>NC_136648.1:22638028-23060528 GCF_949748355.1 Melanostigma gelatinosum | reverse complement strand
ATATCACCCTTTGAGAGCTGCACAGTTTATTTTGGTCACAGCTTATACATTTGTTACGGCGAATATATAGCATTCATTTGGAGTTGTGTGTTCGACCGCCACAGAATAGTAGACTCTGTTTTGGTCCATAGAAAAACATCTGGCTCTTTCACTGCGTAATGTTCGTTTCTTCACCAGTTAATCTCGAGCTTTGTCTGTCTGCTGATAAGTGAGTAAACTGTAAGGGTGATACACCTGGTTATACACAGTGTAAGTACATTTTTAGTCAATCCTGGTACTTGTCCAAACACCAGCAGTGTAGCTACGTGAGACCTACTTTAGATCCTGTTGTAGTAGATTGTGGAGTGTGTAGGTATTTGGTGAAGAGTACCAGTGTGATGTGTCACTACGCTGTGTTTCCTGCTTACAGCAAACAAGACTGACAAGACTGACAACAAGACGGGAGAGACCAAGAAACCCAAGACTACAGGTAAGAAAACCAGAAGAAATAAGAAAGAGAGTTCAGGAACACCATTTCTAAATGTCACTAGAATAAAATCAAGAGTATAGATAGTAATGTGTTCATGGTAGAGTCAAAGCTGCTTCAAGCAGCTCAAAGCTGGGCAGACAGAACCTGTGACTGCTCACACGTACGGATCCAGACCATCTTCCTCTTAAAAACACACTCTGCTGAGTGCGTAACATACTTAACTTACTAGCTTATTTAACTTATTTCACAAAGTGAAATGGTTACGTACATAACCTATGTTGCATAACAAACGTAGTTTATTGATCTTTTCCTAAACCTTACCATGTAGTTAGTGACCGTTTCACAGCGTGCTCCTGTCGCTGGGACTCTCCAACAGACACATATACTGTACGTTTAGGTACGAGGACGAGTTGTTCGGATCGATTGACTGGTCACAATGTAAACGAGATGAAAAGCGTTATCTGTAGGAAAGTAAGAAAACGTCACAGAGATTCAGACGATGTGGTCTGTCTGTTCTGCAGCCAAGTCTAGTTTTATGTTGCAGCAGTCTTTAGACTACAGTTTTATCCACAATGTGTGAAATAAAACAGGCTCCTGACAGTTGATAACAGATCAACAGCAGGCCTCCTCAAACAGCACATCAGATGACAGGCGAGCTGGCAAAAACACAATTTGCTCAGTGTCTGCCCGGCTTTATGATGAAAATAGAAATACACTTTTTGTACAAGAGATATGGCTCAAAGTGCTTTACAAAAAAATATATAATTGCCACACCTTTCAACAAGGGCAAATTCACAATAAAATGAAATCATAAAAAAATGTAGAAAGAAGTAGATAATAAATCATATAAGAGAAATTAAAAACACAAAACCATTAAGAGTAATACAAATGAAAGGATTAGTAAAAAAATAAATAATAATCAAATATTGGTTTTCAGCTGTTGTTCAGAAATGATCTCAGAGCCGTTATCTTCTGGAAGGATATTCCAGCATAGCTAAAATAAAGGTGCACTGCCCATCTTCTTGTGTGTTCATCTGTGTGGGTTTAAAAACCCAGCAGTAGAGGATCTGAGTGCCCGTGAAGGATTATAAAACAACAATGATTCTGAAATATAAGCCGTTAAACCATTAAAGAGCTTCAAAAAGGAGTAAGAAAGCCCTTAGTTCTGTTCTAACAGATACTGGAGCCAATGGAGTGGAGCGTCACTCGGGGTAATGTGCTCTCTCTTCCTTGTGCAAGCAGATGACCTTTGGTCATTTTGGTTCTTTTGAAGATGTGGCTCTGAATTCCACTCAAGCTTTATTCCTAAACATTTACAGACCGCCTAAATACTGTGCAACCTTCTTTGATGAGTTTACTGAACTGCTGTCTGTAATCTGTATTGATTTTGACTGTGTTGTTATTGTTGGTGATTTTAATATCCATGTTGATAATCCCCAGGACAGAGAGTCTATAGAACTATGTGGTGTCCTTGATAACTATGATCTGACTCAGCATGTGACAGGACCCACCCACAACAGGGGGCACACTCTGGACCTAATCATCACCAAAGGTGTAAACATTTCCAAGGTTGCTGTGACTGATGTTGCACTCTCTGACCATTTCTGTGTTTTCTTTGAGAGTGCAATCTCCTTGCACACAAATGTCCAAACCAAGGTTGTGACAAAGCGTTACATCTCTGAAAACACCAGTGAACTATTTATTCAAAAGTTCTCCTCCACACCAGCCCTCTCTTGCCTCTCAGTCAATGAGCTTGTAGATGGCTTCAATTTTAAAGTTAAAAATATTATTGATGCCATTGCACCCACTAAAGTGAAGGTTGTCTCGGGTAAGCAAAGATCTCCTTGGAGAAATGCTACGCTGGTCAAAATAGAGAAACGAGAGTGTCGGAAAGCTGAGCGCAGGTGGCGAAAAACTAATCTCCAGGTTCACTGTGACATCTATAAAGAGAGACTTCGCAAATATAATTTGGAACTTAGAAATGCAAGGCAGTCATTCTTCTCTGACATCATAACCAAAAACAAGAACAATACACGCGCCTTATTTGCTACTGTCGACAGGCTAACAAACCCTCCAGTGTCGGTAGCTGCTGAACTCCAATCCACCTGGGCATGCAATCAATTTGCCTCCTTTTTTACTGACAAAATTCTGAAAATTAGACAAGCAGTCAGTGCCTCCACACCAACCACAGGATATGTGTTGTCCCGATCTCTGAATAACATCCATTCAAATATCATGATACAATTTCATTCAATCGACCGTAGAAGCCTAGAAGACATTATACAACATCTGAAGTCATCCTCCTGCTGCTTGGATATTCTACCAACACACTTTTTCAAAAATATTTCAAACTGCATGACCACTGATCTTTTACAAATTGTAAACACATCCCTTCTCTCAGGTGTCTTCCCACAAGCCATAAAAACTGCAGTTATTAAACCACTCCTAAAGAAGGCTAGTTTAGACTCCGCAACGATGAAAAATTATAGGCCAATATCAAACCTCCCATTTTTAAGTAAAATAATTGAAAAAGCGGTTTTCCAACAGCTGACCAACTTCTTGACCGTAAATAACTGCTTTGATGTTTTCCAGTCAGGCTTTCGACAGCACCACAGCACTGAAACTGCTCTTGTTAAGGTTTTCAACGACATCCACTTAAACATAGACAATGGCAGAAGTTCAGTCTTAGTCTTACTAGATCTCAGTGCTGCATTCGACACGGTCGACCATGCCATACTCCTAGAAAGACTAAAAATCTGGGTGGGACTCTCTGGCACAGCACTTAACTGGTTTGAATCCTACTTGAAGGACCGAGAATACTTTGTGTCTGTAGCTGATTACACATCAGAGCTGACTAAAATGACATGTGGTGTTCCCCAAGGTTCAATACTGGGGCCTCTTCTGTGTGTTTACAGGTCTCTGTAAAAAGTCCGTCAGAAAGCTGCAGCTGATTCAGAACGCTGCAGCTCGAGTCCTCACTAAGACCAGGAGGGTGGATCACATCACCCCAGTTCTGATGTCTTTGCACTGGCTTCCTGTCCAACAAAGAATTGACTTTAAAATCCTGCTGTTGGTTTACAAAGCACTGAATGGTTTAGGGCCAAAATACATCTCTGATCTGCTGCTACCTTATGAACCATCCCGACCCCTCAGGTCGTCTGGGACCGGTCTACTTTCTGTTCCCAGAGTCAGAACTAAACATGGAGAAGCAGCGTTCAGTTTTTCTGCTCCACATATCTGGAACAAAGTCCCGGAAAGCTGCAGGTCTGCTGAGACCCTCAGCTCATTTAAATCAAGATTGAAGACTTTTCTGTTTGCTGCTGCCTTTAATTGAACCACATTCAATTAATATATTGATCAATTTCCTGCATTGCTGCATTTTATTTCTTACACAGTTTTTTATGTTTTAATGAATGTTCTTAATTGTTTTTAAATCTCCTTTTCTTTTGCCTTATGTTTTGATGCTTTCAATGGTTTTATGTGAAGCACTTTGAATTATCTTGTTGTTGAAATGTGCTATACAAATAAACTTGCCTTGTGTTGTTTGAACATCTCACAGTACAAGTGGAGTTCTTTCAATTCAACTGTTTGACAAGACCAACAAAATGAACACTCCAATGATCTGATCTATTTCAATGAGATTCCAGCATCTTTATAGGAACAATGTGGGATTCTTACTGCCTCATTATACCAATATCCATTTCACTGGTCATTGATGTGTTGCATTGCATGAAAGCATGTGTTGATCAATATCTGTACCTCAGTGATCAATACTAAGACCACAGGCTCCTCTTCTCTTCCTGCAGCCAGTCCTCGCCCGGCCTCCACCACCACTCCTGCCGCCTCCACTAACGGCGAAGCCTCTCACCGCCGCCGCGTCATCACTAAGCCCCCCGTGCCCAAGCAGACCCCGATGGAGAAGAAGCCGCCGGTGCCCCGTGCTCCTCGAACCCCCCGGCCCATCAACGCTCCCACACCCGACCTGAAGAACATCCGCTCCAAGATCGGGTCCATCGACAACATCAAGTACCAGCCCGGTGGAGGAAAGGTAGGAAAAAAGCAGATGTACACAAGAAGAGTTCATGAATAGTAAACCGGGAAGAAACGGTCACGGCTCCTGAGTGACTGTCTTGTATCAGGTTGGTTTGTAAGTCTGAGCTGTACATCATGAGAACATGTTTTACTCTGGGACTCAGTCGGCCCAAGAGACGTTTAATGTCGAATCTCAACTCCTTAGGAATATTAGCCTGCTAGCTCGCGCAGAAGTATTGCTGCTGCCCCTTCAACTTTAATAATGTCACTATTTAATAATCAGAACATTATGTGACAAAATAATCATAAATACTATTTAATGACAAGCAACTGTGCTGTGTGACTGTGTACAACTACATCTAAATGAATGAACACAGAGGACACAAACACATCTGAGACTATGGAAGATTTAAAATGACTGAATTAAAACAATCCAAAGACAAAAAAACACTCATGGTTAAATGTATTTCCTGTATGCATTTACTGTGTTCTTGTTAAAGGGATACTTTGCATTTTTGGAAAGTATTACTACAGTGGATGGACTTTGTAGAAACAGACAGGAGCACGAGCACGGGAGCAAAGAGATGTACTGCTGTGGACGAATTTTAGACACCTAAAATAATCAATAACAGTTTAAGTGTACGCTGTATTTAGAATATTTTCACCTCTTTAACTTGCTGTCAGATGGACCTTTTCAGATTACTTTGACAAAAGCAGTCATTGTACCTCACTGAGCACTAAAGCTGCTGGTCTACCACTGCCTCCATCTGTTCTGTTCTATTCACCAAATCACACAAGGATGTATTCTAAATACATTATATATATACACGATCGCACTGGGCCAGTTAAAGTGAGATCAGTGCAGAGAAGGAGCCGCAGTTGCCTCCCCTAATTGTGTCTGTGAAATTGGCCTGACCTCGTGTTTTCCTTCACTCAACAGGGAAATCTTGTCTCTGGTTGTCTGCATCAAACTGTAATATATTTTTGGGCACCGTTCACTCTATTTCAGGCAGGTGTGCTGTGTTTTGCAGGTCCGTCCCTTGTCGTACCTTCCCCTTCAAACGCAGGCTCCCACTCTTTTTGTCAGTTTTGTCAGAGCAAAGACACACACACACACACACACACACACACACAAACGCGTCGCCGCCATGCATCACAATCAGTGGCACTCAGTCTCTCCAGTGAGACTAATATTGGTTTGTCTGATATGTATTTTAATATGTCCCATTCAACAGGAGCTTAGTGGTCTGACAACCTTTTCATCCCCAGTAATGAAATAATTTGTCTGGTGCTGTTTTCTGCTTGTGTAATTATTCTGACTCTCTTTTGTTTGTGCTGATATTTGAGGCTAGCTCACAAACTGTATCGTGTTGCTGCTCATCTACTGTAATTCATTGTCACGTTCACTGCCACTGGCCGTTATCCATTTGAAATAGAGCATCTGATTGGCAGCTCTACACATACTTGTATGTGTATGTATTTTCCTCCCATTTGATTGGCCCATAATTACTTCTTACGTGTAATTGGTGCTAGTAATGATTCATACACCCACACATTTAGCCAAGTAAATTTGATCTTTTTGATCCATGCTGTTATTCTCCAAACAATCACGTGCCTCCCTTTTGATTGGCCGTAATGATTAATCTGATTGGTCCAGCTGCTAACCCATCAGTTCCCGTGTCCACGCCCCTCCACCTGCTCTCCCACTGCTTTGTGTTTTGGCGTGTGGGTGCTTGGAGGTTGTATTGACCAGGTGGGGTGTTGTTGTCTTTTCCAGGTCTCCTCCACCCCGAACAACAAGGCATCAGACCCCGCCACCCCCGCCGCCAAGGCCAGAGTGAGTCCCAACCATCTGCACCCTCACAACTCTCACAAACACACACACACACACACACATCCTCCCTCTGCATTCACCACATGCACCATCCACACCCTCGCTGATTATATCTGTTGACACCACCAAGAGCGAAGTAAATATCAGTGGTTTCATTATGAATATTGTTACCAAACAAAAGCTTTCTTAAAAGCGGCATCACTGTTCATATGACATGACCAAATACAATCTCAATCTAAAAGTCTTTGGTCCACAAAGGTGTTTGTGGGTATTATTCTGTGTAACCTTAGTTTAAAGGGACAGTGTGTAGGATTTAGTGGCATCTCGTGGTGAGGCTGGAGACTGCAACCAACTGAATACACCTGCGCTTGCTCACTCCTCCCTTTCCAAGTGTGTCGGAGAACTACCATTAAAGGTTATGAATATTATATTCCATTTCTGCTAATGGATTTCCCAAAATCCTACACACTGGTCCTTTAATACATTCATGAACAAAAGCAAGAAAACACAAACATGTATTCTAACAAGAGACTGTGCTCTTACCTTGTGATAAAACATTAAAATGTTCTTTTGCGACGTGGCTCACTGGGTTAAGAGGGTCGTCTGGGAACCGGAAGGTCAACGGTTCGATCCCCAACTGGGACGTGTCGAAGTGTACCTGAGCAATACACTGAACCCCCGGCTCCCCGGGCGCCGATCAATGGCAGCCCACTGCTCCCTATATACAGGGATGGGTTAAATGCAGTAGTCAAATTTCGTGTATGTGTAAAAAATGTATATGACAATAAAAATGGTTTCTCTCTTTAAAAATCAGTTTCATGTGAGGAGAAAATAAAGATTCAAAGTAACCAAACTGTGCCAGTAATACTGTCAGCTAATATTTATGGGGTCAGATCAGTCTCAATAATCACAAATGCACATAAAGATTCACAAATGTGCACACAACAATTCACAAATATATTCGATTTACAAATGCACGCAGAATGATTCACAAATACATTCCAATGCACAAATAAATAAATTACGATTTATATAAATGTAAAAAAAAAAATCACAAATATATTTCTGTATTTGTAAGTATTTCTGTGTGGATTTTTTATATTTGTTTGTGGATTTGTATGTATTTATTTGTGGATCACACTGCATTTATTTGCAGATCGCTACACGTATATTTGTGGGATTATTGAGACTCCCCTGACGTGGCTCGATTCACAAATGCGTTTTTTCAACACTCTTTTTCAACCAATCACATGAGCGCAGCTCCCCCCTCCCCTCCCCACGAGGCTGCCAGGCGTTAGAGTTACGTAATTTGCGGAAGCGACAGGGGACGCTCAAAGGCACTTCCTCAAAAAAAGTTGGATACAAATTGTATATATATATATATCTATATATATATATATATATATATATATATATATATATATATATATATATATATATATATATATAGATATATATATATAGATATATATATATAGATATATATATCTATATATCTATATATATATATCTATATATCTATATATATATATATATATATATATATATATATATATATAGATATATATATATAGATATATATATATAGATATATATATATATATATATATATAGATATATATATATATATATATATAAATAGGTTATATGGGTTGCTATCATTCTAAACAGTACAATGCATATTATCCATGTTTACAATTTGCATTCCTTCAGTCTGCATGAAAGTGTGTATCGTTGCCATGGCAACAAGTACCAATTGATGTTAGCCTATATTAGCTTGCTAATGAAAACGAGTAGCCATACTATTACAATTCGGCCTTTTTTTTACTAAACTAATTACAACTACCAACAGTCATACCTTCAAGGCCCTTAATGATTTGTCACATAATGTCAAATAACGACAAATAAAGGCTAAACTACCTCTGACCCGCACCAAAACGGTGGCGCTTGCAACAGGAAGTGCCTTTGAGCGTCCCCTGTCGCTTCCGCAAATTACGTAACTCTAACGCCTGGCAGCCTCGTGGGGAGGGGAGGGGGGAGCTGCGCTCATGTGATTGGTTGAAAGAGTGTTGAAAAAACGCATTTGTGAATCGAGCCACGTCAGGGGAGTCTCAATAATCCCACAAATATACGTGTAGCGATCTGCAAATAAATACATACAAATCCACAAACAAATATAAAAAATCCACACAGAAATACTTACAAATGCAGAAATATGTGGGTTTTTTTTACATTTATATAAATCGTAATTTATTTATTTGTGCATTAGAATGTATTTGTGAATCATTCTGCGTGCATTTGTAAATCGAATATATTTGTGAATTGTTGTGTGCGCATTTGTGGCTCTTTGTGTGCATTTGTGATCATTGAGACTGATCTGACCCCATAAATATTAGCTGAACATGGCAGTTTAATACCAACGGTATATGCATGTTCCTGGTTTTTTTACAAGCCCCTTAAAGTCTATTTGCCGTACAAGGAGCATCAGTCAGTGTCTATCTTGAACATTAAAACCATATAAAATGAAGTGAGTTTGATAGCAGCAGTGTCATGATGCGTAGCTAATTGGTTCTGGCAGCTCCTAATACCATTCTGCTTTTACTGCACCTGGTGGCACCCAGAGACACTCACCTACACAGAGACACCGTCCCCTCATACATGATAAACTCTGATGCTGTTTTGCAGCTTAGCCCTACCGCTCCTCTTGTACTTGCAAAGTGTCTCTTTTTCCACAGCAGATTTCAGTATCATAGAGACTCAATCAGAACTCAACGACTTCTTTTCATTCACACTTTCATTTCAATTCATATACGTTAAATACATTTGTCTAACTTCACCAGTATCGTCATTTACACATCCCTATATTTCAACACTTTCCAAAGGACACCCCAGCGGGGAATGATGACCCATTGTACTAAATGAAACTGATTGAAGCAGCAGCTGTGAGAAGATAAGGTAGAACTTTATATCAATCCCCAGGGAAAGTGCAGCAGTTGCAGAAAAAAGAAAGAAAAAATCCAAGTATAAAGTGCTAATATGAAATAAATCCAGAATATGTACAATGCCAAAAATATGGGTACAGAGATGGGGAGTAGCATATATGTATGTATCATGTAAAATCTGAAGAACAGGTAAGTGTGTAGGGTTCAGAATGTCCCTGATTATGTCCATGATATTGCACATCACGTCCCGTAAACCTGCTGTAATGATTGTAATCCAGAGAGAAAGAGAGTCCCAGCTGAAACGTCTCTCTGCATGAGACAGATGAGTTTGACTGGATGTCCTGTGGCGGTAACAGTTTAGGCTGAAGGTGCATGAGCAGCACATGAAGTGGAGACCTTTGTGACTCTCGTGGAGAGGGTGAGAGTCACTGTCCATGATGCAGAGCATCCTCCTCTCTAACACTGAAGAACCCAGCTCCACTGCCTGGACAGAGCCAGCCTTCCTGATTACGGTAGCTTGTTGGTTCTGTTAGAGCAGGGATTCCCAAAGTGGGGTGCGCGCACCCCTGGGGGTGCGCGAGCTGCCTCTAGGGGGTGCGCGGGAGGAAAAGTGTAATGGCCGTCTGATGGTGTAATAATTTTAAATATAAAAAAAAAATGTAATTTTAATTTAAAAACTGTCAGGTGGGACATCTGAAGCTATCAGTCGTAAAAGAGGAGAGGGACAGAGAGAGAGAGGAATCAGAGGCGAGGGGAACTGAGAGGTGCGTTATTGGGGAGAGACCGGGAGAAGAAATCGAGCCAGAGTCAGAGGAAGATGAGACGGAGGAGACCGAAAAGGAGGAAGGGATAGCACAGACACATCGGGAGCACATCGGCCCATCGCGGAGTCAAGGTGAAAAAAGAGGAAACGAGAGTGAGCATCAGACTGGGAAAAAAAGAGGAAATATGATGAAAAGTATCTGTCTGGGCTTCACTTGGATTGGCAACGCAGATTCCCCAAAGCCACAGTGTGTGGTGTGCAGTGAGGTTCTGGCTAACAGTCTGAAGCTCTTATTTACGTCGCCACCTGAACACCAAGCATGCCAGTGCAAGTCAAAAGCCCCTTACATTGTTTATATCGAAATTGGAGGAGTTACAAAACAGCCAAAAACAACTGGAGTCTCATTCATGTGTTGGGTCTATAAATGACGCACTACGGGCTTCATATCTGGTTACAGAATAGCGAGAAAGGGGCTACCGCACACAATCACTGAAGACGTGAGCTTGCCAGCTGCCAGAGAGATGGTGGAATGTATGATTGGGGAGAAAGAAGCAAAAAAGTTGGACATGATCCCGGTGTCCAACAACACTGTGTCGCGCCGCATCGATGCTTTGTCCGAAGACATCCTGGCTACATTACTCATTAATTGTAAATTAAATGTGATAATCTGCCTCTGAGCCTGTGCGTGTGTCCTCGCATCCGTATTGCTCTTTAAAAGTGACGCCTTGTGTCACTGAAAGTTATTGAAACTTTGTTGCAGTGTTTCAGGGCGTTTTCACACCTTCAGTTCGTTTGCTTTGTTACAGTTGCTCCTTTGTTCGGTTTGTGTTCACACTGCAACATTTAACAGCGGACTAAATCTTGTAAACAAATGCCACGCGCGAGCAAACTGTTCTCTCATTGGTCCGATTCTTATGCGGCTATGAAGGCTTAAAAGGCTCTGTTGCTTCTTTTTTTTTTTTTTTATTAAGGGGGGGGGGTGCGCGAACCCGGTCGGGATGTAGAAGGGGGTGCGCGGCCTAAAAAGTTTGGGAACCGCTGTGTTAGAGAGTAGCACTGGCTACCACAGACTGGTAGAACGTCCTCAGGATGGTGTTGCAGAAAGTGTTGCAAAAAGTAGCTTGGTGCCCAGGTGAACTCCCAGGTACTTGTAGTCCTGCACAGTGTCTACCTCTGTCCCCCCGGATGGAAATCTGCCTGCTGAAGTGAACCACCAACTCTTCCATCTTGCCAGTGTGACGCTGCAGGTGGTTCAGCTCACACCGCTCAACAAAGGAGTCCACTGCTCCCCTGTCCTCTGCCTCCTCCCCTTCACCGATGCAGCCCACAATTGCAGAGTCATCGCAGAGACTTCTGCAGGTTTCAAGGCTTGGATTTGTATCTGGAGTGTTTGAGGTGTAGAGGGTGAACAGACATGTTGATAAACCGTGTCGCTCGCCACAGTGTCGGCCGTGCAGTCTAAACTAAATGCCAGCCCAAATGATGTCACTGTAAAACACACAAATGACTTCTACATGCCTTTTGCACCAGTCTACATGCTCCATCAGCAATCAACAATCACTTCATTCAGGCTGAACGAAATGATTGGACTTATTACAGACAATCAAAGATACCAGATATCTTTATTTTTTTGTCAGAGCATTTGACTTATTGACTGCTGTCAGGAAATAAAAAGAATTACGACAAAAACTGTTTTTGAAGATTACCAACCCTAGCTTTGAGTCATGAATGATGTCATACATTTGAAATATCATTGTTTAAAGTCTAACTGGCTGTGTGGAGCTACGTAGATTGCTGGTCTGTGTGTCCATGAAGCTGAGCACTTTTTCTCTCAACTGCGTCCAAGACCAACCAATGACAAAGGAAGCTGCCAGTTGCAGATTTGTCCACCACACAGGACGACACATCACTGGTTGCAGACGATGTGCACGATGTGCATGAGGAGTGCACAAAGCACATAGGCACAAAAGTTATCCTGAGAAGGACCTTATGAGTGAACTGGCCGGGTGTAGTCATCAGACGTGTGACACTCTATGAAATATGGTCACCTCTCCCTGGTTTACTTTCACTTGGTTCTGTTTCTTCACATGCACAATAATAATATGGGGAAACATGTTCAGCATGCCGCTGCCTCCCTTTTTTGCATGAGCAACATTCCTCACTAAAATTGAGGAGACATTATAAACAAGAACCTAGGAGCTACAGGTGTGTGTGTGTGTGTGTGCGTGTGTGCGTGTGTGCGTGTGTGCGTGCGTGCGTGCGTGCGTGCGTGCGTGCGTGCGTGCGTGCGTGCGTGCGTGCGTGCGCAATCATGCGTTAAGCGCACGTGTGCTAACTGCTCAGTGACTCATCCTTTGCTGGTGCCACCTGCGTCATCATGCCATTTTCATCCTGGAGAAAGAGACTGAGACAGAGACGGAGAGAATGGAGGAAGGCGTCTATAGTCTGCAGGGTTTTTTACGATACAACCACCGAGGCAAAGAAACCAATACCACAACACAATGGGGAGAGCTTATGTTAGTGTGGGAGAGGGGTGGAGTGAGTCCCTCTCAGTGGTAGAATAATACAAACAACTGACCATTGCATGAATGTGAGCTTATTTGATTAAAGCAGTACATCAAGTTCCTGAGAAAATGAGCCATTAAAATAGCCATCGGGGAGGAGAATAGAGGGACTAACATGTCCCTGGTAGGTTAATAGTTTCAATCCTGCATGCTGACTCCTCATTGTCGGTAATGTTGAGTGGCAGTAAGCAACTATCATTATGTCAAAAGTGAGATCATGGATGATGCGTATTAAAGATGATAGTGGGGTGTCGTAGTCCTTTACTCCTTTTGTTGGGACTGAATCCAAAATTCTTCTCAAGTGGGATACACCTAACTCCAAACCTCTTGACTCTCACAGATCTTATGGTTCACTGTTTTTACACTCTAGCTTGGGCTGAAAATAGCATCAAATCAAGGAAAGTAGCTGTCAGCCTCAACGTGATCTCACCCTGTTATGAGATAGAATATTAAATTTTATCATATTTTGCTGCTTGGCCAGAAGCACTCGCATGTCACTTTAATGACAGCATAGTATCTTGACACTGAAGGTTTGTGCGTTGTAAAGCATTAACATTGCAGCGTATGGTTAACATTTTGAAACGGTTGTGGTTAACATTGTAATGCGTGGTTAACATTGTGAAACGGTTGTGGTTAACGTTGTAACGCGTGGTTAACATTGTGAAACGGTTGTGGTTAACGTTGTAACGCGTGGTTAACATTGTGAAACGGTTGTGGTTAACATTGTAATGCGTGGTTAACATTGTGAAACGGTTGTGGTTAACGTTGTAACGCGTGGTTAACATTGTGAAACGGTTGTGGTTAAAATTGTAATGCATGGTTAACATTGTGAAACGGTTGTGGTTAACGTTGTAACGCGTGGTTAACATTGTGAAACGGTTGTGGTTAACGTTGTAACGCGTGGTTAACATTGTGAAACGGTTGTGGTTAACGTTGTAACGCGTGGTTAACATTGTGAAACGGTTGTGGTTAACGTTGTAACGCGTGGTTAACATTGTGAAACGGTTGTGGTTAACATTGTAACGCGTGGTTAACATTGTGAAACGGTTGTGGTTAACATTGTAACGCGTGGTTAACATTGTGAAACGGTTGTGGTTAACGTTGTAACGCGTGGTTAACATTGTGAAACGGTTGTGGTTAACGTTGTAACGCATGGTTAACATTGTGAAACGGTTGTAGTTAATGTTGTAACGCGTGGTTAACATTGTGAAACGGTTGTAGTTAATGTTGTAACGCATGGTTAACATTGTGAAACGGTTGTGGTTAATGTTGTAATGCGTGGTTAACATTGTGAAACGGTTGTGGTTAACGTTGTAACGCGTGGTTAACATTGTGAAGCGGTTGTGGTTAACGTTGTAACGCGTGGTTAACATTCTGAAACGGTTGTGGTTAACGTTGTAACGCGTGGTTAACATTGTGAAACGGTAGTTACGTTGTAGTTACTTAAAAGCTCGGTGCGTCTCATACTGTTCTGAAGGGTAGCTTGTGTGTCGGTATCAAGATGCCAACACTTTCTGATTCACGCTTCAGATCTCTTGTTGTGAAAACAGACACCAATCCACATTTATCTCAAGTGCATCGGCACTGCTGAACTGCAAATCATCTTCATCCTACTGGCCACTTGATTTGTATTTATCAATATTAATGGTGTCCCTTTGAAACCTGAGATGCTGATTCATTAGGGCCCGAGCAACCGACGTCGGGCCAGCGAAGGCCCAATTGAAATTGTACTTGTTTGGGTAAACGTACGCATGGTAGGAGGACTTGCCATGCATGAAAACTCACCAAATGTTGGGGACTTGTCAAGCCTGGTGAAAATAGCCATCTGAAAAAAATGCATCTTTCTGTGTAAAACAAATGGCTCTCTAGCGCCCCCTACAAGTCGGACCGGCGACGCCCCTCGGCCAGTATGTCAGATTTCCTTGAAATGTCCAAATCCGCTACATCTAAAAAAAAAAAAGCCTCTCAGACCCCTAAGCTCCGCCTACTTAGATTTTACGCCATCTTGAATTTAGTGCAAAACCCATTTTTGCGAACTCCTCCTACACGCTGGGTCCGATTTCTATATAATTTGTTGTGGATCATTAATGGACCTATATCATCTAAAGTTATCAAAAGCTTTTTTATATATCTTAGCGTTTACAAGGTACGGACCAATGAACTTCTTAGGGGCGTGGCATATCAATAGACATAACTTCTCAACCATTTGTCCTAAATTCCCAAAATGTTCAGCATATGTGCACATCGCATCCCGTAACAAACCCTCAGAATGTTTTTGCATTCGACCACTAGCGAAGTTCTGTTTTTTGGCACTTTTCAGCCTTCGTACTTTAACTGATGGTTTAGCTGATGGTTTAGTGGGTTGGGATGCTCAAAAACTCATGGAACTTTGTACATGTGTCACAGGTCATAGGAAGAAATAGTTTATGATTTTTTTTGTTGGCCGTTTTAAATTGCCTCTGAAGCACCCCCTACAATATTTCAAAAGAGCAGCCCCAGCGCTACGTTTTGGCTACATATATGAAACTTGGTAGGCACATGTCTCCTATGAAGACTTAAAAAAAAGTCTCTTGGGACAATGCTCCAAACCCCACGGGAAGTCGGCCATTTTAATTTTGTATGAATTTATACAATATTTCGACGATGCAGCCCTCGCAGTATGTTCACTGTATATATGAAATTTAGATGTATAGCATTTGGTAAACAGATGTATCACATGTAGATTTACAAAAAAGCTGGGTCCGATTTCTACAAAATTTGCTGTGGATCATAAGTGGATCTAGATCATCAAAATATATCAAAAGCTTTTTGATATCTCTTTGCGTTTACAAGATATGGACTAATACACTTCTTAGGTGCGTGGAAAAATATCAATACACATAACTTCTCAACCATTTGTTCTAAATTCCCAAAATATTCAGCATATGTGCACATCTCATCCAGTAACATACCCTGATAATTATTTTGCATTCGACCACTAGGGGGCGCTACAGTAAACCTGCGAAGCCTACTGGCTAAAGGAAATGTCTGATGTAACTCAGCTGGACTTGTTCCAAACGGTCCCAAACTTCACATGCTTGATAACACTCATGGCCTGAGGATGTCTACAAGCTAATTTCCCCTAATACTCACAGCGCCACCTACTGGCCAATGGAAATCAGTGTTTTGTGACAAACACCTCCAATTTACATTACTTTTACACCATGTGGTTTACACTTGACACAGAGCAACATAATGCATGTTTGCACGTGTTCTGTAGTGCTAGGCAGCGGATACAGGAAGCATCAGACTATTTGCAAAGCATCATTTCCAGCATCAGGCAATCCACGCGGGATTAAAAACGTCTCGCGCTATCCGACGGTGGCGGACGTTCTTGGACGATCAGGCCAGAGTCCCGCCGCCACCCCCGACAGGCTGGAGGATGCGAGGGCCCGTTCATCGCTGCTCGCAGCTTTCATTTATATTGTGTTGTGTTTATACTTTTCTTGGATTTTCTGGCTCTTTTTGGTATCGTTGTGAGATAACCCTTGCTGCGAAATCATTTACCCTGCTTTTAGATGTAAAGTTGAAAATCGAAGTATCAACAACATGGCATTCAACACATCCCACATGAGTTATTTTGGTCATCACATAATACTTAGGTTAACCAATGGGTTGAACTCTCTAAATCTCTATGTATCGCTTAAATCCAGACAATCCTGGCCAACCCATGCATGCAACATGTAGTTTGTGCTTAAGTCATTCTTCATGGCAGAACAACAGGCTGATCCGTATTACGTAGTAGCAACATCTTTTGTCTTCCACAGTATTAGTCGCTTGCAGTCGCTTCTCTGCTTAGAACGGCATGCATTAACACAAAATCACTGACTGTCCCGTGTAATATTCTGTTGCATGTGCTCCGTCTCCCCTTCCACTGTCTGTCCTGTGCTCAGTTTCTGTTACTGATTATGGAAGCATCTGTTGTCATTCAGTCAGTAACCTCCATCTTTTGATATGTCAGCGTTGATTTTTGGTAGGAATTCATCACAAACCTTCCCTTTAAGAATCCGTCCCATCAGCTGCACCCTGTATTTCAACCCGTGATTTCCTTGCATTAGGTCCCTACACCATTTCTACAGTGCCATGTGCTGATAAATTTATCACATGCAGATAATCACCAAACTGGTGTATAGGAGGAATCCTTTGATTTGAATGACAGAACCTCTTCCATACTTACAGAGCAAGGCCACTCTGTATCCTGTTAACTTAAGCTGCCAGCTGATCTGCTCTTCTCTGCTGCTCTTGTCTGTCTGCCTTTCATGCCCTTCTTTCTTTCTTTCTTTCCCTTCTACCTCCTCACTTTCCTGCTTGTGTGTGTGTGTGTGTGTGTGTCTGCCTGCCTGTCTTTAGGTTCAGATAGTGCACAAAAAGCTGGACTTCAGCCATATCACGTCTCGCTGTGGCTCCAAGGACAATATCAAACATGTCCCTGGAGGTGGCAAAGTAAGTACTGCTGGAGCTGGAGGGAGACTCTGGTGAGGGTGGATGCGCATCATATTACGAGCTTATAGACCCTCAATTGCTCAAAAATTGTGATCAATTGAGGATGTACTTTCTTGATCCCAGCCACTAAAAAAGGAATTTGTGTTCCTAGTATGTAATGTTGGTTCACCATGGCTGGAATCATGTTGTATCTCTTACACCCGATTGGGCTGTATTTACCCAGAAGCATAATTTTCAAAGCAACTAAGAATGATTGCACTATAATCAGCGCATTTATGGCTCCTCTCTGTTTGCATTTTGGATTGATTTCACTCAAAGGGACCTGACCACAGGTCTCTCTGCCCACCCTTCCAGATGTTGCTCCCATCTGCTCCAAACACCTGCTGCACTATCATAGTCCGTCTCTGGGCTGCCCTCACAACCACCACTTTGCTGTCTCTCATCAATTAAACCAAATGCAAAAGGGTACACAGGAATCGGCTCATAGTGTCCAAGAATGTGACATCAAATACAACTAGAGGCCGGACCGATGTCACAGTAATAGCAACTGTTAACAGTTTTAAAGCTGTTGGTAACTTTAATGAAAATAACTTTTCATCATAATTGCTCAAACTGTCACTATATACTGACAGTAGTACACCACATAGATAATCTGTGAAAAAAATCAGGTTTCTCTGCCTCCTCTTAGTGCTTCTCATGGCATTTACAAGATTCCACTGCTCGAAGGAAAACAACCAATCAGAGCCCAGGAGTCTCGAACGCAGCTGTTTCGTCCCTTTCCTCATGATCACCAATGCCTCTCAACCCTTTGTACTATTATGCCATGTTCACACCAAACGCATTAATCGCACCATTTGCGCCGCGTTCACTCGCCGGGGACCATTTGTGGTCATTCGTGTAACACGCCGGAGAGGGGGTGTGGCTTATCGCCCTGGAAGCCGTTCAACTGTCCGCCATTTATTTCCGCCACCACCACAGAAAAAATAACCTATTTCTGCTTAGTACGTGTTGTGGAAGTCCCAGAACTAAACGCCGTCTTGTCTGGGTTCATAACTATTTTATCGAGCTGTATTCACTGTGTCTAGCAAGCCACACGTCGGCTGTTTACTACAGCTGTATGAATACAAAATAAACTGTAGTTTCACTGCTATAAACCGATACAAAGGATGCCGAAACAACTACGTAATAATGCCGATTTGTAAAAAGTCTGAATTCATGTTTTGTTAGTTCTCTCTGCAAGACAACAAGCAAATCACTTTTTAAATACTTGTTTTCTTAATGGAGCTCGGATCGATCGGTGCTAGGCTAAGCTAACATTGTAGCAGCTCCAGCAACACTCAAAATAACGTCATCTCGGCAGAAATACGGCAGCGTCTTTGTTGTACCGTATGGTTTACACAAACATTTGTACACACAGTTTGGTCCGGTCTCTACTAATATGAGGAATCGTAGAGCTGTGGGTGAACACAGACGGCTACAGTATTTATTTCAACAATGGCAGGACGTCAGTGGTGACAGGAGGAGTATCTCAACGCTGATGGGCTTCACTCGATTTTTTGAAGTTGAAATATTTCTGTGCATAGACTTTGTATGTGATCTACTCACGCGAATAATTGGCGCCGCGTTTGGTGTGAACGCACCTTTATTGTTATGCAGATGTTCATTTTTATCTTTACTTTGTCTTGCCCATTTTTGTCAATTTTTTTAATTTACATGAGGTATATTTTGGTGTATTGTATTGTTGTTTACATATACATGTAAAAACAACACATGCGCAACACATGTAAAAGTAAATATGAAAGTGGAATACCACATAAATGAAGAATTCCAAAAAGGATATATCAATATTTGTGAATATGAGCTACTCTCTCTGCAAGCCAGAAACCAGAGAAGGAAGTCTCAAACGTGTGATAACATCCAGTATGAAGTGGAGCTGCTCCATAGACAATGAATAGGAGACTGATTGTCTTTCCTTTGTTAACACTCAAATGAGCGCAACTCTTTTCTCCTGATCTCAGTTGTGAAAATGGAGCCATATACAACATTCCCCTGGTGTCATCCATAACATCTTTCCCAATATATTATCTATGAAGTAGTTACAAATGTGGGTTTTTAAACCCTCTAGTATTGGATTTGGGAGATAATTGTTAATGTTAACTGATATTTTTGGACTGTCTTGGACCATAGGAATAACAGGAAGGAATTTTGCAAATGGGTGTAGTTCCCCTTTAAGAGAGTATTCAAGCGACCTGCTGAAAGTGGATTAACATACACACAAACTTTATATATTTGCTCCATACATGTATGTGATAAAAACCTTCTTTGTCCTAAAGTGTGTTCCACATAAAGCCAGCAAATACAAACACAATACACAATCCTGTAAGATAGTAATATCACTCATTGGAATGTACTGCAGTAGGCTGAACACACATACATTTTCACCAATATTAAAATGTTCTGTATTCACTGAAGTCATGGGTGTGTTTCTCAGTCTGAAATGACATCATGAATATTTAGATTAGCTGTTAAGAATTCAAATATTCGTGTTGTATTATAAAATCAGGTGATTAATGTTAGAACCTGTCAAGCAGCCTCTAATGAGGGAGCGCTCGAATGTCAATCAGCCAATCGGAAAGCAATCATGGTTTGTTTGCTAACACAATTTCAACAGCTCTGAGGGTCACAGTTATCCGACTGTCTGTCCTCCTATTCGTCATCACACACATGTATATTTGATTGATCTCATCACACGCTGTCAGACAGGCCACTGCCTCCTAAAATCCATCAGCTGCCTGTGATACTGAACACACACACTCATGATGGGGCGACGGTCTCATAACTGGCTTATTGTGTCCTCCAATTAAAGCCTGTGTTGATTCATAAGCATAGAAGGAGCGCCGTTTACCAGCCTGACAACGCAGCCTGACTAACAGCACAGGTCAAAGTATGCAGCATGGGCAGGTAGTGCAGCATCTGCTGTGTTGTGTCCATTCCCCCACATACACCACCGTATCGTACAGACTGCATCCTCTACTACTGCACCAGGTGCATGTTAATGACTGTGATTTCCGAGAGTGGACAGAGTAGACGCTGAAGTGTAGCTGCATTGCATTGCACAGGATGTGGCCTCTTTGTGAGTTTTGTATGAAGCGGCTACATCGTGATCTCCCCCCCCCAGGTGCAGATCCAGTACAAGAAGGTTGATTTAAGCAAGGTGACGTCCAAATGTGGCTCAAAGGACAACATCAAACATAAGCCAGGTCGGATTTATTACTTCTATTCTCCTCTATTTCATGGTTCTATTTCAGCTCTCATACTAACCTTCTTCCTTTTTATTAATTTTTGTTTATCTCAGGTGGAGGTGATGTGAAGATTGAGTCCCATAAGCTAAACATTAAAGCTAAGTGTAAGATTGGATCCATGGACAACGTGGGGCCAGGCAACGAGCAGACCAACGGACACAAGGTCAAACTCTCACAGTCACTCATTCTATCAGTTACCTTCTCTGGCTCTGCTGACTCACGGTGCATTTACTGGTCGACGCCACAAGATTGTGGGTGTGTGTGTGTGTCTGTGTGTGTGTGTGTGTGTGTGTGTGTGTGTGTTCACAGGAGGAGAAAGCAGAGGAGAAGACATCTTCCCCCCAGAGTGGCGCTCCGACAACAGGACTAACGGGCCTTGCTAAGGCAACAGCACCAGGAGGCGTTGCCAAGGAGAATGGGATGAAGGAGCCTACACCCACTCCTTTTGGGGGAGACGGACTGAGGGAGCATAGCATAGACAAACGCATCACTGAGACAAGTGGGTGTAAACACAGACACACACTATCATAGATAGATATAAACTTTATTCATCCTCAGGGGGAAATTAGTTTGTATAAAGTTTCATATCTAAAAACATTGAAGTGCACGTCTGTGATTGTAGCCAACTGAGTCTGACTGGCTCTGATTGGACAATCGCTGTTTAGGGGTTTAGCAAATACAGACACACGAGACGATAAAGAGATATTGTGCGTGCATGCATCTGATCTCCGCTACGTGTCTGATGGAGAGTGGTGGTAAAAATAGCAGACGCTTTGCTACTAAATTAAATTATGGAGAGACCTACAGACTGAAGATTAGCCGGTCTTAGTGGATAAAGTCATCTCTGGCACTGCAGCCGTCCTCCAGACTCCCTGAGTTCAGAGGGACGACAGACGATGTGGTTTCCAAACTTGGTCTAATTGATAGATGGCTGTAGTGCTAATACAATTAAAACAGGAATGGTTTATAATTTGGTCTATAATTCAGATGAACCTGGTTGCAGACTGCACCAGCCTGTCAGTTAAAGTAACACACCATCTGGCTGGTAGAATTGAGACTCAGAAAGTTTCCTCCCTCGTCTCAGTATCACTTTTCTCTCCTTCCCTTAACTTTTTTTCGTTTTCCTTTCTCAATCCAATTTCTTCCCCCCAACAGATTGAGTCCCAGTGACCAATAGATTTTGGCGGGACACGCATGGCGCTTGTCGACCTGCCAATCGACTGACCAACCAACCTACCACGGCGCAGTCACTTCCCTTTGGCCCCGCCCTTCATCTCGCCCACCGCAGCACCGAACTGACCGATCGCCTCTCTGTGTTTCTCTGGGGGTTTCGCCTGCCGGCTTCCTGCTACCAACCCCTGACCTTTGACCTCTCAACGGTTGACCTTTGGCCCTGCCTACCACAGAGAAGAGCACTTCCTGTTTGTCTGTGTTTCTGTGTGGGGTTCCGCCAGCTTCTCTGCTGATAAAATTCCCTTGTAAGCACTGATTTAGAGGACTTAAACCCCAAATTTAACACCACCACAATAAACCCACTATTGTAGTCAATGCTAACGGAAGTATATTGAACATAGCCAGTCTTAGAATATTTCCACCTATGAGTCTGATACTGTTTTAACACTCTGAGGCTGATCTATGGTCCCTCCTACAGGCCTTCAAAATTCAAAACCACTTTGATCTTCAAACCTTGTTAGCAGACCTTGCTAGCGCTAGCAATTGCCCCACCTCCATTCTTAGTCCATGTCCACTTAGCCCCTGACCACACTAACCAGCTGAAGGCCTGGCAAGTCTGCTTTAAATCAACACATCTACAGTATCTACAGCAATGCACGTTGTCAAGTCAAACATTATCTCCCAATACATCTCTTACATCATTGCACCAGTTTGTCTCACCCAGATGTATGACAACAATGCTTCTTTATCTTCAGCAGTAGCAGCGATCAGCGCAGAGGACATGGGGCTTATGTGGAGTAGAGAGGATACTGTTGGAGACGTTTGGAAACGGATCTGAAGGTGAAGTTCCAAATCAGTGCAGAAAGTCGGATTTTAGGATGTCAGATAATTCCTGGTTTAGGTTTCAAGAAAAGATGCATTCAATGACAGTACAGTACATAAATGTAGAGGCTATAACAAAGCAGAAGGCTTTTGCCACAATTGGAAACATCATTTAATGATGTGATTAGAGCATGAGAATCATCAAGAGGCGAAAAGTGATGGGGCTTCTCTTACCTTGGCTCAAGAAGAATTTGGCACTGAACACAGGTATTTGATCTTGAAGCGGAATGAGTTGGGATCACAGTATCTAACCTTGAAGGGTCTGATCTTGAAAAGGAATATTTAACCCTTTAGAGTAAGTGTTAAACCTTGGAGTTCAACTGCTAGCTGCTGCAGCTTTTAGTCAACATGAATGCGTCAGTACACAGTATACTGAATCTTACTGCGGACAACGTGACCCATCATGTCACACAGGCTGCTGGGTAAAGGCCCGGTCATGCCAACACATCAAATGGCGGGATTTTATCAATTTGTGACAATGGAATCGGCATGATCTGCGATTTAGCTCACGCGGTGTAAGTAAAACTGTGCAAAATTCCGTCCTGGTCACGTGGTCGTAGCAAAAGTCCACAAACTACTGTGGGTGTTACAGAGAAACGGACCAAAAATAAAGCACCGTTCCATGTGTAAGACTTACAAACCCCTTAACCGTTATCTATAAAAAAGCTCATACACTCTTATGTCCGACCATTTGCGTAGCATAAAGTTTGGGGGCACTTAACCCTTTAGTCTTCTCAATAAGACTATTTCTGAGGGGTTGAACCCAAACCTCCCATGTATCCTTCCGTTCCACAGTAGACTCTCCTGTGAGCGGCCCCAGCAGTCCCCCTGACATGTGTCCAGCGTTCACATATGGCTATCAGAGACAGACAGACAGACAGTGCCCTCTTGCTCATGTGGTACTTCCTGGTCATGTGGTACATCCCTGGTGGAGAGGGGGTGGGGCTACAGAGCCACACCCTCTTTTGAGTCCTCCCACTAGCCGGTGCATCTTAGAATCCTCTCTGTGAGACCCAAACACACACACCAACACACAAGCACAGATAAATACAGGAAAGCACACACATGCTTGTTGGTGTACATGCACACACACATACACACACACAGAAACAAACAGAAGTCAGCACATGTGCACACACGTTATAATACACACAAAAAGCACCCTGAAATAAAAAACGGCACGCTGTCCATAGAAGCATTTCTCTGTTAATGGAAGCAACTCTTTATCGTGTTTTTGGTGGTCTATGCTGATATCGTTACATTAATGATGATCTGTGTCGGTGTGCCGTCCCTCCCGTGATCATCATCATGTGCTTGCCTCCTTCTCGTCCGCTTCCTCGTCTCGTGGTTCACTCCGACTCTCTGACAGCAATACAGTGATCTTAGTCGGAACGCCTCCTGTTACACACGGCACACACACACACACACACACACAAGACAGAGACAGAGACAGAGGACGACCACAGAAGTTGAAGGGTGTGAGGGGGAGTTCACTTGCAGGACGGAGTGTCAATTAAAGGGGAATAATGTTACATTCATGGCAAGTCTGAAGTTGGCATTTTCTTTGCAACCTTTTAGTGTCTAATTAATTCACTAGAGACTGTCGAACCATCTCCAGTACCAAGCCACTTGAAGTCTCCAGCATATGTTTTACTCATTAGTCGTGTAAATAGATTGAAGTAAATAGCTTTTTAAATGCATTTTTTTACATTTTTTCCAACATTTTCTAGTTTTTTGTTTTCTATAGGATAACACTGGATGTAAAAAAAAATCCTAAAATTCTCAAAGGTAAAAAGAAAATTCTATATCAATTATAAATAGTTTTACTACACTGGACAGGAGGGACTGCCCTGCTCCAGAATGCCATGAATGCAGCAGTATTTCAGCAACAGCAGAACCAAGAAGGATCTGCGGAGACTGCAGCAGGGGCCGTGCAGTGGTGTTTATAGATGTCTATCTAGCGAACACATCTGGACTTGTAAAATAGAGTATAGCAGCGAATCATTTCAATTTAACAGTAGATAATACATTTGCCTGAAGTCATAGGGGATTAGTTTTTCTCTTTTTCCACAATTGTTAAATGTCTTAAATGTTCTTGTGTGGAGAAGAAATTTAACTTTTTTTTTTTTGTCTGTTTGTATTGTTGTAGGAAATCACTTAAATACAGTGCAATGCATTTTATGGAAACAACACTGTGATGTGACTTGGATTTACAGACCAAAAGCGTTGCGTCATGTGTCACGGCAGATAAAAAGGAGTGTAAGCGGCTGATGCTCACCGAGAGGTGCCCGTTCTACTGGCTGTAAGTCTATGCATGGTTCTGAGGACTGGTCTCTGTAACTATGGAACTGACACGTGTTGGTGGGGCGCTGCCGTAGTTGTCAGATGTGTGAAGTGTTACTACTGCATCCATCCTGTAGAGAGCGCTGCTTAGCTCTAGAACACTGATAGGCTGGCTCTGAGACTTAACAAAGGGCGACTGAGAAACCTTACATCACCATGAGAGAAGCTTCAGGCCAGCTTCACGCTGTTCTCATTGATGAGCTATATTATTGTATCTGGAATCACTTAATAACACCAAAATCCTGTTCATTATGTACAGTTCCCCTTAAAAAGTCGTGTGCACTTTGAACACAGTCTTGTTCATTTCCTGATGCACTGAAGTGATATAAAAGTTGCTTTGCTGTTTATTGCTCAAACATCGTCAGCAGCATACTGTACATGTGTGCTTCTGGGAGCAAAGCAGTCTGGGTAGTAAAGTTATGATAATCAAAGAGCAAGCGATCAAATCGTGAACAACAGAGAATAGGCAACTTAAAACACCGTTAAAGCATATTTAATAGTTCCTGTTCCCTCCAAATGGTCATGCCCATGAGTTGCCTGAAAGTACATAAACATGTGAATCTGTCTTCGGAACAGAAGAACAAAAGGGATGAAAGTGCTTTGACAGGTAGACAGAGGAACAAGTTGTAGTCTTAATGTGTGTTAGAGTTTGTTGCCGTATGACGGGATGACCTGATGTTGTGCATGTTGACCGGCACATCGGTGCCCCCTTCGTCTGGGTCGGCTCAGTGGATTATAGTGGGACATTGGTCATCAGTGGATCAACAATCAACTCTCCAGTCTGCCCTCATGTTGTTCCTGTCAACATTCACTGGTTATTACTTTCTGACCCAGCTACAAGTTGATAGACAGCTAAAGGATGTTTTGAGAGGACTAGCATCAAAGACACCTCTTGCAGATCCTTTTGTCGTTGATTGAATCTTATTGCGTTGGCATACAGCATGTAAACGGTGCTTAATTCAAAATGTAGAGCATTAAAATAGCACAAATGTTGGTATATATGTAAAGATATAGTGGAGTAATGTCTACCTAAGCAGAGAATGAACCGCTCTGAACTGCACTCATGAACCGGTTGGGCCCGCTATGGCATGGAAATAAAGATATCAACCAATCAATCTAATGCTTTTAAAGAAAAGCATTCAAAACCTTGAGATTCGTCCCTCGACCTGAAAAACAGGTGAGATGAAAATGCTGCCCTTCAAATTAGATTTTAAAAAGATTTAAAGCATTTCTAGTTTAGTTCACACAGGAAGTGAGTGACGGCTACTATTGATAGTAGAGAGTGATGCAGACTGCTACATGCTATACATTCTTTTAATCCAGTTAAGGGTCACATTTTCTTTGTAATTCAGTGGGATTAAAATGAAGGCGTAGTAGATTAATGGGGTTATCTGTGCCTTTTTAAATTGCACGGACAGGAAATGAGATGGTGCTGACGTGACAAAGGTCAACATCTTAACCCGCTGGACGCAGGAAGATTTATTGTGACTTAACATGAGTTTCGGGTCGATTTGGGCTGAAAGCGGATCGGTGTCAGTGTGTGTGTGTGTGTGTTAAGAGACCACGAACAGATGTACACAAGAAACATGGTCCTACACAAGAGAACGTTCATTTATATACTCTAAAATGTACTGATCAGTGCAAATATTGGCCACAACTCAAAATTGAAGGGATCCTTATGAAAAAATGAATACCAGCAGAATCGATACATCGTTATCAATTTTTTAAATAAATCAATATTGTTATATGCCAGAAAACTGTAGTATGGGTCAGGCTGTATTTGACATGCTGTATGCCAGGGGTGTCCAAACGTTTTTCACTGAGGGCCACATACAGAAAAATATACCAAGGGCTGGGCCACTCAGGTCCGATCGCCTCACCCCTAGTGTGTTAAAGTGAGCAAAATCAATCAAATTTGGTTCTCAATGTGCTTTTGTTCAGATTTAACAGAGATGTTTGCTCACGTATGTTGAGCCGAACAGACAGCTCGATGTCTCTCTCAATGAGAGAAACATATTGAAAGCCATGGCAGCTGGTGGAACATGTTCTAGGTAGGGCTGTGCCACATCCAATCAATTTCAGCAAACATCCCAGTATGATTTAATGCTAAATCAATGAAGGTATCAAACACGTATTGCTACTTTGCAGTTAAATATTTAACATTTATTCCAACATGAAAAAAAGCAGAAAATAACACTTTGACAAACAGGTCAGGACATCTTATTTACAGCTAGTAGCTTCATGTGCTGCTTCCCTTTCCTGCTAGTCTGCTGTCTGATTGTGAGGTCAGGCTGATCTGATATCAGCACAGCAGTTTCTCCTCAAAGTTGTCCTCTCAAACGGGTCTTGGAGGAGTAGTGCTCGCGCTGGAGCTTGCGCCCGCCTGTAGAGACTTGTCCGGACGGGAACGCGCAGCTTGGGGCAGAACCGATTCTGCTCCAAGCTGAATCTATTTGAGGGCGCTGATTGGCTAAATTGTATGTCACACATTTATATCTTTAATCAGCAATTGGCTGAACTGCGTCACTGCTCTTTTGGGCAGTTTCTGCAGCGCTGCTGAGACGTGCACACGCAGAGAGGACATGCAGGAAAAGCATATATTTACCGCAGATATCATATTTTACACATATTACTGGGTGATTCCATATTTCAAAAACACAAATATTGACAATTTGTATAGTTTATTATTATTATTCGTTTTATTTTATTTGTTGTGGCTCAAGGTGGGGCGGCGCCCTATCGCCCTCTATTGACCAGCCGCCACGTAAGCACTGACTGAGTTCTGTCATGAGAGACGTTATCACGGACACGTATTTCCCCCTTTTAGCAGAAAGGTTGGCCTTTGGAAAAGCACATTTGACTTCGGACTGCGTGGGGAAGTGCGCAACATTGAAGTTGCGTAGAGTGCCCTCGTGCTCGAATTACGTTGACAGTTTTCACAACCATGTTGATCACATCGCCGAGCTGGACTGTCTTAGCACAGAGGGCGTCTTGGTGGGTGATACGCTGCATTTTAATAGCCTCACCTCCGCTCTCTTGCGCTCGCCTTTCATAGCTGGAGCCCTATCTGTTATAACTCCACACAGCTTGTCCCATCTTGTTAATTGCATCTGACACAGCTTCAAACATGTCCTTACCTGTTGTTGTGCTCTTTAGACTCCTAAAATCAAGCAGCTCCGAATGCAGAAATGATCGTCAACTCCCCGCAAACAAATGAACAGCTGTGCGGTGTCTGTGGCATCTGTGCTCTCATCATATGCAATGGAGTAAAAAGCAAAAGCACGCGCTTTATCTGACACTTGATGGTTTAGGTTAGCTGACAAGTCTTCGATTCGCCGCACAACTGTGTTTCTGGACACGCTGACGTTGTTGAATTCCTGCATTTATTCCGGGCACATTATACTTGCGACTTTAGTGAGGCACTGTTTTATGAAGTCACCATCTGAGAAAGGTTTCCCGTGGCAATGAGTTGAGCTACCTCGTGGCTGCTATTGTGACTTTTTCTTGTGTTTTGTTAGCACGGAAAAAAATACTCTTATTGAGCTAACTGCCATTTAACTTTCTGTTCTCGCTCGGCACCAGTGTAGGACGTGTCATCATCCGGGGCTAAACGTTTCTTTGATTGCTGTTATTTTGTGGAAAAGCTGCCTTGTTCAACACAGTATCTCCACCTAGTGGTGAAACTAAGAAGTACAATACAGTCAAGCGCAAGTTTCAAGTGTGGGCCATATTACATTATATTTTTAGAAGTTGCGGCCGTACTTGGCCCGCGGGCCGTAGTTTGGACACCCCTGCTGTATGCTATAGCAATAGCACATGCAGCTGTCTGGCTCCTGTCTGGGCCCCCTCATCCCTTAAAGTTCACATTTATTATAATCATAGAGGATATGATTAGGCTTAAGACTAGATTTGTGGAATACAGTTAAGTTTGCATCTTGGACAAAAGGTAATAACCAGATTCACTCTGTTTGTACCCCACTTATATCACTTGAACACCACCTTCCACTAGTATCTCACACTGTCCCCTGTATATAGTCTCCACCATGTTTTTATCACTCCAGAATTAACTCAAACAAATAAAATAAAACAATAAAAAAATCTTACTTCTTAACAGGGTGTTGTGGATGTTGACAGCTGAGCATTGACGTTCATAAGCCTGTTACCGTCAAGCTTAATAATGGTATTATTATAAGAGAGGAAAAGTGTACTTTTTCTTTTGTTTCAGAGTCTTGCCTTTTTTTCCCCGTTAAGAAAAAGGCCTGCTGAAGTCTCAAGAATGTTTTTAAAAATGTATTAAAGGTGCAAGATGTACGAGTACGTGTATGAGGTTTGTCTCTGTTCTGTTTTTGGAAGATAGATCACATACGGAAAACACTATTTGCCCGGATTCTAAATCGACGGGCAGGAAGGGAGGCAGCGTGTGTGTCGGGTTTCATGCGACTGAAGGAGCATCGCAGAAAAACAAAAATCAAACCAAGTAAACCGCACTTCAGAATTGGTTCGTTCATTACGAAGGAAAGAACATTTCCGCTTTTGAGTTTTGGAATGCACTGCTGTACATGTAACACCTGACACACACTGGTCAGTCCTTTCTCTCGCAGACCTCCCCATTAGACTAACCAGACTTAGTCTTTTGGCTTGTGGTAGAATGTAATGTTGTGTATTTAGACAGCTGCTATATAGACACCTCCACATACCTACCAACACGGGACTGAATTATGGGATGTCTCGGGGCCTAATTATCTTCTCGGCGTCGATAGCGAAGGCTGAAAACATTTTGGAAACGGAAATTGTTTTAAAAAAAGTTTGAGCTTGAACTGTACCTTTTAAGAGCGACGGCGAATTGCCTGAAATGTAACTGGGAATAAAGGGTTAAAGAAGAAAAAAAGGGAGTGTTGGTAGATATGCACCTGGAGCCTCCTAGCTGTGTCTCCCACCTACAGAGGCTTGTCAGCATCATAGCACTGAAATGTTTTTTATCCCCTGTTAGTGTCCTCTACCACGCATACAGAAGTCTGTTTATCAAAGCGAGCACACTTTGTAGACGACACACGTTTTCATTTTATTTATAAGACGGGATTTGTTGGAGTGTGATTTGTGTGACTTTTTTTGCATTCTCACTTGCTGTAGATCTTGGTCTTTGGTCAGCGGTATTAGCAACATGTTGAGATCTGTCACTACAACACGCAAAAAGAATGTGCTTTTCAGTGCCGTGAGTGGAGCCACTGTAGTGTGTGCTGTATTATTCTGTAGGGCACAAGAGCATGGCAAGAGCATGCAGGAGACAAGAAACCATCTGCTGGTTGTTAGAGGCATCTGTCCTGTTAGATAGAGCTCACCCCCCCCCCTCAATTCTGAGTATTTGGTATGAAAGAGATGTTCGTTGTGATTCATTGTTAACCAGTGATGTGAATATTAATCATGAAATAAATAAAAAAAGATGAGCAAAACATCCGCCAGTATCGCAGTTGTTGTTATTTCTATTCTACTCTCTTCGTTATTTACTTAGGTTTGTAACATTTACTTATGTTTTGTCAATAATGTATCTCTATCGAACACCAAGGTTGACACCTTTAACCGACAGTAGACCTGTGAACCCCAACTACACACTCTAGATGTTGGTGTAATGTAAGCATCTACATTCTGATGTATGACCTTTAACTTTTAGAACCCCAACTCAATCCATTATTTGTGAGGATTTGTGTCTAACTCTGCTGTATTTCCCTCAGTAGTGTCCTCCTAGGAGTCCCGCCCACTGCCGCGCCTCTCTCCGTAGGCACAGCTGTGCCTCATCTCCGGTGATCGCTTCCAGCTGACATAAATACTCCTGTCACTCTCATCCCAGTTGTCAGTCCGTCCGTTTACCTACCTGGTATTCCGACACGTGAGTAGTCCCGCTGTTCACTCTCTGAAGACCCGTTACAAACGTTGTCTCTCGTTTCTTCAACCTGCCTGCTGTACAGTGTCGAGCCTCGGGTTTTCACCTGTACGTAGAAACCTTCCAGTTCGTTCCTCGGAGATCAACTGTTTAGTCTTGGCGTTCCTGTGTCGAGCCTCGGGTGTCACACAGACGATCCAGCCTGCCTGCCAGTCGTGGACGCGGACCGGGCTCTTCCCGGCTAAGGATTCGAGCGGAGCGCGAGGACGCGCCTCCGTAGTGACGTTTGACAGTTTGCCTGTCGGCTTCGTCTGCCGCTCCACAGGATTAGTCCCTCTCCGGCTTGGAACCGGGCGGAGGCGTGGAGACGCCTCCTATTGACTTTGTCCATTTCCTGTTTTTTCCCTTGACTGAGAGAAATAAACGAACCTTGGTTTTGAAATAGAACTTTGCTGTCTGAGTCTGCATTTGGGTCCGTGAAACACCCCACATCATAACAGAACGGACTGACCATAACAATGGACCCAGCAGCCGCAGCAGGATCTCCACCTGCAGATCCCCTGCAGGTGGCGATCACAAACCAAGGAGTTCTTCTGGGACAGCAACACCATCTGCTCCATGATATGCGGGGATCCCAGCAAGCCATCGGATTTCAGGTGGCTGAGATCGGCAGCATGGTGCAGGGACTCGCACAACCCCGTCCCTCCCCCCTGGATTCTACGGCGGGGGACGTGCAACTGGTCTGTGAGTCATCTGGTCCATCTCCTGAACCTTTCCACGGAGACATGAGGGCATGTAGAGGTGTCCTGCTCCAGACGATGTTTGTGTTTAACCAGCGGCCCCGCACGTTTGCATCGGACAGCTTGAGGATTGCCTATCTGACCGGGTTGTTACATGGCCGTGCTCTCGACTGGGCCCAGGCCTGGTTCACCCAGAACCCGTTAGATACAGTTTATTTTGGACAGTACCTGGAGGCCTTTCGGAGAGCTTTCGACCACCCTACATGCTCTCAGGACGCTGTTCAGAATCTCCTCCGCCTCCGTCAGGGCTCTGCTAGCGCCGCGGAACATTCCATCGACTTTCGCATCCTGGCTGCTGAGTCCGGTTGGGAGGAGAGGGTGCTACAGGGGGTTTTTCTCAGCAGCCTGTCGGAGGAATTAAAGGACAGGCTTGCTGTTCTGGAGGAGGCGAGGAAGCTGGAGGACCTGATCACTCTCACCATCCGACTGGATACTCGGATGCAGGAACGTCGGCGAGCGCGTAACAACAGGTTCCCGGCTCCGGTTCGTCAGCCAGTAACCACTTCCGGTCACTGGGTCCCAGCTCCCCCTCGCCACCGCAGCCCAGGCCACCAGCACTCGCCTGCTCCGGCACCTTCTCCCGAGTATCGGGAGGAACCCATGCAGGTGGGACGGTTCCATCTGTCTCAGGGAGAGAGGGAGCGACGAATCCGTTCAGGAGCCTGACTCTACTGCGGCGAGCCGGGTCACCGTATCCCTGTCTGTCCGGTGCGCCCAAAAGAGAGGGCTCGCCAGTAGGAGTGGGAGGACTGGCGAGCGACTCCACCCGACTTCCCCGTTCCAAGTCCCGTCTCACACTACCAGCTAAGTTATGCCTGCCGTCCGGTGCTCTACCAGTCTTGGCCCTCATTGACTCTGGAGCAGAACAGAGTTTCTTGGTTTCTTGGCCTTCGCTCATGGGATTCCCTTGGAGGAGTTGGAATGCCCTCTTCAGACGACCGCTCTGGATGGAAGTCGTTTGACCAATGTCACGCACCGGACTTGCCCTGTTACCCTGCTTGTATCAGGAAACCATCAACAGGAGATCCGTTTTTACATCTTCTCTACGGCCCTGACACCTCTGGTTCTGGGCCATCCTTGGCTCCGGGACCACAACCCACAGATAGACTGGGCAGGAGACAGAATCATCGGGTGGAGCCCTAGATGTCTTTCGAGGTGCCTCAAGTCCGCCATTCCCCGGCAGACCTCTTCTCTCCACACCCCTACAACTGGAACTGATCTCACCTCGGTCCCCGTGGAGTATGCAGATCTCGGCGAGGCATTCAACAAGGAACGAGCCCTTTCCCTGCCACCCCACCGACCCTACGATTGCGCCATTGAACTATTCCCCGGCGCCACGCTGCCCTCCAGCCGACTATACAACCTTTCCTGACCGGAACGCGAGGCAATGGAGACCTACATCACAGACTCCCTCGCTGCTGGAATTATCCGCCCATCATCCTCCCCGGTGGGAGCAGGGTTTTTCTTTGTAGCCAAGAAGGACAAGAGTCTCCGTCCTTGCATCGACTACCGAGGGTTAAACCAGATCACCACCCGGAACAAGTATCCGCTACCCCTACTCGACTCTGCTTTTGAGTCCCTACCTGGAGCCACGATTTTCAGCAAGCTAGACCTCCGCAATGCCTACCACTTGGTTCGGATACGGGAGGGGGACGAGTGGAAGACCGCTTTCAACACTCCCCTGGGACATTTCGAGTACCTGGTCATGCCATTCGGACTTACAAATGCACCAGCCGTTTTCCAGGCTTTGGTGAATGTCGTGCTCAGGGATTTTCTCAACCGGTTTGTGTTTGTCTACATCGACGACGTTCTGATTTACTCCTCGAACCAACAAGAACATTGCCACCATGTCTGTCAGGTCCTTCAGCGCTTACTGGAGAACCAGCTCTTCATCAAGGCCGAGAAGTGTGAATTCCATGTCACCTTCGTACAGTTTCTGGGTTTCATCATTGAGGAGGGTCAGATTCGCAAGGACCCGGAGAAGGTGAGGGCGGTCACCGATGGGCCGGTCCCCTCTAACCGGAAGAAGCTCCAACAGTTCCTTGGGTTTGCAAACTTCTACCGCCGGTTCATTCGGAACTACAGTCAGACGGCGGCACCCCTAACCAGACTCACCTCCTCTAAGGTGGATTTTTCCTGGTCCCCCAAGGCCAACCGAGCGTTTAACATCCTCAAGGAATGATTCACCTCAGCCCCCATCCTAGTGCAGCCAGATGAGAGCCGCCAGTTCGTGGACGCCTCCGACACCGGAGTAGGAGCGGCATTGTCTCAGCGCTCAACCACTGACTCTAAGCTCCGCCCGTGTGCTTTTTTCTCTCGCCGCCTGTCCCCGGCCGAGCGGAACTATGATGTGGGCAACCGGGAGTTACTGGCCGTCAAGCTGGCTCTGGAGGAATGGAGACATTGGTTGGAGGGGTCAGTCCACCCGTTCATTGTATGGACCGACCACCGAAATCTGGAATACATCCATTCTGCCCGGCGACTGAACTCCCGCCAAGCCCGCTGGGCTCTGTTCTTTGCCCGTTTCCACTTCACCATCACCTACCGCCCAGGGAGTAAGAACATCAAGCCCGACGCCCTCTCTCGTTAGTTTTCCCCAGACGAGACTAACCCAGCGCTAGACACGATTGTTCCACCCGCCTGTGTCCTAGGGGTCCTAACCTGGGCGATAGAGTCTGCAGTGCGGGAGGCTCAGCAGACCCAGCCAGACCCAGGAGGTGGTCCTCCAGGGCGTCTGTTCGTTCCCCTTTCCGTCCGTTCCCAGGTCCTACAATGGGCTCATGACTCTCGTCTCTCCGGCCACCCTGGGATAAGACGCACGATCAACTGGCTCCGGCGCTCCTTCTGGTGGCCATCTTTGGACAATGACACCCGAGCTTACGTCTTGGCCTGTACCACCTGTGCGCGCAACAAGGCCTCGCACAGACCCCCTGTCGGACTATTACGACCTCTGCCGGTTCCCCACAGGCCTTGGTCGCATATGGCATTGGACTTTGTCACCGGATTTCCCCCCTCCGAGAGCAACACGGTCATCCTGACCATCGTGGACCGGTTTTCCAAGGCGGCTCACTTTATTCCCCTTCCCAAGCTCTCGTCGGCCCGCGAGACAGCAGACTTGTTAGTTCAACATGTCTTTAGACTCCACAGCATCCCTATGGATATTGTTTCTGATCGGGGTCCTCAGTTCTCCTCCCAAGTTTGGAAGGCGTTCTGCCGCAGCCTCGGTGCCACTGCTAGCCTCTCCTCCGGCTTTCACCCCCAGACCAATGGGCAGACCGAGAGGCTTAACCAGGAGCTAGAAGCCATGCTCCTATGTGTAGCGGCGGCAAATCCATCGTCCTGGAGTCGTCACTTGGCCTGGATAGAGTACGCACACAACAGCCATACCTCCACGGCAACAGGTCTCTCCCCCTTCGAGGCCTCCATTGGCTACCAACCTCCCCTTCTACCCAGCCAAGAGGTCGAGATCTCCGTCCCGTCTGTCCAGATCAACCAGCGCCGATGCAGAAGAGTCTGGAGAGACACTCGTGCCGCCCTACTTCGTTCTTCTGAACAGAACAAGCATCTGGCTGATCGCCGCCGCACACCCGCCCCCACCTATCTTCCCAGCCAACAGATCTGGCTTTCCACCAAGGACATACCCCTACGCACTGAATCCAGGAAGCTCTCTCCCAGATTCATTGGCCCATTCCCCATTGTCTCCGTTATCAACCCGGTCAAGCTCAAGCTCCCGCAATCCATGAGGATCCACCCTGTTTTCCATGTGTCTCTGCTCAAACCCGTTCACTCCAGTCCTCTGAACCCTCCGGCCGAACCCCCTCCACCCCCCCGACTCATCGAAGGCGGTCCGGTTTACACGGTCAACCGTCTCCTGGATGTCCGCCGACGGGGTAGGGGTTACCAATACCTCGTGGATTGGGTGGGGTATGGTGTGGATGAACGATGCTGGGTTCCTCGCTCCCGGATTATGGATCCAGAGCTAATCCGCACATACCATCGCCTGCACCCCGATAAGCCTGGCGGTTCGCCGGGAGGCTCCCGTTGAGGGGGGGGGGGTACTAGCATCAAAGACACCTCTTGCAGATCCTTTTGTCGTTGATTGAATCTTATTGCGTTGGCATACAGCATGTAAACGGTGCTTAATTCAAAATGTAGAGCATTAAAATAGCACAAATGTTGGTATATATGTAAAGATATAGTGGAGTAATGTCTACCTAAGCAGAGAATGAACCGCTCTGAACTGCACTCATGAACCGGTTGGGCCCGCTATGGCATGGAAATAAAGATATCAACCAATCAATCTAATGCTTTTAAAGAAAAGCATTCAAAACCTTGAGATTCGTCCCTCGACCTGAAAAACAGGTGAGATGAAAATGCTGCCCTTCAAATTAGATTTAAAAAAGATTTAAAGCATTTCTAGTTTAGTTCACACAGGAAGTGAGTGACGGCTACTATCGATAGTAGAGAGTGATGCAGACTGCTACATGCTATACATTCTTTTAATCCAGTTAAGGGTCACATTTTCTTTGTAATTCAGTGGGATTAAAATGAACGCGTAGTAGATTAATGGGGTTATCTGTGCCTTTCTAAATTGCACGGACAGGAAATGAGATGGTGCTGACGTGACAAAGGTCAACATCTTAAATCGCTGGACGCAGGAAGATTTATTGTGACTTAACATGAGTTTCGGGTCGATTTGGGCTGAAAGCGGATCGGTGTCAGTGTGTGTGTGTGTGTGTGTGTTAAGAGACCACGAACAGATGTACACAAGAAACATGGTCCTACACAAGAGAACGTTCATTTATATACTCTAAAATGTACTGCTCAGTGCAAATATTGGCCACAACTCAAAATTGAAGGGATCCTTATGAAAAAATGAATACCAGCAGAATCGATACATCGTTATCAATTTTTTAAATAAATCAATATTGTTATATGCCAGAAAACTGTAGTATGGGTCAGGCTGTATTTGACATGCTGTATGCTATAGCAATAGCACATGCAGCTGTCTGGCTCCTGTCTGGGCCCCCTCATCCCTTAAAGTTCACATTTATTATAATCATAGAGGATATGATTAGGCTTAAGACTAGATTTGTGGAATACAGTTAAGTTTGCATCTTGGACAAAAGGTAATAACCAGATTCACTCTGTTTGTACCCCACTTATATCACTTGAACACCACCTTCCACTAGTATCTCACACTGTCCCCTGTATATAGTCTCCACCATGTTTTTATCACTCCAGAATTAACTCAAACAAATAAAAAAAAAACAATAAAAAAATCTGTAAGTACAGTGCTTGAATAACCAAGTTACTTTCCACCACTGTGGAGGTGTCTAGTAGGCTAACTGAGGTGGAATAAAAACATTGACATTAAACCCTAATATAAATGTATTCAGTAAAAGGTGCATACTCAAAAAAGGAGAAGAAAATGGACAGCGCTAAATTGCACTGGTTCAAAAAAAGTGAAGGATAAGGTTACTCTCCATAGGTACCCTTGCATACTGAATCATTTTGTCAATTAATGAATGTTGGACATAAAAATGACTCTTTAATTAATAAAGACAGAACTTAATATTCAATACAAGTAACTTCTTGTTCAGGTTAATTAAACTAGAAGGATTACAAGTATTCGAAAACAAAAAGATACATGCATTGTTTTAGCTTTTTTTTGTTGCTTCGGCTGCTTTATTAGTAATAAAATCGAACTCTGCAGGTTTACCAATTACTTACTGGAAGACATGAATGAAACATGTTAAACGGTCAATCAGCTGTGGCGTACGCCAGATCAGTTTTTTTGTTTTGACGATATTTGATTGTTTATGTATCAAAATGGGCCTGCAATTGACATTTGGTTGTACTGTTGTATGACAATGAATGTATAAAATGAATAAAATAACCTTGTAATAAAACTTGCCGGTAATACATTAAAATGAATTAGATGCTCTGAGTGTGAGAAAACATTTAACCAGCGTTCACATTTACAGGAACACATGAGAATCCACACCTGATTTCGCTACTTGATTGGTTCTTAGCAGTCATGACGTGTCCTTCCCTGATTCGTCACACCCCTATCACGTGATCACAAACAACAGCCTTGATTACCGATCGACTACCAGGTTAATTCAACATGGACAACTGAGTACAGGTGTTGCGGACGTTGTTGTCTTTACTAGCAGCTGTTTCCAGTTAAATTATCCATTTCTGCGGAGGAAGCAGCTGTTACTGGAGCGATTAGTGAGCGGCGTGTCCAGCAGGGTTATCAGACCTACAGAGCGGCCGTCTGAAGTCAGTTAGTGGCTTTGAGGAGAACGGACACAAAACGGAGGACTTTCCTTTTCTTATTAATGCTATTTTGTAGTGATGGCGAGATGAAGCCTCATGAGGCATCGCAACACTTCAGCCAACTGGTTCGAGAAAGGGTTCATTACTCGAAGCTTCATGTGCACAAGATACCACCTACTGGCCAAGTGTATAATCACAGGCAGCTGTATCTGAACCACATAATGTGATGCATTGAATTTTTGTGGCTGTTGGGAATGACGGAATTACAAAAATGTATGACCAAATCATTTCTGTACATAAATTATGACATATGTGCATAATAAAATATTTTTTTAATGTATTCTGTGTGTGTACATTTTCCCAAAATGGTAGTATCATGATATGGCAGGTTGTGTAATAATGTTATTATGTCACTTTAGGAAAATGGCATGGGCTTAAGCAGGCAGAGGACAGTGAAAGTGCTTGTGGAACTAGGAAGAGGGGACTGAATATGCTTGTGTAACTTGGACAGTGATGTACAGGACAGGGGACATTTTATTAATTTTTATTCAGAAATAACAGTTTCTCAACAGTTTTTGGTTTTAAACGATTCCTTTTTTTTGACACAACCTCTCCGGCCTTTGAAAACACCCTTTCACAGGGTACAGAAGATGCTGGCGTGCACAAAAACGCAAGAGCAAGTCTATATAAATTTTCATACAGGAATTTTTGCCTCTCCCAGTACTCCAGAGGCAAAATCTGAACCACTTCCCGAAGCAGTCACGTGGTACAGCCGGGCAGCGAGGCTTCGGACGTCATCATTTGTGGCTCCTCCCCTAAATGAAGCAAGCCTCGATACGCGCTTCGAGGAAACGCCCCCTCCATTACTTGACACACGCTTCGAAGCGTCGGCACATCTCGTAACATCACTACTATTTTGTTCTGCACAACTATTGTTAAGTCCGCAGATAAAATGTAAAGCAACAAAACATGAATTGCTCTCCAGAACGACAGAGACTTCAGCCACAAGTCCAAATGCTGAGATGTTTCGTCAACCAGCGACTAACTGCGGCTGCTGAGGAGATCTTTGGTCTGTTTGAAAGAACCATAGCGGAGTACAAGGAGGAACTTTCTCGATCAAAAGAGGAGAACAAGCGACAACAGAGACAACTGGACGCTGTTCTCATCCCTCAGCTCCGGTTACACAGAGCAGGTTGGTTCACTGTTTATTCTCTCAGCTTCTTTATGACAGAAGATATGTACACGTTGTTCTCTTTGATAACACCACATGGATTTTGCAGCTTGTTGAATTCTAAAATGATTCATATGTTCATGGTCACGTCCACAGTTACGTTGTGGCTGCTTCTGAAGGTTCTATCACTGTTTCTAGGTGGCAGGTTTACGTACATTAGTCAACTATAACTGCCCACATGATCACATCTCAGCCGCACTTTATGGACGATGCAGATTCTTTGAATACTTCTTAACAATGTTGGGTAGTGACACACTTGTTTGCCATGTAAACTATTGATGAATCAGAATCTGAATCAGAACCGTTTATTGCCAATGTATGTAGCATACAAGGAATTTGTCATGGCAGGTGGTGCATAACATTAGACAATGCACAATAAACAATCAACCGTGCAAGAAATAGAAACATATTGAAATGTACAGTAGAATATTAAAAGAATATTAAATAAACTGCACGACAAACAGACAACAGGACTGTAAACAAGCGTAATATAAAAGTGACAAGTGTATTTAAATATGAAGTTATGTGCAGGGGAGTAGTAGGGAGGGAAGGAAATTGTCCTGGGGATGACCGAGTCAGTGGGGGACCCGGGCTCTGTTAATGAGCCCGACTGCGGACGGGAAGAAGCTGTTCATGTGGCGTGAGGTCTTGGTTCTGATGGACCTCAGTCTCCTACCAGATGGAAGGGGTGCGAACAGTGTGTGTCCAGGGTGAGAGGGGTCAGCTACAATCTTTCTTGCTCGCTTCAGGACCTCATGGCTGCTGTGCGTTGTGTCTTTACATTTTGTGTCGGCATGTCTGTTTGGTAACTGTGCACAGGGAGTCTCAGAGGGAATGATGGCAGGAAATAAAAGTGTATGTTCAGGAGACAATTTTCTCAATACTAATATTTCTTTGTAACGTCTCTGTGTGTGTTTACTGTTTTCCTGCAGACGTCCAGCAGCTGTTGGTGGTTCAAGGAGAGGTTCCCCCTGAGCAGCAGGAGTGGAGCTCCAGTCTGGACCAGGAGGACCCAGAGCCCCCACACATTAAAGAAGAACAGGAGGACCTCTGGACCAGTCAGGAGGGAGAGCAGCTTCAAGGGCTGGAGGAGGCTGATGTCAAGTTCTCATTCACTCCTGTGAAGAGTGAAGAGGATGAAGAGGAAGCTCCGTCCTCACAGCTTCATCAAAGACAAACTGAACAGATGGAAACGGATGCTGATGGAGAGGACTGGAGACTGGAGACTCTTCTGAGACTGATGACAGTGATGATTGGAAGGAGACCAGAGAACCTCAGTCAGGTTTAAACTCTGTGAAACCTGATGAAGTCCTTGTCAGTGATTCAAGATGTAGCGCTGGTGAGAAACTATTTAGCTGCTCTGAGTGTGAGAAAACATTTGGCCAGAGTGGATATCTGAAGAGACACATGAGAATCCACACAGGAGAGAAACCTTTCAGCTGCTCAGTTTGTAAGAACTCTTTTAGCCAGCGTTCAAATTTACATGAACACATGAGAGTCCACACAGGAGAGAAACCTTTCAGCTGCTCAGTTTGTCAGAACTCTTTTAACCATAGTTCAAATTTACACACACACATGAGAGTCCACACAGGAGAGAATTGGTCGGTTCATGGAGCCTCTTTGGCCGTCTGTTGGTCTGTCAGTCAGAACAGCAGCAGCTCGGAGGTTTGAGATACTTCTGACTGAAAAATGAACAGACACACTCGCCTCAGCGGCTACGGAGTAACTTGAGTAGGCCAGTTAAAGCGAAACGTTATGAATGTTATCTCTCTACATGTTTTGGGTTGACACACTGAGCAGCTACTGTTGTCTCTAAAGAAAAGGACCCAAAGTCTGCTGAAAGTGCAAGAACAACATCCCTATCGTCAGTCCTGTGTGTCACCAACACACCATGCTCACATGAAAGTGCACAAGCTAAATATTGGCCTGTTAACGGGAGCATCTCTCTGAATATCCCGTGAAAAAAAGAGGCTTAGCAAACGGTGCTAAAGCTAGCTACAGATGTCTATCCCCAAAAAGTTAAAAAGTGTTAGCTTCTATGAATGCAGGTATGATATGGGGCTGCAGCTTGCACCGAGCCTCTTCAGCGTGACTGTAAAGAAAAATAATTCACATTTCAGACGCTAAACATTGAACTTGAATTTGTTGATGTTGCACCCATCTGTGGCTAAACATGTTAGCTTCACGCCTCACATGAAGAGAGGCGCTGAACGGCGTCTGCAGTATTTTAATACATCCTCCAACACAAAAGCTAAATATAAGACCCCCCCCCATCACACAGAGGGAGTAATCACCCTCTGGCCCTCATCCCTCTCCATAGCATCCTCATGGTCAATCTGCCGAATGGCGAAACCCCCCCCCCCCCCCCCCCCCCTCGCCAGATTACAGCGCTGGGTGGCCGGGATTAGGTTTTAAACAGCAGCAGGACTCTCTCTCGCACTCACTCACTCACTCACACACACACACACTCTTTCTCAATGTTGTTCAGTTTTACTACAAACAGTTAAAATGTTTAATTAATTAATTAATTAAAACAATGTACTTCGAAAATGTCTGGCCTGCTAGAAGCCTCTACTTTGTTTCAATCGTAATTGTAATTTGTATATGTCTTACATTGATTAAAGTTGAATCAATTGAATCAATATTGTGTTGTTTTATTCTTTTCTCTTAATTGCTGCAGTGGTGGGCTGTCAGGGCCTGCAAGGCCTTCTCTGCTGGCCTAAACAGAATCACAAAGCTATATCTATTTTATAATGTAATCATTTTTCTTAAATACACTTCATGTATTTCCCCATTATCTTATTTTCTCATTGCACAGCTCCTGTCTTCCTCAGTTGCTCTGCTTCCAGTGCAGCTTGTTTTAAGTAGAGCTTTTATCCAATCAGATCTCACCTCTGTGTCTCTAGGTAGAACAGAGCCAGAGGCCTGCAGACTCACAAGTGAATCCATGTGCAGTTTAAGTGAATGGGGACGATATTGTTGATTGTCATAGTGTTCAACCAATCAGATCTTTAGTTTGACATGTTGGCCGTGTTCTTTGACGTGCCAGAGCCTGCTAGCGGCCTATAGCTACATCAGCATTGCGTGCAGCTCATGTCCAGGTGCAGCTCTGCCGCGAGGTGCAGAGTGTGCTGTGATTGGTCAGTGGGCGAGCACGTGACCAAAGTGAAACTTGTGCTTGTAGCAGAACTGAGGTTGTTAGCAGTCAGAGTTCAAGTGGAAAGATATAGAAGAAATGATGGCATTTTTAGTTTTTTGTTTACTTCGCTTTGTTTTTTTAACATCAAATGGCGGAAGGAGGAGAAGCTGATTTAGTGGCGGAGTTACTGGGAACGCCTTTCTCAAGAAGGATATTTCCGGACAAACTGGACATTGTAAGAAATAACCGGCCAAAACCACAGCTAGCAGCCCTGACACAGCCAGGAAAAGGATTTGTGCGCCACTTTTAGTCGGCAAACTATGAACGGTATTCCTGGCTGACAGGATTGAAGAAGAGCTGCAAATTGTATTGCTGGGAATGCCTGTTATTTGCGACTGAACGTCTTGGTTTATGGAGCCGTGCTGGATTTGGTAACCTGAGCTGCCTGAGCAAAGCCGCTACATGACACCAAAGTACGGCGTGACACGTACAAGCTACGGTGCTCTTAAAAACGTTTGGAAGGACCCGAGTGGATCTCCAGATCAACGAACAAGTTCGCAGGGAAACGGCTCCGCAATGAAAAAGTTCAGAAGAATAGGGAAATACTGAAAAGGACCTCTTGCTGGAACTGAAACGCACGGATGTACTGCACAGCCGAGTTATTGACCTCTTTGTAATCAAAGACAGGAGGATGGACTTTGTATTTAAATAGAACAGCATTTGGTTAGTGAAACTGCTTTTGTTTTCTTTATATCTGCAGTGTGTTAATTTTGCCTATCGTGTTGTTTATGGATATTGTTCCCTGATGTAAATAATATTTGAATGGCCCTTGCTCTTTAATGTGAGCGTTGCTGGATTGTTTTGTCATGCTTTGTTGTGAATGTATGTGACGGTTCTAATTACAAAGCATCCCGTCCTGCGTGGGGTTAGGGTCCGGATAATTGAATCAGTTTGGGCTGTTTTCTTTTACAAACAAGAATGATGGTCTGGAGAAATGCGGATTGTGTGGCGATTGCTTAGCCCTGTCTGAATCAGTAGGGAACAGCTAAACGCTGCGGGGAGAATGTAGCGCGAGTTTGGACACGTTACAAAAGATACAAATCCAACCTGAAAGGAAACACGAAATGTTTGTGTGGAAACTATTTTTGTCTCTATAAGAGAATAGAGCTGAGGGGGATGAAAGGAGACGTCACTATTTATTCCCAAAAAAAAGAAGAATGAGACTTCCACAATAGCTTGATAAGCCTGTGATGTCAATTCCAACTGTAGTTTACACACACTGGGAACGCATCATGTGCAGATGTGTTTTGTAGCGCTGTCCCTAATCCCGACACAAAGAGGGAGCCACACAGACACATAATCCAGTGTCTCCTCCCGGAGCTGTAACACCACCTTCATCTTCAGATTACAAACCCTTCACCGGTTTACAGGATACACCTTTTATGGTGGTTTTAGCTGTGGCCACACATGTAGAAAGGATCTTTAGTTTGACATGTTGGGCGTATTCTTTGACGTGTCGGAGCCTGCTAGCCGGCCTCTAGCTACGTCAGCATTACGTGCCGCTCAGTTTCCATGTGCAGCTCTGCATGACGTACAGCGCGTGCTGTGATTGGTCAGTGGGCGAGCACGTGACTATCGTGAAACGAAACGAAACAGCAGAGGCTTAGTCGGCGTTGTGAATCACATCACGTGATGCAGCTCAGCCAATCAAATATGGGCATTTTGACAAGTTTCCTGACTCGAGTGAGATGTACACACCGTGACACAGGGGACTGAGACGAGGAAAGACATTGCAGGGTAGTACTTATAATGTTCAAGTTGTGAAAGTAAAATCATAGACGCTTTGGGCCGCAGCTTGTCATTAAGGGATGATGGTGGGTCCCACAGCCAGACCAGCTGAGAACCACTGTCCTCCATGAGCGCAGAAAACAATACATTTTCCTGAATTTAAGATTCTGTATTTTACAAATACTCTAGTACTATTCAAAAGTATTGTAAGCTTCGTACCGAACAGTTTTATACGAATACGTACATAGTTACAGCATTAGAAGCTAAAAATAAATGTGGCGCCATCATGTGGTTATAAGGTGGTATTTCAGCTGCAGGACAGCAGTGAAGGCCTAGGTATAAAATGCACGGCCCGCCACTGGGATGTACCCTATGTACTCCATGCAAAGTCTTAAAGTTAAGTTTAACTTAAAGTCTTTAATTGATCATCTTTGAAGATTCATGTGTTTTCAAGTGGACTCATTTTCCCTCTCGGTGTTGACAGATGAATAAATCCGCACGAACAATAACTACGGTTTCGTGTATTTCCTGGAGAGAGTGATGGCGTTACTACTAGGGTTGGGTACCGAAACCAGGTGCCAATATGGCACCGATACCTCTACGACCGGTATCTACCGAACCGAAACGTAACGCAGATTTCGGTGCTTCCTTTTGGTGCCTGAGCCGATTGAAATAGTTTTTTTACACTACTCTGATGACTTTGTCCTGGCAGCAGGTAACGATAGCCTCGGTCCTCCGCTCCTCACTCATAGTATTATTACAACCGGACGAACCGTGCACGCTTAGAAACAAACCCCTCCATCATTCTGGCGAAGCATCGGCCATGATTTATTGAAAAAAAAAAAAACGAGACCGAGATCTGTCAAATGGCTGGCAGCCTACTGAATTCCTCCATCGACATCCGGGTACTTAGTGCCGCTGGCGCTCATAAGCACAACATCCACAGGCACGCGAAACCTTCTTCTTCTTTGAGGTGTAGTGGCAGTTGGCAAACGATGAATTGGCGTATTACCGCCACCAACTGGTAAAATTAATAGGTGTATTTTGCCAGAGAAGGCAAATGTGCTCATATTTCTGCAAAATAATTGCTGAAGTTTGAAGCTGTAGTGTGTGTACAGAGTGTGTATGTGTGTTTTGTATTTATTTAAGTATACTGTAACGCAGTGATTCTTAACCATAGGGCCGCGGCCCATGATAGGGCCGCGAGCGCCACCTAGAGGGCCGCGAAAAACTTTCAGTTTTGCACCTGTGGGCCGCGGGACCGCATAGGTTATCAATTGAAGACACCAGAGATATTACTGTTATCCATGAGACGCTCAGTTACAATATAGCTTCCCACCACCTGGTGGCGCTAATGCGTCAGTCAGTTGTTTAACAAGCTGCAATAAGCAGAAGAAGACACTCAGCTAGCCGCTAGCCTGTAGCGAAAGTTATGGATAAGTTATTAAAAAGAAAAAATGAAGACGACAGTGGTGCCATACCCCCCAAAAGTCTAAATGTGTGTGCAAGTACAACCCTGACTTTCTTAAGTACGGCTTTGTGAACGGAGGCAACGAGGCAGAGCCGAGGGCTCAGTGTGTGGAATGTGGGCTAATGCTATCAAACGAAGCACTGAAGCCTTCGAAACTAAAGCGACACGTTGCGACGAAACATCCAACGCTCGTGGGAAAGTCTGTTGAGCTTCTTGTTGTGTATGCAGGTTTACATACACATGATAATAAATGTCTTTGTGATCATCACATTGTATCATCTCATTTATTTAACAAGGGTTTTGCCTGTTCAACACCGGCATCCTCGATCCCCTCCCCTTCCGTTCCTACGGCTTGTTTGCGCAAATACGTCACAAAACATGTCCGTGTTTGGTATCCCAGCATGCCCAAAATCCTCATCTTTGCAAAGAAATCATCGATTTTCTTTTATTTATTATGGTTTCTCCACAAAAGGAGCCCACACACACACTGTCCAAAGTCGCCATAACCGCTGCAAGTCGTATCTTGCAGCATTTCGACGGAAAAAGACACATTACAGACCCGACAACGTGCTAGCGGATGTTACCATGGAGCTACTGCCTTCAGAAAACGCTAGTACTTATAGTACAAACCTTATCCTCCTCTTCCATAAGCGGTCAACCAACGTTTGCGTAACTGAGCTATTCTCATTCTCGTTCGTGCGCTCGGCGCAGCCAAGTCCGCTACTCGCACACCATGTCTTCGACCATATATACATAGTTTTTGCAATTTGCAAAGGCTAAAAATAAAAGGAAAATAATATAATATCAAAATATAAAGGGAGAAACACCTTTAGTGTGTCAGAATATCATGTGGTTACCATGTGTCCATTTGGGTCTCCAAATGTCCTCTTAGAGCTCCGCCTGGATCTCTTCATGGAAGAAACTCTGTAGAATGGTCATACTTTGTCCAATCTTCTTCAAATTTGAGGCAGTTGTTCACTGATAGTGTAGTTACAGCCCTATACTGTCCTTTACCTGTACAGATACAGCCACCGGCAGTTATTTATACTGAAAGATACTTTTTTATTTTATGCGGACAAAAATCTTAAATTTTTACTGACTCCAAAGGCCCACTGCTCTGTTTCTGTATGACCTACCCCAGTGAGCATTTTTTGGTTCAAAAGATGTCTATGCCCACACGTTGAAAAAAAGGTTCAAAAGTGAGTTTTTTCGCCGACTATTTGTAGACGTTGAACAGACGTTCACGCTTAGACCAGATTTAAACGTGATTTGCAATACTATAATTTCTCGTCCTCTACATTGTGCTAATACTAATATATCATGATTTAGAGGCTTACTAAGAAACCACATCCACATTTATCAGTTGAAAGCCAGTATTGGACAGCACGTTGATATCTGGTCTAAACGTGAGCGTTGAATCAACGTCTACAAATAGTCGGCTAAAAACCTTTCACTTTTCACCGTGTTTTAACCGTGTATTCAACCTCACCGTGTTTTAACCGTGTATTCAACCTCACCGTGTTTTAACCGTGTATTCAACGCCGAAATGCTTACAGTGCTTCTGGGTATAGAACACATCAACAGTTTCCACTTACAGGACAAAAGACCAAGTGACACAGCAACAGTTCATTTGTATTTATTAAAGCACAATATAAATATAACAATGTTCTTTATATAAAAACATAATCTCCTTTTCCTTCTTTAAATGTCGTTTTCAAAGCCACACAGGAGCCTGTTTCAGGAGATCTGCCATATTTTCAAGCTGGACATCTGTAAATAAAACAAGTATTAGAAAAACATATTGACTTAGACCAGTTTTGAACGTCTCTACACCGGAGACCATAGACGTGTCTTCAACGGAGCGATGCTGACCTCGATATTACACAATATTGTTTATATATTGCCATAACCCAAACAACAATGTTTTGACCATGATCTATTAACGTTAGTACAGTACATTAACTAACACACATGTCTGCTGTTTCTGTTCGTAACCTGCTAACGCTACATGCTAACGAGCTAGCAGCCTCGCCCGCATGATGATCATAACATGATATTAATGGTATGGTAATAATATTTCGGTTTGCAATACTGGAATAAAGTAGTTCAAGTACTTACAGAGTACGTCGTTAGCGTGAAGCCTCGTTTATTCCTCGTTTATCCTCGTTTATGCCGTCAGCTCGTTCACTTCCTCATCACTCAGTAAGAGCTAGCTAGCTCAAACCTTGTGTGTTTCAAGCCTCTAACTTAGAACAATGCAGAGTCTGTGCGCATGCGTATTCCAGCAGTAAACACAGAGTTGTATTTTAGTGAACATATGCAGACATGATGTGCTCTGCTCTCATTATGATGTCCTCTGAGCTTCTTGTTGACAGCACACAGTCTACAGTTCCATATTTACGACGTTTTATATGAGATATTGAATGCGTTGAAATAACGTCTTCGTGTAGACCACATATGAACGGACAGCGGAATATGATTTTGGAGAAATACGTTTAAAGTAACCAAAATCGCGTCTCTTTCAACCTACAACTGAACAAACCATCAATATTTTAAAACAAATTTTAACACTTTGTACTTGAAAAGTTGGGCCCCGAGGTCAAAAAGGTTAAGAACCCCTGCTGTAACGTAAACTGTTAACAGTTAATATATTGTTCACAGTTTGAAGTTAAAAAGTTTGAAGGTGTGGTTTGATATATTGTTCAATTTGAAGAAAAAAGTATCGGTTCAGGCACCGTTTAGGCACCGGTATCGTTTTAAAAGTATCGTTTTAGCACCGGTATCGGAAAAAACCCAAACGATACCCATCCCTAGTTACTACTGTGTTAATGTGTCTATGGTGTCGTTTTTATGATATGGTTAATATTGTTCCCTCTGATGTGAATAATATTTGAATGGCCCGTGCTCTTCAGTGTGCGGTGGAATACGTCTTTTAGCTCCGCAGTTTTTTTAATGCATTGTCCGTTAATGACGCAGCATGCCGTGCACGTATTCATGTATCTGCACTCTGCAGTTAGTGTATTTATCGGTGTTGAGCTTCATTTTTACACGAAACAAATAATAACCCGAAGCTATGATGTCAAAATGAGGTTAGGTGGTTCAACTGCAGGACAGCAGTGAAGGCCCAGATATAAAATGCACGGCCCGCCACTGCAATACCATACAGTTTAAATGAACAGACATGCCTATGTGATGAGCTGATTACGTTAGGTGAAGAAATGAAGCTGAGACAATGGACCACAATGGACTAACGTTCAACACTAAAATCAGTTTGATCTGGTTTTAATGTTGCTCCTGGGATAACACACACTAACGTTACTGTTAGCGTTACCTCAACTGTTCATCGTCTTGAACACACGTCGGCGATTTCTGGTCCGCTCTCCCTTTTGATAATCATCCTGTTTGCGGTCCTTCAGTCGGTTCTATAATAGCACAAGTGAAGAAAAGTTAGGTTACTAACGTTACATCTTAACACTGTAATTGGTGATTAACTTTATTGATGTTAGCTTGACTTGCTATGCTGTTAGCTAACTAACCTTTCTAAGGCTAATTTAGCTCGAGCTTGCTAATGTTACAGAGCTAGCTCCACCAATATTAGCAACCTAATGTAATTCAATTCAATTCAATTTATTTTTGTAAAGCCCGAAATCACAAATTACAAATTTGCCTCAGAGGGCTTTACAACATGTACACATTTGACATCCTCTTGTCCCGGAACCCTCCCATCGGAACAGGAAAAACTCCCCCAAAAAACCCTTTAACGGGGAGAAATGAGGGAGAAACCTTAGGAGCAACAGAGGAGTGATCGCTTTCCCAGGATGGACAGAAGTGCAATAGATCATGTCATGTGTAGAACAGGATAAGTGAATTACAACACATTCAATGTATGACAGAACCACGGCAGGAGGCAACACCTGGTCCAGGTAAACCCGGATACACAGGAACCTGTGAGGTGAGAAAGCACAGACACTCTGGTGAAGAAGCAGGTCAACAATGTGCATTAATGGTATCGGTAATATGAAATAGTAATGTGAGTAATAATAAAAGTGATATCAGCAGTTGGAGTCAGCAGGGCCATGGTAGGAGGAAGGACCAGGGTCCAGATGAAACCAAGCTCCATGGAAACCTGTGAGGAGAGGAAGCACAAGGACTCCGGGGAAGAGACAAAATCAGTACTGTGCATTAATGTGACATCAATTCATACAGACAGAGATGAAGAAGAGGAGAGAGGTGCTCAGTGTAGGAAGTCCCCCTGTAGTTTTTGCCTATACCAGTTTGTCTCAGGGCCGGTCCAAGGCAAGCCAGAGCCAGCCCTAACTATAAGCACTATCAAAGAGGAAAGTCTTAAGCCTACTCTTAAATGTGGTGAGTGTGTCTGCCCCCCGGACTGAAATGTGAAGGTGGTTCCATAAAAGAGGAGCTTGATAACTGAAGGCTCTGGCTCCCATCCTACCTTTTAAGACTAGAAACCACAAGTAACCCTGAATTAATGGAGCGCAGCTCTCTAGTAGGGCAGTATGGTACTATAAGCTCTTTAAGATATGATGGAGCCTGACCAGTTCGGGCTTTGTAGGTAAGTAAAAGGATTTTAAATTCTATTCTAGTTTTTACAGGGAGCCAGTGCAGAGAAGCTAATACAGTAGTATGATCTCGTTTCTTAGTTCTTGTTAGTAAAGAAACAGAACAAGTGAAACATTATCTGAGATGTTAACAGTTCAATAATCATGAAAACAAAACAGTACTGGAGACTTTGAATTTCGGATGATAAGCGTCAGTTACCTCAGCTCCTCCGTTGATCTCTACATGGCTGCTCAGAAGGATGAACTGAAGCTGTTGTGTCCAAAGTCACGTTCATGAGCAGTCGGTCACGTCGTGTCACTCAAAAATGACTTTTAGGCAATGAGCAGTTTGAATAATACAAATAATCTATCGTCATTACAGACACATTAACCTCCAATAGACAGTACGATGTGGATGGGTTGAGATTCACTGAACTTGTATAGAGAAGCGTATTCCCACCACTTCACAGAAAATACTGTATTATGCTGCTAAATTACAGTAGTCTGCTGTTATTGTTAATTAATGGCATTAACTGTTAATTTACAAGCGAGGGATGAACATTTAAACTGTATGTTACAGTTATTATGAAATACTGTAAGATACCGTTGAAAATCCACCGTAAATTTCCAGCAATTCAATACAGTCTGAAGGTTTATTGGTCAGTTTTGTATTGTATGTATGTATTTCGTTAGAAAATCATGTGAAGGCATTTAGTTTGTTTTGATTTCAGAGGTAGTTAGCCAGGTCTAGTTTTGTTGTATTGCTTTCTATTTGTTTGGCACGACCACATGTGTCCCATCTTCTCCCACTTTGTTAGATTTTGTTTTTTGTTTTGTTTTTTAGATTTGTTGATCATGATTTGTTCAAAATTTTTACATAAGTGGTTAGTACAAACGAGACATGATTTGAAGATATGACAGTTAATGATTTCATAAAAAATGTTAGAAGTGATTGTTGTGGGAAAATATGTCAGTCTACTGCTTTAGGGTTAAAGAATGTAAGTTTTAGAAGAACAGGCACTAAACCTTGTGTCTTCTAAATGATTCTAGTAAATTTCGGATCCAGGTGTCTTGTTATCTGTTATCTTGTGAATTGTTATCTTGTGCATTGTTTCTGTCTTTAAAGACGGGGACACACACAGGGGTCATGATTGCGGTATTTCCCTTGATGGACATCAGCTGAAGGGCATGACCCTCTGCAGGCATATATGATGTGTGATGGTTCACAGGTTCATTCCGTCTCTGCAATACTGTGACTTAACTCTTTGACCAGGTCACAGTGACATCAAAGGAAGCATCTGGCTGGGTGTATCCATGGTTTATTGTGGGGCAAACTGATAACAAAGGGATTTGTAAACAGGCCTTAAAAGCACCTTCAGGTTATCGTAAAGACAGGACACTGTGCTTCAGAGAAAAACATCTGCCTTGACATCTTTTATTATCTTCTGTCTTCTTTTGTTTATGCTTGTTTGCAAACCAAGGTAACAGCATGCTGGCTAAGTATAAATGTCCGTGCATTTAACTGTGTCGTCAGAGCACCTCTTGCAGATGACGGTGATGTATCTGTGAGACTGTTCTCTTTGCTTGCAAGCAAATAAATTGACTATTACAACTTTGATCGTTCATCCAGACTCTGTTTCATTTGACATTGATTTGATAACACTTTGACACTCTTCTCCCAACTATTCATAGAAATATTCCACAACATGATCATTTTTACAAAAATACAACAGGTGTGATTTTGAATCAAATGCTACAAATGTGCTTATTCATACAAAACTGTAAAGAAAGATATTTACAAAAATATCACAGATGTGATACCTCTGACTTTCAAATGTTGAAACAGAAGAACAGAAATAAATGTTTCAATATATCTGTGTTTCCTACCATCATTGTTGTGGAAATCATTGTTAATAATTATTGTGAGGAATAATTAACATTGTATGTGATCAGACAGTCTCTTCACACATATTATTATTATTATTATTAAAAGGTGATCTGTGCAACTTTGTTATTCAGGAAGTTTGTATCAAACAAGTAGCCCTTCGTACTACTCGGTACCCTTGAAGTAGCTCTCAGTTTCAAAGAGGTTGGTGACCCCTGCCCTAGACTAATAGAAAAGGGGACGTAACAGGGTCTATACAGTTTTGTATGGATTACTGCAAGGTGAATGACATGTCAAGCTTTGATGCCTACCCAATGCCCCGGGTCGGCGAGCTCCTGCACCGGATTGGCACTGCTCGATTTTTCACGACAATCTGACCAAGGGCTACTGGCACATTCCCTTGTCTCCAGAGTCCAGGGGAAAAAAAAGCTTTCTCCACTCCGTACAGGTTGTACTAATTGGTCCCACTTCCTCTCGCGCTGTTCGGTGCCCCAGCCACATTACAACCTAGGCTAGGCCGGACGGCTCCCCGGCCTAAGTCGGGCGTTGGGGGTATGTGGTAGTGGGCATGGTCTGTGCAGTGTCAGGTTAAGTTGGCACATCTGTAACCTGTTGCCAATTATTCTTCATCCTGTTAAACTGTTGCAGGCTGGAGCTCTGGTGGCCGGTGACACACAGAGAAATAAAGTATGTATGTGTGATAATTAACTGCTCAAGACTCTGTTTGTGTTGAGAAGGATCCGCGAGTAGCAGTGAGTTGGCTACAATCACTTTCATGATTTTCTGTACCAAGACCTTTTTGTTGAGCTGGCTTTTTTGAAATTCAAAATCATGTAGAGACTAGGACTTGACACAATGTGCCAGCAGCAGCATCATTTTGCAAACTTGTTTATTATTGTATTTTATAAGTCACATAGAGTAGTCTAATTAGACAAGTTATGATATCAGGATTATACCACCACGTTTAAAACGGGTCGGTACCCTTGCTTCTTGTCCTTGCCTTCTGGCGTGGCGTTGTATCCTTGAGCCCAAAGATAACTTGTGAAATTCCTGCTGGCTGCCTTCATGGTAGCAATGATTTCGTGGACAGCTTGTGACACAGGCCAGAGGAGGGAGGAGCAGCAACAGGTGATATAGCAATAGACCGCCAATCATTTACTGTACAGCCATCTGAAACGGGGAACAACAGTATAGCCTACTAGAAATCAAGACTCAAAACTAGCCTTAGAAAAAATATGTTTTGAATATTATATGAGTTGTTTATTAAACTTACTCAGACCTTGTTTGGATGCAATGAATCTTTCATGGCAAGATTATTTTGTGTTTTGATGTTATTTACTTTTGCTTTTAGTCCAGAGTTTTTATCCAGTGAAAATTGATACGGGTCTTATTTCAATAACATCTTGTTATGATAGGAAATGTCTGTGCTCATTTTCATCTGTGAGATGCACAATCCTGTAAACGTCTTCTACACCCACCCATATTTACATATCTTTGATCCTGATATGTAAACCAGATCAAACTCTGGTTCTGTTTCTCCCAGGGCTGATTAGACTAAATTCAAATTGATACTTGTTTTTTTAGGTAGGGTAAGACACTGTAGCATATTTGTGAATTTCTCGCAGCAACTGGGAAGAAAGGGTGAACTGGAAGGAAGGTCAGTCCCAAGGACAGTGACCTCTCCCACTTCTGCCACAGTCAGGTGTGACAGCCCAAATCCAAGTACACATCCCATTACATTTCCCTCATGTTACATCCTAAGTTACAGAAACCCCTCTATATCGATATGCAATATATTCTTGAACCAGACCAACCAACCATGAAGTGAACCATGTAAGTATCTAACACATGGGTGGCCACACCATGGTCCGTGGTCCACTGCCTGTTTTTAAATGGCTCGCAGGGAATTTTTAAAAATAAGCTAGAATATGGCTTGAGCATATTTCTAATAAACATTTGGCCTACACAATGAGTACCTTCACTTTTATATTTTAAGTACATTTCCTTGATTATTTAGTTATATACTTTAGAGTAGAGCAGATTGCAAGTCAACGCAATGTCCGGTAACATTAGCTGTTTGACGTCTCAGCTGCATGCATGGGAATGAATTACAATATAATCAGTGTCTGATTCAGTTAGTTGTTCCAAATGTTTTCAGGTGGTTCCTCCACGGCTTATCTTTGACTTGCAGTTGTGACATATTGTGAGTTTCATGTCTTCTTCACTCCCCCATACAAAACTGTCATGCAGCGCCGGCTCACGTGTGTACTTCTGAAGCTGATTATCTGAAATCCAGCCCGTTTCGATCGGCAGCCAGGTATAGTCAAATTCATAACACAGGGCAAATTCATACCGGTGTGTTTTCTATAACTTTTATGCCCTCCACCCCTATGATCAGGGCATCTTTAAAAGTTATACTTTCTTCCCCTTTTTTCCCCTCTTTTTGCTGATCCAATCCTTTACTCAAAATCAAGATACGATCAGAACCTGTTTTGTGATCCGCCTCTCCCCTACAAATGATCTACTTTTATGCCTCTGTGCCGGGGACAACTGTGGCCGGAGGCATAATGTTTTTGGGTTGTCCATATGTCCGTGTACCCGATATTTCTAATTTTACACAAGGTCACTGTGACCTCACAAAATTTGGCCATACTCAAGAAGTCATATTCTGAAGAAAGCCTCCTGCTGACAAGTGTTGTAAATGAGCTTTTCACTACAGACACTAGTGCATATGGTTATTGCTCATAAATGTATGTTACAATTCTAAATCTACAGTGATGTCCACAGCAAATAAACAAACTAATTATGACAACATAAATGTGTAGGCAAAAAAAAACTTAATTTATACTGTATCCAAAAAACGAACAAAAAATTGACCAAAAATGCACGTTATTATCACAATGACATCTGTTAAGGGGAGACTTGTGGGTACCTACAGAACCCATTTATATTCAGATATCTGGAGGTGAGAGACGAAGGGAGCCCTCTGAAAACTACCATGTCAGTTTTCCCTCTTTACAGAGTCATCCAGCCCCCTTTCACATGGCTGCTACCTATGATACCTTTGATTGATCAGGTTGTAGTTTCCTGCGGGTCTCTGAGGTTTAGGGTTGTTCCTCAACTGCTTATTTAGGACTTGCTGTTGTGACAAATTGTTAGCTCTCTGTTTTCTTTACTCGCCGACACACATATGTCTGTTTTTTTATGTATTTGTCTCTATGGACCTTGAGTCTGAAATAAAGTATATCTATCTGTCTATCTATATTGTGTGTGTGTGTCTGTGAAGCTATCAGCCTAAAACTGGGCGGTTGCTGTCGGCTGCCGATCGATTGGTGCATCTCTAAATTACTTCGGACATACAAATCAAGCAAACATGTTCAATAGGTAACCATTTAACTGGAACGAGCATATCATTTGTGACTCAATGTCATCCATGATAGACTTTCTGAAGGATGCCATACACTAGGCAGGCCCTGATATACCAATACCCTGTCATTGAACCTCGCTTAATGATAAGGTAACAACAGTCACTTATTTAGAACGTCCTCCATACAGTGGACATACAAAAAGGTTGACAATGTGTTTTCCTTCATACCACAATTCTGACCTCTTATCTATTCCAGGCGTTAGTGGGACACTCAGTCCTCCTCAAAGGTCCGATTCCCAGCTGTCCTCAGTCCTTAACCCTCTGACTTGTTCTGCCATCACATGTGCACACACAAGGGAAGGTGTGAGGCACCTTGTCTCTCTTAAGTTTGAAATCTGAGCCAGCTGTGGTTTCAGATGAGGTTGCTATTGTTAGAATTGTTATTTACTGAGGGTCACTTGAGGAGGTGTTGAGTATTGGACATGCCTCCATGTGTCCTTCTCTTGTCTTACCCTTCTCCATTCAGACAACAATGTGAGTGGTTGGTGCAGGTTGTGCTCAGATCTGGAAGATGAAATGTTTCTTCTGCTGATGAATACTGAACAGTGCACATAACAGAGAGCGAGAAAGGTAGGGTTTGAATAACATTATATTTTAATGAATTTGTTTCATTCATTCCTTCAGTAATACATTGGTCATTATGTGAAATGTTTCTCGTGACGTATGCTTAATCTGCAATTTGTGCTCATTAAATATTACAGTTTTCATGAAATATTGTACCGTAATATTGTTGGACAATTATCAGATATTGCATTTTATATCAGTGAGCTTACTTCAATATATTTTTATACACTTAAGTGTAGTTTACTATAGTTTATTGCAATGCATTTAAATGATTTGCTGATATGTAGACATTTCAATTACCGTAATCTGTAATAATATTGTATGTTTGAAGTTACACTTACCTGACAGAGAGCTGAAATGCATTTGGTCACAATTTCTATAACATTTCATGCTCGTCTTTTTGAAAACATGATAGGCTTTTATTGTGAAACACAAAGCTTCGGAATGAGACACCTGGTACACAAGAGTCAGTACACCAGGTGAGCCTATAAGTGAATTTCCGCTTTGTATTGGAAATAGTATCTGTTATGTTGATGACACTGTGACATGATCATAATATGTAAATAATCTGACAATTATCCATAACAGATATGTAAAGAGGTCTTGACTATTCGGCAGTGTGAATCATGCTGTCTCTATTAATGAAGTGTCACATCACAGAGATTTCTCTATTTATCACAGTACTGTTTATTACTACCCTGCTGCAGTGATGTATTGTACTCCCAGATGTGTCCCTCCTCTGTGACCTCACTGCTGGGTACACTTTTGACCATATCGAACCCCCCACCCCCCTATCGGTGTTGCGGGGTATGATCTGAGGTCCTTCACAGGATTAATGATACATAATAATAAAAAGATTACAATAATATATCCATGACAAATCACTGTATTCAACAATAACTATGAATTCAATATTTGACATATTTGTGGTACTTGTGGTATTTGTGGTATTGTGGTTTAGTTGATTTGATTTACCCGAAATAAAAATTAAATGCATTCAACTAATGAACATTAAGCCTTTCTAGAGCTGTTTTGATGAATTACTGAAACCATTAACATATTCGTCAAGTTTTTAAACAACGTTTTAACTAGAAGGTGCAGATCTCTGCAAGATGTGTCTGCAACGACCACTGTTGAATGCATGAATATGACCCACAATCGGGGCTGAACTGCACATAATTCAGGCCTCACTCAACAGACTTGCTCTTATTTTCATCTCTGCAGGTGTCTGCACCGGCTCTGTGCAGGCGTGCATCTCAGCTCCATCTCACAGGGGACGCATCTATTTAGACTTCAACACACATTTGTGCCGGAGATGATAATCATTTGCACAAGAAAAGATCCAGATTTTTTTTCAATGCTTGTGTAGTGTGTAGACTACAGTGGTGGGCCGTCAGGGCCTGCAAGGCCCTCTCTGCTGGCCTAAACAGAATCACAAAGCTATATATATAAAAAAATACACTACATTTTTCTTAAATACACTACATGTATTATAATTTATAAAAATATTTTTCCCATTATCTTATTTTCTCATTGCACAGCTCCTGTCTTCCTCAGTTGCTCTGCTTCCAGTGCAGCTTGTTATAAGTAGAGCTTTTATCCAATCAGATCTCACCTCTATGCTGTCTCTAGGTAAGAACAGAGCCAGAGGCCTGCAGACTCTCACCTGCAGCCAGTGCAGGTTAAAGTAGATGGGGACGATATTGTTGATTGTCATAGTGTTCAACCAATCAGATCTTTAGTTTGACATGTTGGGCGTATTCTTTGACGTGTCAGTGCCTGCTAGCGGCCTATAATGTCGTCAGGATTACATGCCGCTCAGTGTTCATCTGTAGCTTTCCCGCTAGGTGCAGAGTGTGCTGTGATTGGTCAGTGGGCGAGCACGTGACGATCGTGAAACGAAATTTAACAGCCAGCAGAGGCTGATGGGTAGTGAATCACATCACGTGATGCAGCTCAGCCAATCAAAATGCATTCTGACTGAGTTGAGCTGCACCATGATACAGGGTGCTGAGAGGAGGAAAGACATAGCAGAGCAGTATGTTCAACATTCAAGTTGTGAAAGTAAAATCCTATGATAATCTCTTTGGGTCAACTGCCATACCAGCTGAGGAAGTTTCCTGAATGTAGGCTTTTACATTTTCTAAATGCTCGAGCATTATTCAAACGACTCGTACCGAACGGCTTAATACGAAGATGTACATAGTTAGAGCATTAAAAATGAATACCGTAATAGCTGTGGCACCACAATGTGGCTATAAGGTGGTATTTCAGCTGCCAGGACAGCAGCGGAGGCCCAGGTATAAAATGCACGGCCCGCCACTGGTAGACTACAATCCTACATTTTACGCACAGGTTGTAATTGGTAAATAGATACAATTTAAATGAGGAGATGCATTGTAATTCTGTAATAGTAATGGCCACATCCAAGTAGACCTGCTATAATACCCCAGTTAACTTAAGTTTCACCAGTATCCAGATTTTTTTCTAAGTTCTAATGTATTTTAAAGTACATTTTCCAAAAAAAAAGCCAAAGCACAGTTTGAGCTGCAGATCAATTTAATTCTACTGAACAACTAACATGCTTAGGGAGACACCATTATTCAAACATCAGGTGTCTCAGAAACACAAATTCATTCCACGAGCTTCATTCTTCGTCGTGTCCTTTCTGAAATAAGAAAAACAACAAGTAAACTATTTTAAATGTTATTTTCAAAATGAATTATAAGTCGTGAAACTTTTAAATGTTGTAGATTCACTGTCCTACATATTAGTTAGAAGGTTATGTGCACACTGTACACAATTTAACTGGTGGCATTATGGTAGAAATAGAATGACCTTTGACCCCACATCTCGGCTCTTGACCCGTAGCTTGTTGACCTGAGACTCAGCGATGTCCGCTCTCTCTTCAGCTTCATCAAACTCATGTTGGAGCTTACGAAACTTGCCAAGATTATTGTTGGCCTGTTCCTCCTGTAGAATACAAACACAATAGCACATATATTTTTCTTCACTAACAGCATTCCTTATATCATGAAACATTTAAATTTTGTTTTTCCATATTGTCCAGCTCTACCACATGGCTTTTTACTGTATTGAGCACATTGACACATGTACTGTGGGCTTGGACAGTTTCTATGTTTTTGATCTAGATTAGTAGAGTACTTACAGCTTCCTCTGAAACTCTCTTGTAGGATTTGACCTTAAGCTGCAGCTTGTCTACCAGATCTTGCAGACGGACAAGATTCTTACGGTCCTCTTCTGTCTGGATACAAAAAACAAACCAAAAGATTATAATTTAGATTAGAAATAACAATCTCAGTGTTCCACTATGTGGTAAATGCATAGAAACTTGCCTGATAGGTCAACTCTTTGATTCGTCTTTCATATTTTCGTATTCCCTTGACAGAATCACTGGACTTTCTTTGTTCAGCCTCTAATTCACTCTCCAGTTCTCTGATCTGTTGAGGGAATGATGTGAAGCTATTTTAATATTAGTTTGTTGGCTTTTTGAATATGGTGAAAAATAATAGTTCTAGAATGTTAATTATCGTCAGATTTGTCAGATTTAGGGATGACATTGTTCATTTCAAATGTTTGATACTCACCCTGGCCTCGAGCTTCTGCAACTGCTTCTTGCCTCCCTTCAAGGCGATCTGTTCAGCTTCATCCAGACGGTGCTGCAGGTCTTTGATGGTTTGCTCCATGTTCTTCTTCATGCGCTCCAGGTGAGCGCTGGTGTCCTGCTCTTTCTTCAGCTCCTCTGCCATCATGGCAGCATCAGTAATGGCCTTCTTGGCCTTCTCTTCAGCATTTCTGCACTCCTGCACCGCTTCTTCTACTTCTGTCTGAAGCTGGGATGTATCAGCTTCCAGCTTCTTCTTTTGGTTTATCAGGCTGGTGTTCTAGTTTTAAAGAAGTAGTTGAATTTGCATTGTAACAGTGCGTGTAAAACAAACATACGAGGACATATTGATATCCACGGCATCTTACCTGTGAGTGCAGTAGCTGCACCCTTTCACTAACGTCCAGCAGCTCTTGCTCAGCAAGTTTGCGACCTCTCTCCGTTTGCTCCAGAGCAGCCCTGAGCTCCTCCACTTCGGCCTGAATCAAGTTGTTGCGTCTCTCGACCATGGCATTGTTTTCCTTCAGATCATCATTGGCTCGAAGAGAGTCATCAAGCTGGAGCTGAGCATCCTGGAAGATGAAATCAAAAGGAATTTCAATTTGAGTTATTTGCGTGTAAGCGATGGATAATCGTTATCATTTTTCCTGAGTTCCTTCATACCTTCAGATGTGCATTAACAGCCTTAAGTTGTTTCTGGGCCTCTGCTGCCTGCCTGTTGGCCTGGCTCAGCTGGATCTCCATCTCATTCAGGTCTCCCTCCATCTTCTTCTTCAAACGGAGAGCCTCATTCCTGCTGCGAGTCTCTGCCTCAAGAGAGCTCTGAAGAGTATCCACAATTCGCTGTTGGTTTCTCTTTGCTTGCTCCATCTCTTCATCTTTCTCGGCCAGCTTGCGCTCAATATCGGCCTTAATCTGGTTGAACTCGAGCTGGGCTCTGAGAATCTTCCCTTCCTCATGCTCCAGTGAGGCCTATCATGAAATAAAGGATGAAAATTAAATATATGACAAGTTATTAGCAATAACAAAGAAATGTTCATGAGCTCCCCAGTAGAACATTCAACATACTTCTGCTTCCTCCAGGGCTGTCTGTATCTCACACTTCTCTTGGTCCAACTGTTTACGAATCTTCTCAAGCTCGTGAATACTCTTTCCACTCTCACCAATTTGCTCAGTGAGGTCAGATGTTTCCTCTGAGAAACAAAATGTCACATTGTCAATGGTTTGGTCATGAGAATGAATTCTACAACAGAGGTGTAAGCTGGTTTTACCCTTACCCTGCAGATTCTTGTTCTCCCTCTTCATGGTCTCCAGATGTTCAAGAGATTCTTCATAGGAGTTCTTGAGTTTGAAGAGCTCAGTGCTCAGAGACCTGGCTTCCTTCTGAGAGCTCTCCAACTCACACTGAGACTCTTCATACTTCTGTTTCCACTCTGCCAACACCTGAAATATGTATGCTTAAAGGTCAGTTCTACTCTAAGTGTCCGTCTAAAAGCGCCAAGGTGCCAGATGTATTCGAAGTTCAACCTTGTCAAAGTTTCTTTGCTTCTTGTCCAGAGCAGCAGCAGCAGCATTGGACCTCTCCACATCCACCATGAGATCTTCAATCTCATTCTGCAGCCTGTGTTTGGTCTTCTCCAGAGACGAACATTTAGCGTTCACTGCTTCAACAGCCTCCTCAGCATCCTGCAGACGCTGAGTCAGCTTCTTCCTGCATTATAATAAAATTGATTCAGGGTTGATTGCTTTTAAACTTTGCTGAATTGTTCTGGTCAAAATACGTTTTACTCACTTGGCCTCCTCCAGTTCCTCGGTTCTCTGGATGGCATCAGTTTCGTACTTAGTTCTCCACTGAGCCACCTCAGAGTTGGCCTTGGACATGCCGCGCTGCAGTTCAGCCTTGGCCTCCTGCTCCTCCTCATACTGCTCCCTGAGGAGGTCACAGTCATGACGAGCTGACTGCACTGCATGGGCAAAAGCATTCTTGGCCTGAAATGAAAGCATATCTTGGTGCATCTTCATGTACCACCATCTGTACCAAGTTCTCTCTGGTATTTGGAACCTACCTTCACTTCCTCCTCTAGTTGTCTTTTAAGGTCTTCAATTTGTTGAGTGTAGGACTGTTTTCCTCTGGTAAGCTGAGACACCAGGGAATCCTTTTCCTCAAGCCGCCTTGAAAGTTCACCTAATTTTGATCGAAGAATAAAATGAGTATTTCATGATATCCTGAACAAAACAGACTGCTGAAATCAAATGCATACCATTCTCAGTTTGAAGCTTCGCTTTCTGCATGGTGAAGTCATTGGTGGACCGCTGTCCCTCTTCTGCCTTTGTTTTGTATTCATTCATCTGGTCCTCCAGAGACCTGCACATTTTCTCCAAATTATTCTGAAAACAAAAGGCATTAACTAAGGTGTTTTAGACTAACAGAATAACATGTTGATCAACAAATAGGTAGTAAAATATATACATGAAAGTATTTTACCTTAGCCTTCACAATATGTTCCATATTGGAGACCACGTCATCCAGCTCCAGTCTGAACTCACTCTTCTCCTTCTCCAGTTTCTGCTTGACTCTCTGCAGGTTGTCAATCTGCTCTCCCAGGTCGGCCACACTGTCGGCTTGTTTCTTCCTGAGTGTGGCAGCAGTGGATTCATGCTGCAGAGTGGCCTCTTCGAGGTCTCTGCGGAGTTTCTGGAACTCGGCCTCCCTCTTCTTGTTCATCTCAATCTGGACGGATGTTGCTCCACCGGCCTCCTCCAGCCTCTCACTGATCTCCTCCAGCTCTCTGGACAAGTCTGCTCTCTGCTTCTCCACCTTGGCTCGGGCAGCTCGCTCTGCCTCCAGCTCTTCCTCCAGCTCCTCAATGCGGGCCTAGACCAAAATGATGGACTTAGAATGCCATGATCATGCACCAGCTTACCAAAATGTCTTTATCCTGTGGAAATTATTACCTGTAACTCCTTCAATTTTTTCTGGAGTTGGGCACTCATCAATTGTTCATCTTCTATTTTACCATTGAGTTGGCTGATTTCAAAATCTTTCCTGTGGATAGAAAAAATAACTAAAATATAACTTCTTACACTTAGTTGAAGATCTATTTGCGTTTTACATTGGCACTTTTCATTTTACTTTTTCAGCTTCTCTTCGACTTGTTGCTTGTCATTTTCCAGGTCCATAATACTCTCTTGCGCTAACTTTAGGTCTCCTTCAAGCTTCCGCTTTGCTCTCTCAAGGTCCATACGCACTTTCTTCTCTTGCTCAAGGGACCCTTCAAGCTGTGGGTCGTAATAAATAACTTGTTATTCAGTCATGATTTCACGTTACAGACAAATCCACCATATCTTATACATTCTTACATCATCCACTTGCTGCTCCAGCTTAGCCTTGGCCTTGGTCAGAGTGTTGACTTTGTCTTCTTCACTCTGCAGATCATCCAGCGTTTGCTGATGAGCTTCCTGTAAGGCTTTCTTTTCCTTGGTCAACTTGGCAATGATTTCATCCAAAGCAGCCATCTCTTCCACCAGGTTCTTCACCTATGGCCAGAGGACATTTATATATCAAGGACTTCAATGCAGATGTTATTTGGAACACTTTACAGTGATTACTGTACGTCATACTTTGTTCTCAGTGGCGTGCTTCTCTTTCTCCACTTTAGCCAGAGTCAACTCCAAGTCATCAATGTCTTTCTTCAGCTCAGAGCACTCATCCTCCAGCTTCCTCTTCTTAGCAGTCAGTTCAGCATTCATCTCCTCCTCATCATCCAGTCTCTCACACAGCTCTTTGGATTTTGCCTCCAGCTGAATCTTGCTCTTGATCAGCCCCTCGCATCTTTCCTCAGCATCACCCAGATTATCTTGCTCCTGTTGTTATTTGAAAGGCACAGCGTTAAACATTTGCAGACTTTGTTTGATTTTTATATTATTTGTAAAGCTGACAGATTTTAAACGTACAGATTGAACTAGGAGCTGCAAGTCGTTCTTCTCTTGGAGAAGAGTCACCATCTTTTCTTCAAGTTCTTTCTTGCGGGCCTCAGATTTTGCGTAAGCCTCTTTTAGTTTGGTGAACTCTTCCTTCATGTTGGCCATCTCCTTCTCACTCTCTGCTGATTTCAGCAGAGGTTTGATCTTGAAGTACATCTTCATCCAGGGCCAATTCTTGACCCCCATGAAGGCACGGATGTTCCACTGGATCACAAGTAGTGAATCCCTGCAGACAACAGATCATTGTTTAAAGAGTTTTTTTCTTCTTTCTTTTATTTTAAATTTGAAACAACGATACAAGCTATGTACACATATCCTCAAATGAAATACACATACTTCTTATACTTCTGTCCAGCATGAACACATAAAAAACTAAAATCCCGTTTTAATTTGATAAATGTCCATTTCAATATGACCTAAATTGATTTCCATCTCTCACGATGCGCTCCCATTTTAAAATATTTATTTCAAAGGCAGTTGATTTGTCTGTGTATTTAAGGCACCGAGTACCGGTACATCTCCATTATGAGGAACTTTTTGTCATAGGTTATTAGGGGTGTAACGGTTCACAAAATTCACGGTTGGGTTGGGTACGATACAGTGGAGCCACGGTTCGGTACGTTTCAGTACAGTAGAAAACTATAAATTCCAGAGAAATGTACTTGATTTAAAAATATATTTGTTCATTACAACTAACATCATGAAGTTATTCTTTGACTTTGAACAATGATGGAACTATACCTGAGTGACCCATCTTCTGGGGTGTCTTCTTAGCAACACATAAGCATCAAAAACAAAAACTGCTCCTTAATGTGATGTAGTAGTGTTACTTACATCTTGCTTACATCTTGTATTGTTACTTACATCTTGCAAAAGAGATTTTTAATCTCAATGGGACTACCTGGTTGAATAAATTTTTTTTTTATTGAAACGTGTTCGGTTCGTCATGCGTACCGAACCGTGAGCCTCGTACCGAACGGTTCAATATGAATACGCGTACCGTTACACCCCTATAGGTTATGGTTTCTTCGGGCTATATTAAATAAAAATAGTAATAATAGTAATAATAATTTACTGACAGAGTTTGGACATGCTGTGAGCAGTTACCTGCGTTCAACGATCTTCTGGAATTCAATTCTTGCCAGAAGGCCTCGAGCCCGGGCTTGGATACCAGTGATGATTAGTGCTAGACGGTCATCACGCATCTCCTCTAGCAGACCCAGCAATCCGGCTTTGAAGAACACCTTTTTTATAGTGTCAGATTAGATAGTCAGTAACAACATATAGATGTTACACAAAGTGCATCGATATAAACTACTGACCTTGGTGTGCCCCAGTTTGTACTGGCTGTGGTCAATATCCAGAGAACCCAACAGTTTCTCGGCAGCCTTCTTGTTGTCGATGAACTGTCCCTCAGGAATGGCATTAGGGTTCAGAATACGGTATCTTTAAAACCAATACATAAATTGTTTTGCATGTTGGGAAATAAGTTATGAAACAGCACAGCAATTCTGGCAAGACAATCATTTGTTTTCCATGGTAGTTTTAAATGTGGTTTTGTCCATCACATGCAAACCTCTGTTTGAAATCTCCATAGAGGATCCTGTTGGGGAAGCCCTTTCTGCAGATCCTGATGCCTTCCAGCACACCGTTACAGCGCAGCTGGTGCATCACCAGAGGGTTCTCCATGGCCCCAGGAGTCTTGGTCTCATTGGGGATGATGCAGCGGACAAAGTGAGGGTGAGTAGACCTCAAGTTGGTCATCAGCTTGTTCAGGTTCTCCTGCAAGTTTTCAACACAAAACTTTAAAGACATTTTGTGTTTTCATTTTGTTTAACGCAATGAAATGTGTGCCTAAATAATCAAACTCGATACGTTATCAGGAATCAGTTATTGTGTCATAACCGTGGGAAAATATGTACACAGTACTTTTGGTAAATGATTAACCTGAAGAAATTTCTGTGTTGGTTAGCTTACATCGTCTTTTCATCAATTCTGTTTTACAATAGCCTTGCAATATTTGACCAACATTTGAAAATTTGAATGAAAAAAACAATATATTATTATATTAACATATAATATATATAATATATTATATATATTAAATTTTACCCTGTGCAAAGCTGATACAGTTTGGAATGAAGAACCTTTCTTCTTTGTACCTTTCCCTTTCACACCAGTATCTAAATACAATATAAAATAGAAGTTAAATTTAGCGGACAGAAAACTGTACAGTAATGTTTGTCATTGTTAAATATTTCTGTAGGCTTTAATGTATTTGTATTAACGTCAACTAGTGAGTTTCCACATACCTGCATCAGCTCCTGCATACCCAACAAAAAGAGTAGACAAAAGCTTAAGGGTAGACTTCTGGAAGAGTCCTACTACGGTCTCGTTCAGAGGATCCTTGTTCTTCACCAGCCAGTTGTTGATATTATAATCAACAGTTCCAGCGTAGTGCATCAGGGCAAAATGAGCCTCTGGTTTTCCTTTGACAATTCTGGGCTTCTGGAAGTTGGCAGATTTCCCCAGATGGTTGTCATAGAGCTTTGCTTTAAAGGTGGCATCAGAGGCTTTGGGGAACATGCACTCCTCTTCAAGGATGGACATGATACCCATGGGCTGAAGGGACAAAAACATGAGCAGTTTGAAGAAAATAAATCAATCAATCTTCATGTATGTCTGAACATGTAATCGTCCAGTCTCTCACCTTTTCAATCAGGTCAATACAGGCCTGCAAGTCCATACCAAAATCGATGAAAGTCCATTCAATGCCCTCTTTCTTGTACTCTTCCTGCTCCAGCACAAACATGTGGTGGTTGAAAAACTGTTGCAGCTTTTCATTGGTGAAGTTGATGCACATCTGCTCAAAGGTGTTGAACTGGAATGACATCGATATTGAGCAGAAATTAACTCATGCATGAAAATGTTACTACGAATCTAATGTGCACTTTCGGATGTCGCTTTTATGGTTCTAAACTTTCTGTGTTTCTTAGCGTTATATTCCATTCCAAACTCACATCAAAGATCTCAAATCCAGCAATGTCCAGTACACCAATGAAGTACTGGCGGGGCTGCTTGGTCTCCAGGGATTGGTTGATCCTCACCACCATCCACAGAAACATCTTCTCATACACTGATTTACCCAGTGCACTAACAGAATAGGACACCTTGGGGAAAAATAATCAGTAATATTTGTAAAATTTCCCGTTTTATTCAATCAAACTTTCTCCAAAGGGGTTCCTTCAAGTCATTACCTGAGCGACAGTTTGTCCCTTGGTGACCCACTCATTTCCTACTTTGACTCTTGGGTGGCAAAGACCTTTGATGAGGTCGGCAGAGTTCAGGCACATCAGATATGAAATTTTGTCAGCAACTGAGAAAGTAAAGATATACATAAGTGTTTTTTCTTTACCCTGGCACTGGGCATGCTCTTTCAGCTCCCCAATCTTTCTCTTTAGGGTTCTTTGACACTTAAAGTATGGACCAGTGGTCAAACAAACGTGGTTGAACATGCCAAGGTGGGAACATAGTGTCATGTAAATAATGCTTTTCTTTGATACTGTCTCAATTTAATTTATTTTTTACAAATGGCTATTCTAACGGATTCTTTTTTACAAGCTTGTTAGTGTAGCTTTAAAATAACTTCAGATTGAGTTTCACAGTTTTAATGAATTGATTGATTAATTTATTAGTTGTCTTCCAGAAAGTCTGTGGTTGTCATGTGGAGCACAAGGATTCGGGAGGGCACGCTCTGCCAACTGCCCTCACAATTTCATTGTCATTCATTTGAATATGTTTAAGTCTTTCATTTCAATGCAACAAATGCAAAATGTTAGGCAAAGCCTCAATACTGACAGGAAGAGCTGAAAAAGGCTTGTTTCTTGACTATATCATATAAATACATTGTTGTCAGTTCATTAGGTGCAGCTAGCTAAAACTAATGCAGTCTAATACAAACGTCCTGCAATAAATCCTACCTTCATTACGGTTATAACGTAATTTTTTTGTTGAAACAGTTTAATTGTATTTCATTACGCTAACGTGTTTCTATTATTTTATCCACACCATTTCACCAAAGAGGGTAGGTTAAATAACAGAAACATCTCTCTGTATAATGCATTTAAGTTCAACACCAACACAAACTACATTCTCCAAAATGACCATAAAGTTGAATCAACACCTCACTAAGTGGACCTAACAAGCTGGAGCGTGTATGAAAAAACCATTGATGACTTTTCATCATCAAATTATTATTATGTTTTAAGATGGTTAAGAATGTTGGATCTCCACTACGCCAAATCTCAAATAATAACAATGATAATACCTATCTATGATAACTTCTCTCACCTTCAGTGCCATCAGCCTCCGCCTGTTCTTCTCGCTGCTTCTGCTTGAACTTCATGTTACCATAATGCATGACGGCACCAGTCAGCTTATAAATACTATTCTTCTCTTCTTGCGTGAAGCCCAGCACATCAAAGGCATCCTGAATGAAATAAAAAAAATTAAAAATCTTGCATTTCCTAATATTGTTCTTAATTGATGTTTGATTAAAAAAATGTTTTCTGCTGTCGATCAGAGATTCAGCTCACATCAGTGGCTGTCAGCTCCTCAGAGTCATTGATGGAGGCTACTGTCGTCTCTCCTTGGGAGATGAAGGCGTAGTCATAGGGGTTGTTGGTGATGAGCAACATTTCTAAAAATATATATATTCACAAAATAGAAAATATTTATTTTATGATACAATGCATGATACAGTACAGTAATAAATGTACATCACATGTATATTGTGCACTTACCCAGAAGTTCAGGCTTTGCCTGAGACAGGATCTGGTAGAAGATGTGGTAATCCCTCTCAGCTTTGAGCTGATAGGTCACGCGAGACTTTTCCAAAAGGTCTGTTAGAGGTTTAATATATGTTATGTTATTTTGTTCCGGAATAAATAAGTAGCTATCGGTGTAGGCTTAGCTATAATTACAGGCATTCTACCGCTCATTGATGCAACAATACAAAATCAACAGGTTTGTAAACAGATAACACATTTACTGAAACAAAACGGTCAGAACTGCAAACTGCGAATTAAGTGTGAACAAACATTATTTAATTACTTTTTATGAATTCATTTTTAGTTTACATGTGTGGCACATTGGTTCAGTGGTGACAGCAATGAGCTCCTGGGTTCTTTGTGTAAGGCATCTGTATGTTAGCTCTAGTATCAGTGTCGCTTCCTTGGGTCGCTCTGATTTAGTACTATGCGCAGATTAGGCAACTGGAGACTAAGTGGCACATCGGTTTAAATGTAAGTTGGAAATGAGTGTGTTCCTGTCCATCCTGCCTCTCACATGCAGGGATTGGCTCCAAGTAACAAATGCACTCGGAAACGGATGATTGAATGGATTTAGTTTTACTTACAAGTCTCAATATCAGCAGAGGCCAGCTTTCCTCGGTTGTCAAAATGAATTCTGATGAATTTACCCTAAGAGGAAAAAAAGTGTTCATCTATTTCTAAAACGAAAACAAATACCATATCAGTGATAATCAAGAAGCCCAACTTCAGTCACGCAGACACTCACAAATCTAGAAGAGTTGTCATTCCTGATGGTCTTGGCATTCCCAAAGGCCTCCAAAGCAGGGTTAGCCTGAATGATTTGATCCTCCAGGGTTCCCTGAATTGGTCCAGTGCCATGTAAAAATACCAAATGTGTCTCAGTTATTAGAAATAATTTTCAATGGAAGTGAAATTGTGCTTTAAAACTGATACTTTGCAAAATATTCAGAAATATTCATCATTGAACAGACCTTCTTTTCAGCTGCTGGATCTTTCTTCCCACTTGGGGCGGCAGCGATGCTGGCAAAGTACTGAATGACACGCTTGGTGTTGACAGTCTTTCCAGCACCGGATTCTCCACTGAGTGGGAGAGAGACAGAACGTTTTAGTGCAAAACCCAAGACCCTTTAACTACTGAGGTCATTTTATTTGGGACTGTGTGACTTACGTGATAAGGATAGACTGGTTCTCTCTGTCTGTCAGCAAGATGGATATTCAAATCATCAGTAAAAAATGGAATGACGTCAAAATTACGTCAAATCAAAATGAAGGGTAAAATAGATTATTCACCTGACAGCATGTACTGGTAGCCATTGTCAGAGATGGAGAAGATGTGAGGAGGAGCTTCAGCCCTCTTCTTTCCTCGATAGGCAACAACCACCTCTTGGTTGTAGACTGGCAGCCCCTTGTAGGGGTTGACAGTCACACAGAAGAGTCCAGAGTAGGTCTGTCGTAGTAAGAGAGGAGTAGACAATAGTGGCTTCAGATGCTGAGAACTAACGAAGGAGAGTTACGTATTAGGAATTTGTCTCACATAGATCATCCACGCTGCGTAACGCTCTTTGAGGTTAAACAGCACAGCTGGCTCATGGAGGAAGGTGAGCATCGCCATGTCTTCAATTTTATCAAACTTTGGCGGGTTCTGAGGGTGGACATCGCACTCCTTCACTGTGACAGTCTGAAAAAAGAGATAGCACAGTCTCAAACAAAGGTCAAGACTTGTATTGAGAAACATTTGAACTGAGCTCCATTGATATGATGTGCATACCTTTCCAAACTCAGTCTGAACAGTGACTTTGTCGCCGTCCCGACTCGTGATGGATGCCTTGACGAACTCAACCTCGGGGTCAGAAACGAAGCACTCCTTCTTCATGTCAAATTGACGAGTTTGGGCCTCTAGACGCTCCATATCTGACTTCCTAAGAAAAGAAGCAGCGGCCCCAAACGCTGCCATTGTGGCATCGCCCATTTTTCAACCTATTAAGAATAGAACATCTTTAACGTCCTGTGATTTTGTACACACATGAATGACCCGTAGATCATTCACATAAGACAAACATTGTTAAAAATGCATTTGACATAATGACTCTATAATGAAATGTACAAAAATGTAAATAATGAAAATGTACAAAAACAATGTTTACAGTCATCGTGTTGTTAAACCTGTATTATTTAAAACTTTTTACAAATGGATGCACCTCTAACATTAGAGTTACAGAGACATGATAAGACTTGCCAGGGCTTTTGATATGTAATGGAAACAACCCCAAAATGGCAGAATCAGAAAAGACATTTGTTTGTTGTTTGTTGCTGACACGCATCAACAGGACAGCAAGATGCTGAATAATTGGCTTAACTATTGCACTGTAAAAATTGTCACATTTACCTGAGGTGTTTCACTCCACAGGAATTTGGAATCTGTGTTATTTATATTTAATAGGCAGAAGAAAACCAAAATATTATATTACGTCATTATTTAATGAGACAAATCAAATGACAAGTAAAAAACATTAAAAGTTTACAGTAACACAATGCATCTTCTCAACTAAAATGTTTTACTAACTACATACAAAATGTAGCTAGCACCAACAACTGTCTACATATAGCTGGGACAAATTTGAACAGACAACATAACAGCGTCTCACTTGAGTGGATGTTGTTCTTACCTTTGACCGTCAACCTTTGTCCAGTGAAACGGATCCAGTGGCTGACACCAGGCTGCCTCTCCATTAATAAAGGTTGTTAGTCAACCAAATATGGGGATGCATCATCAGAGAAATGGCATCCAGGTTGCCTATCGTAAAAAGCATTCTCCAAATTGGGCAGAGCCCAGGGCTGCTATTTGTTGCTCTCACCTTGTGAACAATAGACTCATACGATACTTGTGATGGCAGATGAAAAGGGAAAGGCAGGAGGTGGGGGCGCAGGGACAAGCTGCAATCTATCAATGTATTCTCCTTTGTCCCCTTTATATCAAGCAGTTTTGGAATAATAATCAACAGAGTGGCTTCAAAAGTAAATTGTGATAAAATAAATCAAAATTCAGGAAATGCGGGACATTTCATTCTTTTAAGTGTCTATGCTTGTTGATTAGACGACATGAATCAGTGCCTTTGTTGTAAAGTAAATACAAGTCCCCATCCATCTACAACACTGATCATTTTAAATGAATCATTCGTCTGTATCAATCCATGACCAAGACATGATAGGACTCACTCTACTGTATGCCCCAAAACAGCACTTATTATTGCTATGTGTTGCTTAGAAGTTAGATCCACTGTGCTTTTGTAATACAGTTTTTCTCGATTGCTAAGACACATTTCTTGAAACGGTCACCCATTCTCTCAAAACTGTAAACACAAAACCTCATCTTCAAGCACTATTTACAAAACCTCTGAATCATCTTGCAAAATGAAACTTTCGCCTCAAAATAGTTTTACCTGTGCTCAAAATCAAACACTGCTCTCAAATCATAAACAAAGTGATCAAAATAATATACACTATCAAGCAGTCAGTAAACAATACACCAATAAATAGAAAACACATTGTTCAAAACATATAGTTCTCAGGGAGAACAAATTTCATATGAACGAAAACATGTTCTGTTACAGTAGCTCAAAATTGATCAGAAATGACTACTGTGCTTTGCTCTTTGCAATTTATTTTGTTCTTCCTCCTCCTTGTACCCCTATTTTTACAGTACTGTACCCTGCATCTCACAAACGTGTCCTTTGTCTCTGTGATTCTGTAATTCTTGTTCTTTGTTGATATGAACCTGCAACCAGTCAAAATCTATTGAGCAGTCAGTACTGTTACTGTAACAAATAGAAAGCACGATGTCCTCTCACATTGTTTCTTCTATTCTCAGACTTTCTCCTTGCCACCTTCAACCACCTGTTTGCTCTCTCAACAGGCTTATATTGGTTGTGTCACATCATTTGATACAAGTGAAATCAATTTTGAGTGATTGTGTTTAATCAATGACATGTGTTCTCTATTTGTAGTTGATTGTTGTCACTTGTGTTTACCAGTATGGATGACATGTGCATTAGAGTGCAGAATGTGTTTTGAGACTGAGAATGTGTTTCGAGTTTTGCTGAAAAGTCTAAGTGAGATCTGCAAATTGTGTTTCACCATGTGAAATAGTTTAAGGTATTGACAACAGACTGCACAATTAGCTAAATGAGTTCAGGCAACTGAGAACTTTGTTCAGCCAATGGGTTTTAGTGTTTTAGCAATTGAGAAAAACTGTAATCCATTTGTTATTCATGTTCAACAACAGTCTGTCAAGTGATATGGTGTGAAATACATTTCAAGAGGGAGTATAAAGAGCTGCAGCTGTTGTCGACAGATAGGCAAGACAACGCCAAGGTCACAGCTGTCAAATCCCCTTTTCATCACTCATGACTCTTCACAGATATTCGCCCGTCTAACAATGGTCCCTTGGCATAATTTTACATTTACACTGTGCGATCAACTAGTGTTCATCTTACATGAAACTGAAGTTACTTGGGCTGGCCTTTTGAGACAGACACTTCTCAATGACCTGGACCAGGGCTGGCAAACACATGGGCTTACAACAAACCTAATAGTAATTGGCAGTGAGACACAAAATGAAAAAGCATAAATCTGTCGGAACTGTCACTGACAGTGGATGCCTCCCTGGATGCCAATACAGATACCATCTGCAAAGTCAAGAGAAATATGAATAATCATGTTGGAGTTTATTATTATACAGTATTTGATGTGTAATTGATGGAGGTGTAAGATGTGGAATTATACCCTAACACGGTAACCTGACGTGCCAAATGGTTTGTTAACACAGAACCACGTGATTGCCTATGTATACAGATAGATATGGATATAGTCTCGTGTTCTAATGTTATCATCACTGTAATCAGTACGATAGCCTCATACTGAACATCAGAAGAAAACATTAATAGAACGACAAGTGTGAAAACGGTTGGTTGCATTATTGCGTCAGGGTTTTCTTTTGAAGGTATCATGCTAACAAGACATAAAAAGTGTTACAAATTGAAAAAACTTAAATAGAAATTGTATTTACATTAGTTTGGCAGAGCCTTTATTGTATTGCTGTAATTGCTACATGTACAATTATTAAACAACCATCAGGCTAAAGGCCTTTTCACACCGGTGACAAAAACAATAAACTCATGGAAAATGCGTAATATTTGTTGTTGTTTTTTGCGTACAAGCTTTTCACACCAAGGCTTACACAAATATTGACAATCCGTGCATTCTAATGAAAATTAAAGTTTGCACTGTCTCACAGTCATCAATTCATAAGTAATTTTTCCAATAAGAAACCCACACTCAACTCTACAAACTAGAGACTGTGTAGAAAAGATAAGTTGTGGGCGTATTTTCTAAAGGTGGCGCCAAAGAAACATGTTTTTGTGACACGTGTAAAGCTGAGCTTCATTGCACTGGTTTTTATCATTCATGACTGGACTGAATCATATGTAGTCTGTGTGTATTATTATGTGATACATGGTCTTTAATACAAGGCCTAATGTTCAGTTTATAATCGTCAATTTATAACAAGCTTCATCCATAACTTGGACATTCAAATTATTATTATAAATAACTTACAGAAACATGGCTTGCAATGGTCCACCTCCCATCTTCTTTTACACACAGCGAGTCCGCCTCTCTGTAATTGTCTTAGTCCAAAAGCCAAAATTCAGAAAGATAGATGTAATCATTTCCAAAATTCACAACATGTGTTTATCAATATATTCTGCTTCAGTCCATATTTGTTGGCAGTTAGCCTTTCAAAATCAACATTTTCAAAAAGCTGTTTGCCATCTTACTACATTTATATTTTCAGTATAATACCGCAAAACCATATTTTTCCCATTTTTACTGTAAGGATGATGACCAAAACATTTAAGACAGACGTTCTAAGCTTCATTGGAAAACCTCAATCGAAGCTTATAATGTAAATAATTACATTTGGTACAGCCCTATGGTAATATACGTAGCACTATCACTTATCCTATATGGTCAGGTTTATAGAGGCTGACTTTCAAAAAAACATGTTATTTCTGAGAGGTGAAATGTCCATAGCATACATTCCCTAATGCATTTGGAAATGAATGGCTCTCACTGTACTTCACAACGAAGTACTTTTACCGCTCTTTTGTTGGCTACTCGCCATCACAAGCGAGTTCAACTGCTCTTCATCCATCCAGTAAAATGTTACGCTTTAGGTTCTATTTTTTGTGTGAGTGTGAAGGCATTAACAGAATTCTGACATTGACGTCATGATAATATCTGATTGTGTGGTTGTTGGTTAACTTGTTTTTATCGGCATGCGAAACAATGAAAAAGCTGCAAAAATCAAACATATTATACTGCAGTGCAAAATAAGAAAGTTTCAGATGTGGCATTGATAGGTTCGTAAAGATAAATGGGTTACAATTTCTGAATTGATGTGTGATTTATACGCGCAAATTATTTGCATTTGGTCTGGAAAGACTTTAAGTCTGCAGGCTAGATGTGCACACTCTAGGTTTTGTAGATTATACTCTTTTCTTTCTATGTGCAGTAATAATTATCATAAAATAACTTTTTTTGTAATCAAGTCAGTGACAGTGCCTGGGAAGTCTATACAGGCTATAATCATTATCATGACAAACATATAAGACTCACTGTTTTTGTTTTTTACTGATTTTAAGCAAAGAATTCCTGGATTTGAGTCCATGATCAGATCAAACAAAGCACTTTTTAAAAGTGGTCCAAATTTGCTGTTTTCCAATGGCACAAATTTAAAATAAAAGATATATAGAAATTAAAGACAGAAACAATATAATTCGGCTCCTGGGTTTGAAGATTTTTAAAATCAGATTTTTACATTTTCAATATTATTATTATTTTTTTCTCACAGTATACTGATTCAGACAAATTCCCATAATTTGTTTTATAAAAACTTAAATACCCAACATATGTCTGTGACACATTCGTATTGTTGTAACCTCTACTCCAGGCTTCAATCCAAACGTTGGGAATGCTGCGAGTGCCCTCGGCCTGCTTCTGCTGACATGGCATTGTTTTCTTCTCTCTGTCCTTGGGCACAAAGATAACTTGTGAAATTCCTGCTGGCTGCCTTTGGGGGGCTTGCGGACAGCTTGTGACGCAGGTGGTCAGGACAGGTTTTCCTTTGTCTTTGATCAGCAGCAACAAGTGATAAGCCCACGAGAAATCTAATTATGTACTGTATGTACGATATGTCATGTGAACAACTCAAGCGTGTCATACTACAAAGAGGCATATCGACCTGACACTACTATGAATAATGGCAGGAGCTTTCTGAACTATATAATATGATTCTGTTGGCCTGATGCAGAATTTAGAACCAGGTAGTGAAACTCTCTGGACAAATGAAATCATACAAAGCTGGTCAGCAATGCAATGGGAACCATCACAGCAGGTCTGACCAAGTATCTTCCCTGCTTGCTTGCCTTCAAACTAGAATTCTCATCTCCTTTACTTATCCCTGTCTATTCCAGGCTCTAGCAGAGCCCTCAGCCGTCCATTAAAGGTCTGATTGCTATCTCATTGTCACAGTCCTTGTCTCTCTTACTTTTACAATCACATGAACACATAAGGGAAGGTGTGAGGCACCTTGCTTCACTTAAGTTTGAAACTAGAGCCAGCAAAGCTATAGAGCGATCTCGTGTGACGTCACAGTTTAGCTGTCGGCCATGTTGGAGTACACACAAAGCCACTGGCATGCACGGCTGAGTCGCATAACCTATCGATCATGGTGAACTTTTGTGCTGTCTTTGGTTGTGGCAGCAGAGCTGATAGACAAGAAATCATTCTTTCGTTTACCAGCGGTCATTACACATCAAGGAAATGACACGAAGGAGCTATCCAAGCGACGCCGCGAGAAATGGCTGTCACGCATCTCTCGAGATATAAAGGAATGGAATTTGGCGTACACTAGAGTATGTGCGGATCACTTTATAAGTGGTCAGTGATTTTATTTACAAATTCGTTTGTGAACAGTATTTAATGAAGGAAATATAAATTAATCCGATAAGACTACTTTGGTAAACTTGTATTTCAATGTTTATTACAAACTGTTTCAGGTAAACCCTCTACTCTCCAAGATGCCGATAATCCAGACTGGTCTCCGTCTCTAAAACTTGGACATGAGAAGGTTACCGAAGCTTCATCGGCCCGTGACAGCAGTCGGTACCAGAGACGTGTCGAGCGTGTACAACAGGCGAAACACATAGATGCAGCCTCAGCATTGCTTGATATGAGTTTAACGTCAGATCATATATATATATATATATATATATATATATATATATATATATATATATATATATGTGTGTGTGTGGGGGGGATGAAGTTAGGGGTTAGTTTAAAGTTAATTCCTACACACACGCACACAATGACATGCATGTACAATGTAAACAAACACACGTGTCTGTTTGCACTGAGTAAACATTGAATATTGCTAAATATCTGACCAGATCTGTATATATTTACTCTTCCAATGACGAGATGAGAATTCTCGACGACCGTTGCTTTGACGTCTCGGACCCATCCACTGACAAACTGATTATAAGCGTCGAGCCCTTTGTAGCACGCCAACTCGTCTTTCGTGTAAGGACTGGGGGTGTTCACGAGATAGTGTAGATGTTGGCGTAGTTTACCGATGGAAGATAAGTAGGATCGGCACTGAAACGATCTGCACTCATCGTATAGGGATTCAAATTACCAATAACCTTCAATTTGGCCAGGTAGCGAACCATTGATGCACTATCCAGTGATTCAAAGTATGGTATTTTCGCCGCACTTCCTTGTTTACTCACCGCCATGTAGGATCAGTATGTACTCCAACATGGCGGACAGACCTCGTATCTAAGGAGATCGTGACGTCAGCGAGACCACTCTATAGTCAGTATTTGTTCTTTGTTGTTGTGAAAGGTCACCTCTAAGGGGGTGTTGAGCTCTGGTGGAGGCAAGGAGGTGATTGTTCTCTTGTCTTCTTCCCACTCATTCAGACTGTGGACCTCTGCGTGGACTCATATCCTGAGCACTGCTAGTCCAGGACATGGACAAATAATAGAAATGTACTGTTGATGATATAAAACTTTTATTGTGTATTTTTTTGGATGCAGAATTTTTAATCTGTTGGTGAATCTGCTAATAGGAAAGCTGATAAAGAGTTAATTTTGCAAGAATATTCTCTTACTAGCAATGCTCTATTTTGATTGCTGAAGCGGTATTGCTGGATTCCACTAGGTCTCTCTTGGAGTACTCTACCCCAGAATACACCGACTCCAGACCACCTGATGTCAGTCAACAGCTTACATTACCTTCCTTTGTCTGACTTTGAAAAGAAGATGTTTGTTACCAGAGAAAGACCGACCTCAACTACTGATATGAAGGTTGGTAGTTTTGACTTTGATCTTATGACAGTTTAGTCTGTAATCTTATCCAAATGTACGTAAACATTATGAGCTACATTTATGTAAAAAGCAATGGTTTGTAAAAATAAATAAATTAGTAAATTGTTATTTTTTTGAGTTGTAATTACATAATAGTGATACGATAATAGAACATTTCATCTATCAATAGTTCAAACTACAGCAGTTTTTATACTCTTGTTTTATTACATAATATTTCCATTGCACTAAAAAAGATTAGTACGAACTCCTCGTAGTTCACATGCCAAGAAAGTGTGTCCACTGTAGGCGTCCATATTGGTTTTACTCGCTACCCAGATTCTCCTCTAATAATCCTAAACGTTCCACTTTTGTTGAAGAGCTACTGCAAACTCACAATACTATGTTACCTGAGCAGTGGACAGTTCTCCAATAGAAAAGCTTTTATGGAATGGGAAGTAGTGAACTAGTCAAGTAAATTCTTTCAAAATACTTTTAGTTTCTTGGTCAGTGGGTCCATGTTTAATATCGAGAATGTGGAATTAATTTTCAGTTGTACTAGAAAACTCCGCCGTAAGTCACCTTTCTCAATGAGGGATTGAGGCAACAACATTCTGCAGTCTGTTCTCATCACATTGCCACTTGTGTGGGGCTTCTTCTGGAAAGAGAGTCTGATTTAACTCCAGAAACCTTGTAAAGCATTAAACATTTGTATTTAATTTGGGAAATACTATATTTATGTATTTCTTTTAATTGGAATGTTGCAAGAATTGTCACCCTTGGATTTTAAAGAAAAGGAAAAACCATACACCTTTCAGATTATTTACCAGCTGTGTAGTATTATTGGTATTAAATAGCACAATAGATGTTCAGTATAAAAGGGTTTAATTGTTTTTACTTTCACAAGACAAAAAATAAGGAAATAGAATGTTTCAGCGCACTCTGCTGATCATGATGCTGAATTACTCAAGCAACATCAGACGAATGTCCGCTCTCTCTTCAGCTTCATCAAGCTCATGTTGAAGCTTCTGAAACTTTCCAAGATTATTGCTGGCCTGTTCCTCCTGTAGAACGAACCCACCACATAAATTACTTGTTATGTCTTCTCAGATTATACTTAGTTTCACGAGCAAGATGCAAGTTTTGCATTTTAATTTCCCATACTTCAGAAGCCTTCTTGTAGGATTTGACCTTAAACTGCAGCTTGTCCACCAAACCTTGAAGACGTGCTAGATTCTTACGGTCTTCTTCTGTCTAAATTGTGAAAAAACGGCATAAAATTAAATTGTATGTATATTTTGATTCTGTATTCAATTTCCATAGCACCTGATAGGTACACACGTGGACAAAATTGTTGGTACCCTTCCGTTAAAGAAAGAAAACCCCACAATGGTCACTGAAATAACTTGAAACGGACAAAAGTAATAATAAATAAAAATGTACTGAAAATGAACTGATGAAAATCAGACATTGCTTTTCAATTGTGGTTCAACAGAATCATTTAAAAAACAAACCAATGAAAATGGCCTGGACAAAAATGATGGTACCCTTAACTTAATATTTCGTTGCACAACCTTTTGAGGCAATCACTGCAATCCAGTGGTTTCTGTAACTCTCAATGAGACTTCTGCACCTGTCATCAGGTATTGTGGCCCATTCCTCGTGAGAAAACTGCTTCAGCTGTCTCAGGTTTGAAGGGTGTCTTCTCTAGACTGCATGTTTCAGCTCCTTCCACAGATGTTCAACAGGATTTAGATCAGGGCTCATAGAAGGCCTCTTCACAATAGTCCAATGTGTCCACATTTAGGTTGTGTGTGTGTTTTAAAGACAATGGCTCCAGCCCAGCTCAGTACAGCCACATTTCTGTATGTTATAACAAAGGTAGTAATATTATGAACTAAAGCCTGTGTAGCTTAACAAAGTAATCATTAGTTAAAGGTACAGTGTATAGGATTTGCTGTCATCTAGTTGTGGGGTTGCAGAATGCAACCAAGTGAAAATTCTCCTGTGTGCCAAGCGTGTAGGAGAACTACGGTGGCCGACACAAAAAAAGCGAATCATCCTATCTACAAAAACGTGTGCTCTTCGTGTCTCCCGTGCTGATCCCTTGTGTTTGTTCAATGGTTTTTGACTTTGACTTTTTTGTGGGTTTTTGCCCGCTTGGAAGTCATTGGAGTCGCTTTAAGTTCTTGTTTATTACCTTTTTGTGGACCAGTAAAATCCCTTGTTTTCAACCTCGTCTCCAGTGTCGATCTCTGCTCTTGAGTCTTTGCTCTGCTCCAGAATCGTGACACATCAGGGTCAGTCAAGGACTTGCTATTCAAACCAGATAACATGGCAAAACATGATTCCATTAAAACTGCCACACCATCATCATGTGTTACCACCAGCAAATAACATGATATACCTGTGAGACACACACTCTCTCTCTCTCCCTTGATGCTTTTTGAGCATTGCAGCTGTTGCAGAGTGAAAGCTAAGGTCAGGCACACTGAATTATTACTCATCACCGTTCTGGTCGACACCCTTTGTCCCGTGGTGTCGTCATGGCATTGTTCCCTATTCCTTGAGGCCTTGAGGATAAAGATAACCCTGTGAAATTCTTGTCTGGATATTTTCTCTCTGTGATTGAGGGCAGCGATATAGCTGAAGTGCCGTCTCTCGTGTCATGATGGACGAGAGGCAACAGGTGTATGGCACCAAAGAATATACATAGAAACCACCCTTTATTCTACACCACAAGTTTCATTTTTATTCCATTATGGAATGTAATTATTAGATGTTGGTCGTTTGAATCCATGCAGTACATACAAATTGCTTTAGATTCATTTTAGTTTCATGGAATGTAGCCATCTGTCCACTCTCACCTCTTGTGAGACATTGTGACAGTTTGTTCAGAGTGTTTTTCACATTGTTGGACTCGCTCTCATTCCCAGCTGACGGATCCCTGCGGAAATCTTCATCTGTTCCGTGCCCCCTTCCTGACTCTCCTCCCCTTCTTTGGGCACGGACTTGCCACCAGAATCCTCTAAGGTGATGCCACTAATGTTGGCGGCAAAAATCACAGATGGAAAGAACAAACAATTTTAATTTCAATTTTATTTTAATTTACGAATTGTGTTTCACTGTAAAACTGTTTAGTTTATAATGATTGCAACACTCAGTGTTACATTGTTTTACTGCATTTTACATAAAGCAGCTTGGTGATATGGTTTGAAATTGTTCTAACATTATTACAATGGGTATTTTTTGAAATATTGACATGTGCAATGTGGCAAATGTTCATTGAACTCCAGTTTGTTCCACTGTTACGCATTTCTTACTGTAAGGCCAAACTCTTCATGTATGTGTAACCAAAATATTAATTTGAATAACAGTGAAAACATGAGAAGATTACAATCAGTGGCGGCCGGCCAATAGAGGGCCACGGGGCCTGGCCCCACCCACCTTGAGCCACAAAAAAGAAAAAATTATAATATTATTAATTTCTTTAAAAAAAAATAATGTTAATAAATTATATAAATTGTCAATATTTGCGTTTTTGAGCTATGTAATATACCCAGTAATATTTGTAAAATAGGATATCTGTGCAAAATAAATGCTTTTCCCTGCTTGTCCTCTCCGCTAGTGCACCTCTCAGCTGTCCCCGTGCACGTCTCTACTGCGCGTGCACGTGCTGGGGCCAGATCGATTTGGCCCAAGGAAGACGGGTCTAATAAGCAGCTTAGCCAATCACTGATTAAAGAAATAAATGAGTGACTTACAATGTAGCCAATCAGCGCCCTAAAAAAGACTTCCGGGAGGACCAGACCCTCCCGGAAGTCTTTTTCTCCCGGAGCACCCGTGTCTAGTTCTCATATCGCGTGTGCTCGCTACCCCCTCAATGCTTTTTCCACCGATCCCCGTAGGGATCGGTGGAACGTTGTTCCCCTTTCTTTTAATCAAAATCCTAGGTTTCACAGTTATATTCGCTGGCCGAATTCACCAAACAGTCTATTTTATCTTTGTTCGTATCCACGAAGCGAACCCTTTTAATCCTGCAGAAGTAAAGAAGTGTTGAGAATAAAACTCATGTTGAGGAGAAAACTCAGGTGAACAGACTTAGGTCGAGGCGTTTAGCTCAATTCAAGCAATAAGGTTTATTTGTAACAGAAGTATTATGTCCAGCAGTTAAACGTGCACGGACCTAGAAAAGTTCACTCTGTAGGAGCCAATGAAAAGCTAAAAGGCGCTTAGACAGAGTGCGCGAGCCGTGTATAGGTTCTTCGGATGAAAGCCTATTGGTTGAATACTAAGTAGGAGGCGGATCTGTTTCTATCTTACAGACAGCCTGTTTGAGCACTGGGCATCTCCACCCACACTGGCTCATGTCCGGGATCCGCCTTCTCTGGAACGTCAGTGTGTGTGAAATGTTGATGTAACAGCATATTGTTATGTTCGGTCGACTAGATAAGCTAGGCGCTAGATATGCAAGGGCGCCTCTTTCTATCTCTAAGATGGAGCAGGCAGTTGAAACTAGTTCTCTGTAAGACTATGTGATATTTAACTGGGGCAAAGGCTATCCTTCAGAGTTCTAGTCCTTTCCACTTTGTTCAGGCGAGCGCTAGAGTGCCCCGCCTGGAGTTTTTGACCTTCGTGCACTAGAACTCACATATCTGCGTATAAGCTGTGTTTAACATTGAATGAATGTATATTTTATTCACAAATCCCCCTTTTCACACCTGCTTGGTGTGAATTCTATGTTTTGGAACTACTCATTCAATGGCTGTAACTCGATGTTTAGGTCCCTATCATCTGAATTGTCTGGATCGGAAGCTGGTGGGGTGCTATGTCTAGTTCGGGTGTGTGTCTGATTCGGGGATGGAGAGGGAAGAGGGGCAGTTGAATGAGATGGGTGCTGGTGTGTCTGATACTTGGTTTCTATTCCCCAGATCAGGAGGGCAACTAGTATGCCCATACCCACCCCCATTATAGTTTTCTTCCCACATCCCACCCCTTTCCAGGTGAAGCGCTGCCGACCTCGGTCGGCGGGGTTTGCATGAGGGTCCCCTAGACAGCGTCTAAGTTCCCGATGCGAATTTCTCCCAGTGTTCTGGTTGGTACCGGTGCTGGGACACAATGTGTCAGGTGGTGCCAAGGGGCGCCTGATTTGCCCTTGACCTGGACCGAGTGTGAAGTAACCTCCTTCACCTCGTACGGCCCAGTCCACCTGGGGTCAGTCCACTTGCGCTTGTGAACCTTGACCCTGACCCAATCACCTACTTGTATCTGCTTTCCAGCTGCCGCTGCTTCAGGTACTGCTCGAGTCCTCTCGATCTGCTTGGAGAGAGCTTCAGCAAGAGAAGTTAGGGCACTCATATAGTCAGACATTTCAATCTGCTATACATCCAGAGGTGGCATATGACCTCCATCTCTGGGTGAACCTGGCATCGGCCGGCCAGTCATGATCTCGTGTGGGGAGAGATGTGTTTCTCCCCCTTTTCCGGACCTCATGGCCATAAGGGCCAGGGGCAGGGCCTCAACCCATGTTAATTTGGAGCCCGCGCAAACTTTGGCAATTTTGGCCTTAAGGGTCTGATTCGCTCGTTCCACCAGGCCCTGAGATTGCGGGTGATAGACTGACCCGAATCGGTGTGTGATTCCCAGAAATTGCTCTACCTGTGCGAGCATGGTGTTGCTAAAGTGTGATCCGTTATCGGAGCGGATGCATCTCGGTACTCCGTAACGGGGAATCAGTTCTGTCTGCAGCCACTTTACAACTGTCTGCGCATCTTCTCTCTTGGTGGGAATTGCTTCCACCCGTCTTGAAAATCTGTCTACCATTACCAAGATGTACCTCTTTCCCTGCACTCTGTTCTCTGGTCCCATATCTGTATAATCTATGCTGATGTCTTGGAAACAGGCTGAGGGCACGGGATAAGATCCAATCGGTGTCTTGAATGGTTTTCTTGGGTTGTATTTTCCACAAATTTGACATTCATCGCAGAAGAGGAAAGATATCGCTTCCATGTGCGGATGCCACCATAGTTGTTTTAAATTTTCCAATGTCCGTTTCTTTCCCTCGTGTGTAGGTCCGTGGGCCCCTGGTAGGAGTGCTGCACACAGTTCTGCTGAGGCAACCACTCTTCCGCCGTGGGCTCTCCACAGACCTTCTTTGTCTTTTGAGGCTCCTTTTCGTGTCCATTCGGACCATTCATACGGTCCTGCTTTCTTTTGATGATCTTTGATGTGCTCGATTGTGAGCTCAGGTGGGCCGGATGTTGGCTTCATAACCATTTGGCGAGGTGTGTAGCCTCCAGTTCTTTTGGCTGCTCTGTCTGCCGCGTCATTACCGGCGCTGATTCGTGATCTGATTGTGTCATGTCCTTTGCATTTCATGATGGCCACCCCCTTTGGTAGTTGGATTGCTTCTACCAGCCTTCTCATAGCTGCTTCATGTTTTATGGGGTGGTCATTTGAAGTGGTGAAGTTCCGTCTTCGCCATACAGGGCCATCGATGTGGGCCGCTCCATGGGCGTAAGCCGAATCTGTGAAGATATTTACAATTTTGTCCGTGCTCCACTTCAGAGCCTGAATCAGTGCTTCCACTTCCGCTAGTTGTGCTGAAGCGGGTTGTGGCAGTATCCCTGACTCCACTGTTTGGTGATAGCCATCACTCTTCTGTTCGACCACTGCATAGGATGCAATGTTCCCTTCTTCTCCTTTGTAGCAGCAACCATCCGTGTACAGCCAGGCTTCAGCTGTGAGGTGGGGAGTGTTCTGGAGATCCGGTCTCAATTTGTTTTCTTGTCCTGCAACTTCCTCGCACACATGTGGTTGTCCATCCGTGAAGTTAGCCGCCATGTTTCTTGTGGCTGGCACAAAGGTGATGTGTGACATGGTGCAAGTGTGTTGAATCTTCGTTTTCCTTGCGGCACTGAACGTGAATTCTTTACTCATCAGGAATGCCGCCACGCCATGGTGCGTGTGTACTTCCAGAGGATGGCCCATGACAATATGAGAAGTCTTTTCAATCGCTTTTGCCACTGCTGCAACATATCTTGCGCACGTGGATTGACCATTTTCCACAGCGTCAAGTTTTGATGAATGATACATCAGTACCTGTCTTTCACCCCCCTTTTTCTGGAAGAGTACAGCATTGAGTAGGCTGTCTCTTTCGGAAACATCAAGGTGAAACGGTAGGGAGTAGTCTGGGGACATGAGTGCGGCGGCATGTGCAAGTGCTTGCTTCAAGTGGGAGAAGGCTGCTTCACCCTCTGCTGTCCATGTGAGGTTGGCAGTAAGATTTCTGGTGCCCACTTCCTTCAACATCTCTCTGAGAATGGTGGTGTGGTTGGTGTAGTCTGGGATATGGGCTCGTGAGTAGCCTGTTAAGCCAAGGAATGAGAGGAGAGTGGCAACAGTGAGCGGTTGGGGATGTTGTAAGATGGTGGCCCTGTGCGTGTGTGACAGGCCGATCCCGTCTGATGAAACATTGCGACCCAAAAACAACACTTGGCGTCTGGTGAACTGCACCTTTGAACGTTTGACCTTGTAGCCCTTTTCGGCCAATAGAGTGAGGAGTCGGACAGAGGAATCGAGGCAGAGAACTGCTGACGTTGCTGCCAGAAGCAGATCATCAACATATTGAATCAGAACTACGCCTTCTGGGAGGGCGAGGTCAGCAAGATGAAGGCGTAAGTGGTGGTTGAATAGGCCTGGGGAGCACCTGTAGCCCTGGGGTAGGGAGGCATACGTATACTGCTGATCATTGAAGGTGAAGGCGAAGATGGGCTGAGAGTCTTTGTGCAGTGGGATACTGAAGAAAGCATTGGCCAGATCCACTACTGTGAAGTGGGAGTGTGTAGGGCTCAAGTTGCTGAGAGAGAGATGGGGATCTGGAACCGGATGACCTGTTGGAACTGTGATTTCGTTCACGGAGCGGAAATCCTGGACCATTCTCCAGCCTTTTCCTCCTGCCTTTAGAACCGGAAGTATGGGAGTGTTGAACTCTGATGAGGTGGGGTAAATGACTCCGGCTTGGAGCAGGCCTTCAATCGTCAGCCAAATGCCTTCCACTTGTTCTTGTTTCAGGCGATATTGGGGTCTGTACACTGGAAGCTGCTGTGGGTCTGTGAATGTGACTTTGATGGGTTCCGTAGTCAGGCGGCCAACGTCATAGGCCCCTGAGGTCCACAACCTTCCTGGGACCTGAGCCAAACAGGCAGTTGTAGCTGGATGATCTGAACACGATTTGCCATGGTGACGAGGCAAAGGGAGGTGCTCCGGTAAAGTGTGTTCAACAGTGTCAGGGGCTGTCCATCTCCACATGGTCTCCTCCTTGGCTTTGAGCAGACCTTCAGTAGTGGTTGGTTCCCAAGTGAGAGTTAGTGCTCACTTGATCATAGGCCCCAGACCTCTGGCCTCATGGCCAAAACCAACAGCCAAAGTGACATGGGGTGACGAGTCCACATCCAGCTGGTACCATGAGCGAAGGAAGGGAGATAGAATGACTCTTGATGCTACTCCTTCCTGGCCACAATAGATGTGTAGACACTGAATGGTGGGTCTAAGGTGAGACATGTTTTCATCCCAGTCTTCTGTGTAGGGGTCGTCGGGATCTGGTGTGACATTTAGAGTGCAATGGACGTGGTCCAGGGGAGTTTTGTACGGGAAAAGCTGAGTGATTTTTGGTTTGAGAATGTTGAACCAATATTGGATGGCAGGGGTCTGGGGGCCAGTTTGGAGACAGCGTAGCCAGTAAACTTCTTCGTCTGTGGGGGACACTGTCTCTGTAACGGGAGCAAGGGAGAGAATGCATACTGGCATGGACAACGTACTAGTTGGTGGGTTGGACGAGACATGGACACCGTCTTGGTTCATCCAGATGATCAGATTGAGGCGAGTCATCAGATCGCATCCTAGCAGGTTGACAGGGCAGTTTGGAGCAGAGAGAAAGCTGTGCATGAGGGTTGCATCTTGAAATGTGATGGGGAGAGGGGTGGTGTAACATTGTCGAACTGGAGTGCCAGAGACTCCCACCACTGACACAAACCGGTCAGACAACGGTTGCGCAGTCATCACACTCGAATAGGTGGCTCCAGTATCGACGAGGAAAATGTGATCCTGTCCATTTACTGAGCACCTGATTAAGGGTTCGCTGGTGAGGCCGAAATGTAGAGTGTGTGATGCCAGTGATTGAGGGGCGTGTCAATAGGGAGGACTGTTGTAACCTCCGGGCCATTGTTGTTGGCTACTTGCCTGTGTGGCATGGGCCCCGCCTTGGGGACCATGTCCCTCGTCCCAAGGAGCCTGATGGGCCCCTTGCTGTGGTCTTTGTCCGTCATAGCCATGTCCGCCTCCTCCTCTGGAGTATTGTCCTCTTCCTCTCTGTGTCTGCTGCGGCTCTGTGTCCTCCTCTTCCACCCCATTGGCCCTGAGGGACCCATGGGCGTGACTGTTCACCGCCTGCTGACATCATAGCCATCATGGCCTCCAGTGGGACAGAGGGAGTAGGTGCCGTTGGAGGTGGAGCCGGTGCAGGTTGGACTACCAGCTGTTGTTGCTGTTTAGCCTTAGATTTCGTGGCGGCCTCAGCCGCGTCATGTTCTTTGAGTTGTTTCTTGAGTAGGGCCTTCTGCAAGGTCTTAATTTCTGTGTCACTTCCAGCCTCAGTTTGAATGTGCTTGGAGAGGTAATGTCGGAGCTGGGCGTTCCACATGTCTTGTGTTATTTCCTCTAGGCCAACCACTGCGTCCATGCACTGGCGAGGTCCATCAGGTAGGCCTCGTTTTACCATTGTGCGCCATAGTGCCACTGTGGTAATGCTTGCATCATGTGGCTCTCTGAAGGCCTGGCGCCACACTTGTTCTGCTCGGGCCAGATACAGAGGCGGGGACTCTCCTGGGGCCCAGATGAATGCTGCCACTGCGCCTTGGTTCACTGGAGTGGGGAACTTAGTTCTGAGCTCCTGCCACAACGCTGTACGATATCGATCAAAGGGGTCGGCATCTGGTGCCGCACCAGCGCCAGCCAAGTGTAGGAGGGCAGTACACTGGGATGAGTTCAGACAGTGGGAGAGAAGTGCTCTCAGGTCGCCCACTGCCAGCAGTTGGCCAGCAGTCAAAGCTTCCATGAGCTCAATCCACGGATCGGCTCCTGCATGGAGGGATGGAAGCTGTTGTACCATGCTGGTCATATCTGCAAACCCAAAAGGCACAAATTGAACACGCTGTGGTTGCGCGAGAGTGGGGGCTGCTCTCAGGGGATATTCACCAACACTCTCCTCTGTTTTTGCTTTGGGGGGCGGGCCATAGAGACGGCGGGTCCCGGACCGAAGGCAATGGTGGGGGGGAGTAGCTCCAGTCCCTGCCAAAAGGGGGGTGACTTTTCCGAGTAGAGTGCCCTCCACCTCATATGTTGACCGCTCCACCGGTGCTCCTTGGTTGCTGGTCTCTCTGCCGCAGCTCATAACTGAGGTTAGAGTCTGTACTAGTTCTTCAGCCTCTGCTCGCACGACAGAGAGCTGCTCCAATGTAGTTGGTCTGCTTGAGTCTCTTAGTGATGGCTGTCTTCCAGCTGCAGGATTATGGTACAGGTTGTTTGTCACATAGGTATCTTCTGAGTGCATGGGGCGAGGTGATGTGTCAGCGAGTTTGTCGCGAAGTCGCTGAATGTACTCCTGATTGAAATCTCGCTGCCTCTTGTCATCTCCTTCCTCCTCGTTGTACGGCTGGCCTCCCACTGCTCCTTGAAGATCCTCTTTGTGTTCCCAACTGGGGACTCCTGTCATAGCTCTTTCCAACATCTCCATCCTCTTCATCATGCCTTTCATTGCTCGCTCTGTTGGGGTGGAGCTCGTCTCGATGGTGCACCCATTATCTAGTGCCATCTTGAATGCTCCTGTGAGCATTCCTCCTTTCACTGTTCTCATTGGTGCTTGTATAAACGGATTGTTGGAGGAGTATGGGGGAGTAACTGGAGGGAGTGCTGGATACAGGCCAGTTGAGGGCGGGGGAGGGGCCGAGGCCAGAGATGCCTGGCCCGGTTCCTGTGCAGTCTTTTCCAGACCTACCGGGGCTTGAGTGGTAGGGGTGATGTCGAGGGGGGTAATGTCAAGGGGGGTGATGTCGAGTGACAGATGGGGCCTGGTTTTTTCTTTTCCGGACGACATGTCCACCTGCATCCGATCCGTCATGGCCGTTCCTAGTGCCATCATTGCCACTCGCTGTTCCTCTTCTCTGTCTTTGCGGGTTAGCGAACCCCCATCGCTTGGTTTGATTTGTCGTTTGATTTCTCTCTGCAGTCTGTGCTTGAGCCACTCATTTTGTCAAATCTTTGGCAAAGAATCTGAGGTTGTTGGCTGATGGAGGCAGTGGACTAGCCGCCTTCCACCATCCCTCCTCTCTCCATCGTTTCATGCAGTTATCCCAATGAATCTTGTCCCTTTTCCATGCAGTCTTGCCTCCAGTCTGTTATGGGAAAATATGTCAGTCTACTGTTTTAGGGTTAAGAAATGTGAGTTTTAGAAGAGCAGGCACTAAACCTTGTGTCTTCTAAATGAGTCTCGTACATTTCGGATCCAGGGGTCTTGTGATCTGTTATCTTGGTATCTGTTTTCGTGTGCATTATTTGTCTTCAAAGCATGACCCTCTTTAGGTATTTATGATGGGTGATGGTTCACCGGTTTATTCCGTCTCTGCAATACTGTGACTTAACTCTTTGACCAGTTAACAGTGACAACAAAGGAAGCATCTGATGTCTCCATAAATATTGTGGGACAAACTGATAACAAAGGGATTCGTAAACCGGCCATAAAGCGCCTTCAGGGTATCGTAAAGACAGGACACTGTGCTTCAAAGGAAAACATCTGCCTTGACTGGTTTCCTTCTTCTTGTTTATTCTTGTTTGCGAACCAAGATAACAGCATGCTGACTGAGGATAAATGTCCACGCATTTGACTATGTTGTTAGAGCATCTCTCGCAGATGACGGTGATGTGTCTGTGAGACTGTGTTCTCTTTGCTTGCAAGCAAATAAATTGACTATTACAACTTTGATCGTTCATCCAGACTCTGTTTCATTTGACATTGATTTGTTAACACTTTGACACTCTTCTCCCGACTATTCATAGAAATATTCCACAACAAGTCTCTGTTACTGCTTTTTTCAGTTTTGCACGCAGTACTTCTGAGTAGCCACCAGATGGAGCCACAGCTCCAGCCATGTCTTCTGGTGTTATTCTTTTTTTTCAAATCAAGTTTTTTTTTCAATTCAAGTTTTTTTTTTTTTTTTTTCAAAATTATTATTATTTTTTTTTTTTTTTCAAAATTATTATTTTTTTCCCCTCAAATTTCAAATTGCAATTTTTCAATAAAAAATGTTTGGATGCAGTACTCCCGAATGTCCACCAGATGGAGCCAAAGCTCCTGTCAAATGTTCTTCTTGCAGTTCCTGAAGTACCACCAGAGGGAGCCAAAGCTCCTGTCAAATGTTCTTCTTGCAGTTCCTGAAGTACCACCAGAGGGAGCCAAAGCTTCTCCTAAATGTTCTTCTGCCGTTCCTGTAGTGCCACCAGAGGGAGCCAAAGCTTCAGCCAAATTGTCTTGTGCAGTTCCTGAAGTGCCAACAGAGGGAGCCAAAGCTTCTCCCAAATTTTCTTGTGCCTTCTGACCTTGAACGAGACTTCAACTGTCCCTAGTTACTATCTCTCACCCTGCCTTGGCTGCAGCTGTCTTTCTTATCTAACATTTTCACTCCCTTGAGCCTCTGTGCCTGCTCAGTCTTCGCTTCTAAATTTGTTACGGTCCCTAAGGAACAGAATTCCCAATAAATCTGTAATCTTTCTAACTACCAGTAAAACTGACACGTATATTAACCCTCAGCTTCCCTCAGTCTATCCTAGTGTTTTGTGTTTCTGTGGTGAGTGCAAAGCTTGTGTCTTATGCTTGTATTCTGCTCCACTGACCGTCAATGACTGGCAACACACGAACCTTGTGGAAACACTTCAACTCCAATTTCTCTTTGATGTCTCAAACGCATATACGCTTCACGCAATCACTGATCCATACCAAATTGAAACCATACACTGCCGTCACTGAAATACGCACAAATCACATATGGATCTGTTCTTATAGCGTTTTCACGAGCCCGGTCCCCGAAGGAAATGGATGCCTCCCTGAGGCATTACTCAACACTCAATCGACTACACACAGCCGTATTCCACAAATAATCGCACACAGACCTCGTCAGGAAAGATCTATTGATCTTATTGTTTACAGTGTACGCCTTGTGCGAACACGGTCCCGAAGGAAATGGCGATATCTTGTGCTACAATTGAATCGATGTCTTCCCAGAGTACATCTATGCTGCATTCAAACCCATACACTGCCACTTCTGCAATACTGGTACACAAACCTCATCAATTCAACCTCATCAATTTATTTTTCTCAATTCAAATTCTCTGGATGGATCTTCGTTTTACAGTGTACAACATGCATGAACGTGGTCCCTAAGGAAATGGCGTTTTTGCAGTCTCCAGACACACTACTTTCACATCAGCGTATTTCAGCAACAATTTCTATATACGTGATCCAAACATCCGCTTGCTACATCCGATGATCCATGATGATCCGTGATCCAAACATCCGCTTGCTTGTTGATAAATCAACAGTGTGGCCCGGTAATCAGTCTTTCAGACCATCATTGGTCAGCGAACCGAAGCTTTCGCCACGGCTGTGTCACCTCCGAACAGTTGTCAAAACTTACGCGGTGAACACAATGTCAGCCTATGCAATTTCACAATCATCAATTTCTGTGAGATCCAAACACACACATGTACATTCTATGCTAAAAACCCCCACTGCTGTCACAACAATTCTGTCACAATGCTACGTATTTTATCTTTAGCAATTTAGTCAATGCAATTCATACTCACAACTCCAGTACTTCTGACCAATTCAATTTAGTACCTATCGTCAATATGCAGATTTTGATGAAACAGGCTCTGCTTCCCTTTTTTTTAGTTCAGCGCTGTTTGATCAGTTTCCCAGAGTTGCGAGGAATCGCTCCGGTCGGCAGCCGGAATCCCCAGCCTCTCGGGAAAACACCTGTTGTTTTGTCTATGGACAGAAGAAAAAAGTCCGTCCCGAGATGTATCTCCTACTGATCGTTAAAACCAAACTCTGCTACCATGTTGAGAATAAAACTCATGTTGAGGAGAAAACGCAGGTGAACAGACTTAGGTCGAGGCGTTTAGCTTAATTCAAGCAATAAGGTTCATTTGTAACAGAAGTATTATGTCCAGCAGTTAAACATGCACGGACCTAGAAAAGTTCACTCTGTAGGAGCGAATGAAAAGCTAAAAGGCGCTTAGACAGAGTGCGCGAGCCGTGAATAGGTTCTTCGGATGGAAGCCTATTGGTTGAATACTAAGTAGGAGGCGGATCTGTTTCTATCTTACAGACAGCCTGTTTGAGCACTGGGCATCTCCGCCCACACTGGCTCACGTCCGGGATCCGCCTTCTCTGGAACGTCAGTGTGTGTGAAATGTTGATGTAACAGCATATTGTTATCTTCGGCCGACTAGATAAGCTAGGCGCTAGATATGCAAGGGCGCCTCTTTCTATCTCTAAGATGGAGCAGGCAGTTGAAACTAGTTCTCTGTAAGACTATGTGACATTTAACTGGGGCAAAGGCTATCCTTCAGAGTTCTAGTCCTTTCCACTTTGTTCAGGCGAGCGCTAGAGTGCCCCGCCTGGAGTTTTTGACCTTCGTGCACTAGAACTCACATATCCGCTTATAAGCTGTGTTTAACATTGAATGAATGTATATTTTATTTACAGAAGCAAGACTTATTCAGCCAGAGACAGAGAACTTCCACTCTCCACTCTCCACTAAGCGCCTCGTCTGCTCCGGCCATAAGGACACCAAAGTTCCTTCTCCAGACGACAGCGATTCTCTCCCACCGACAGCATACCTCCCGCAGCCGCGCTGCCTGAGCCCACTGAAACTCAGAAGAACCCCTCAGAAGAACCCCCCTCAATCACCACGATTGCATCGTACCGTAAGGCGAAATAGATTCTGGGCAGAGTTAGAGGGAGTTCATTTGAGTTTATTTTATCTTGTTTACGTGCTTAAAGTACTGTTCATTTTTATAACGTGGCGTATGCTTAATAATCGCCGACACTAACGGTCGCTGAGATCGTTGGGGTTGTGGAGAAGCTAGTGTATTTCATGGTGCCGTGTTCTGTGTTGAGCGAGCTGCCTAGTGAGGTTGAAGTGGCTTCTCATCAGTTCAGAAGGTCAGAACCGCCGGCTGAGACAAAGAGCCAGTTCTTGCTCCCCTGGCTGAGAGAGCAATCTTCCGTACTCCCGCGCGGCGCAGAGGATCGTAATCGCTTGTTTTATTTCATTTTGTTTTGTTCCTTTCCCTTCTCTTTTACTAACACACACACACATATAGCTTTGAGCTAACCTAGCTACGTGCTAAACCGCTACCGGTACGTGTAGACGCCGGGTCTCCCGTTGGCTATCCGCCATTTTGTGTCTCGCGCATGAGAGACGTCACCACGTCCCAACTACGTCACACGTCACTGAGCTGTTCCCTCGCGCCTCCCCCTTTCCACACACACACACACACACACACACACACACACACACACTCCCCCCCTCTTTTCAATAGGCTGTTGATTTTAGATAGCGTGCTCATGAATGTATAGTTGTTGTTAGTTTCGATATTAGTTGACTAGATCATTCGTATTAGAATGTTATAAACTGTTATATTTTAAAGAGCAGCTGTCTGTGATTACTTTGTGCATGCGTATTGTGATAATAACTGTATATGTGGTCTGTGCTCGAACTTAAACCTTCACTTTCACTCTGAATGTGTAATAGTACTCAGACTACTGACATTGTGAGTGAACACTAATTATGAGACTGAGTTTTATCGTTTGGTTATTGGTCCCTGTTCGCAGGGTGGTGCCCCGTTATTATTAATAATCATTAATAATTGTTACTGACATTAATAATTCTCGTGATTTCAATAATTTAGTTTCTTAGATGCTGATAACCCAAACACGCTCCTTTACGTTCCCAACACTATATATGATATTTATATTTTATTATAATATATTCATGATATTTATATTGTATATTTATGATTATATGGTATTTATATATCATATTAGACTGAATATTATTATTATATGACATATATATATATTAACATACTGAATTGTATGAATAAGATGTCCTTATTATGTCAGTGTTGGAATAAATGATAACAATGTAACTGCAAAGTACTAATGCGTTTTTGATACCTTTTTGTTTTATTTGCATTGAATTATACTATTTGCTGAAATTGATTGGATGGCCCTACCCAAAAAAAAATCCACCAGCCGCCACTGATTACAATACATATGAGATAAGTCTGATGAACTGTGACGATAATAGCCAATTATCACCCATTGAATTGACTAGAACAAAGTCAGTGAATTATGCGTAGATTTGGTGTTATGTCAAAACCTCTCCTAAAATGTATCACTGTTAAAGTATTGTGTCTGATCTAAGACACACAAGCAGAGATAGAATCTGTTACCTTTAGTTCGGTGCTTCAAATGAGCAACTGTCTGAATATATTGAACATCTAAAATGCCAGTGGAAGTCTGTTCTATTTCATCCTTACTGACTGCCAGAGGCAGTGCTTAACACTGGATATCTTCCGTCTCGCGCATGCGCAGGTCGAATATTTATATCAACAAAGTCACTCGTGACCTCAGATGACTCCCGTCGTCTATAAGTTCCGGTGTCATCCTGAGTTCAGTCCTTTTTTTCTTCTCGCTACGCAGGTTGACTACCATGGTAGTCGAAAAAATATATATTTTGTCTACGAGCAAGATATGTTAGAGTTTGTCGCGGTAGCCTTGTGACCACCGGTCGGGGTTGCGGATCTTCGCCCTCCAAAGGCTGCGACAAGCGGTCCCTCTTGGGAGGGAATGGCGTCGGCGCCGTGCGGACCATCGAGCCCCAGTCTGGGTCTGGCGGACCCAAATGGGCAGCAATCGGTGAGATCGACTGACATTGTTGAAACCATTGTTCGTTGTTGTTCCTCGGTTTGCAGAGCGTTCCGCTCTAGCTAATCGAGTGGCGGGCTAACGTGAGCGTTGAGTACGCTGTCGGGCCGCCCTTCACAGTAAACATAAGCGGCCGGATCAGGAGCGTTCGCCGGCTTATTAGACTGAGCTGATACTCGGGGGTCTAAGCTAAATACTCTGATTGTGTCCATTGATTGTTGTGAGAACATTACGGCCATATCAGTTTGCGGATATCACAGTTAGCGGAGTGCCCTCGCTCAGGCTAACTGGTAGCACACCAGGAGTTACAGCAACTATCTATCGGCTATCTACTATTATCTGCAGCAACTATCCTAGTGAAGAGAGTGTCCTCGCTCCCCTCTCACTAGCGGGACTGTGTTCTTTACCTATTTCCACAGTGGCAGAGTGCTCTCGCTCAAGCTAACTGGTGGGACACCAATATCTGCAGCAACTATCCTAGTGAAGAGAGTGTCCTCGCTCCCCTCTCGCTAGGACTGTTCTCCTGACCTGTTTTCACAGTGGCGGAGTGCTCTCGCTCAGGCTAACTGGTGGGACACCAATATCGGCAGCAACTATCTGAGTTAAGAGAGTGTCCTCGCTCCCCTCTCACTGACTGTCCCTGGCCGTTCTCAAACATTCAGCAGAGCATCCGCTCAGACTGGCCTAGAGAGTCGGCCATGTTTGACTTTCCCGGCTGTAGGACCTGTATGGCTCCTCTGCAGCCTGATGATGGCCATGACCTCTGCCCCGCTTGCCTTGGCCTCGAGCATCTGAGGGAGGGCCTCTCTGAGAACCCATGCATGAACTGTGGCATCATGCCTCGAGCAGTAAGGACTGCTAGGCTCGCCGAGGCGGAACACCTGACTGGTATGGTCGACCTCCCCCTGTCGGGTCAGTTGAATCCAGCCCTACCTACCTGTTCCAAGCGCAGGGCCACAGAAACTGCAGGGGCTCCCTCCAAGAGGGCTAAACCCAGCGGGCTGTCTTCTAGAGTGGATCTGCTGACCTCCGAGCTAGCTCAGATGAAGTCGCTTCTACTGGCCCTCCAACCCAGTGTAGGGGGGGCTGAAGCACCAGATCCACCCGCGGCTGAGCTTTGCTCAGAGGAGGACGTGATGTCACTGGCGGCGTCAGCCACGCTCTTTACTGAGTACAGTGAAGAGCAGCCCTCCCATGCTTCTGGACCTGCCTCCCGTTCCTCAGCTCAGGGCTCTTCGGAAGGTGCAGTCGATAGCTCCATGGGGTCTGTCATTCGCATGGCACTGGCACGCCTGCATTTAGATACGCAGCAGCCGGAACCCCAGCCTGCGAGTGCCTTCTTCAGGCGGATTCTCGCCCCTACCACCTTTGCTGTTCCTCCCTCCGAGGAATATCTGAGGGAGCTGCATGCATGCTGGAGGGACACCGGGGCTCTGTCCCATCTTACATCAGAGGGCCGAACCCTGGCGGCCATGCAGGACGCGGCAAAGGTTGGCCTCACCCATATGCCAGCTGTTGAGCCGACTATTGCGTCCCTCATAGTTTCCCCTAAGGAGACCCTGAGGCCCGATGCCAGGTGCCCTCGACCCCAATGTCGGGTCACGGATGACATGTTATCCAGGGCTTATGACACAGCAGCACGCATGGGTCGTATTGGCAACTCCCTCTCCCACCTCATGCTTGCCCTCTCAGCTTCTCTGCAGCAGGCTACTTCCGACGCCTCCGCAACCAGCCTCAGTGATGCCTCACTGCAGGCGTTTGCGCTCATGTCGAGGGAACTTGGACGGCTGATGTCCACCCTGGTCCAGACTCGCCGCCAGGTTTGGCTGGCGCAGTCACCCCTGTCTGAGGCATGTAGGAGGACCCTCCGTACTATCCCAGTGGAACCGGGTGAGCTGTTTGGGTCAGCTGCTATACAGGCGCTTCAGCGGACTGTTGAGGCTAGCCAGACCAGGCAGCGGTTTTCTGGTCTTCGCAGGGACATGCCCGCACCCCGCAGACGTAGGGGTCCTACTCTATCCACCCGGGGCCATTTTCAGCCCCCGGCTCACCCCAGTAGTCGCCACAGGCCTCAGCGTACCGCTGGGAGGCCGGACCGCTACCCACAAAACCCTACCTACGTTCCCCCTAGACAACCTCCGGACTTGGGGACGACCAGGCCCCCCCCCAGAGCCTCGAGAGGCAGGGGGTACAGGAGATGATGTCTCCCGGCCGGCTGTCGGTTATTTCTCCCAGCAGCACATCAGCTACTGGGCAGCTCATGCTTCAGACCCCTGGGTGGTGTCCACCCTAACCCGGGGGTACAAGCTTCAGTTCCGACGCCGGCCACCAACCTCCAGCCGGGTCAAAATGACCAGTATCACCGATCCGGTAAAATCCCTAGCCCTGAACCAGGAGTTAGCCGCGCTCCTGGTCAAGGGTGCAATCGAGAGGGTGGACCCCCTGTCACAGCCCGGGGGGTTCTACTCAACTTACTTTCTTGTGAAAAAGAGAGGCGGCGGACTGCGCCCAATCCTGGACCTGAGGGGACTAAACAAGTTCCTGAGGGTCTTGCCATTTCACATGCTGACCACAGCAGACGTCCTTCGGGCAGTTTCCAGGGGAGACTTGTTCACGTCTGTCGACCTGGAGGATGCCTATTTCCATGTTCCCATTGTACCTCACCACAGGCGGTTTCTTCGCTTCCCCTTTCAAGGCGGTCACTTCCAGTTCAGGGTGCTCCCATTTGGGCTCTCCCTCTCCCCACGGGTGTTCACAAGGTGTGTCGCTGCTGCCCTTTCCCCCCTGCAATTACAGGGCATGAGAATACTGCCGTACTTGGACGATTGGCTGATCTGTGCGCCATCCCAGCTTCAGGCGGTGCAGGACACTGCTCGCCTTCTTTCTCACGCGGCCCGGTCGGGCCTCAGGGTAAACATGGAGAAGAGCTCCCTGAGCCCTTCCCAGAGCATAACCTTCATTGGTGTGGCTTTGGATACAGTCACTATGAGTGCCTGTCCGTCACCCCGACGGGTGGACGACATCCTCCACAGCCTCTCTCCCTTCCAAGGGGGCAGGCGGGTGCCCTACATTCTTTTTCTCCGCCTATTGGGCAAACTGACAGCTGCCTCGGCAGTCGTTCCATTAGGGTTACTGTCACTGCGGCCCCTGCAGAGATGGCTGAACAGCTTTCACTTGGATGCCAAGTAGCACAGACACAGGGCAATAGTAGTATCGGAGCAGTGCCTACTCGCTCTATCCCCATGGAGGTAGAGAGCATACCTGGCGAAGGGTGTCCCCATGGGTTCGGTCCCATTCCGCCAAGAGGTGGTCACAACAGATGCCTGCCTCTCAGGATGGGGTGCAGTGTGGCAGAACAGGACTGCTCAGGGACAGTGGTCTGCTCAGGACCACATAGCGCATGTCAATGTTCTAGAGCAGCGATTCCCAAACTTTTTAGGCCGCGCACCCCCTTCTACATCCCGACCGGGTTCGCGCACCCCCCCCCCCCCCCCCTTAATAAAAAAAAAAAAAAGAAGCAACAGAGCCTTTTAAGCCTTCATAGCATCGGACCAATGAGAGAACAGTTTGCTCGCGCGTGACATTTGTTTACAAGATTTAGTCCGCTGTTAAATGTTGCAGTGTGAACACAAACCGAACAACTGCAACATTGTATCATATTAATCCCTGAATCAGAACAAAGCAAACGAACTGAAGGTGTGAAAACGCCCTGAAACACTGCAACAAAGTTTCAATAACTTTCAGTGACACAAGGCGTCACTTTTAAAGAGCAATACGGATGCGAGCACACACGCACAGGCTCAGAGGCAGATTATCACATTTAATTTACAATTAATGAGCGACTAATGTAGCCAGGATGTCTTCGGACAAAGCATCGATGCGGCGCGACACAGTGTTGTTGGACACCGGGATCATGTCCAACTTTTTTGCTTCTTTCTCCCCAATCATACATTCCACCATCTCTCTGGCAGCTGGCAAGCTCACGTCTTCGGCGATTGTGTGCGGTAGCCCCTTTCTCGCTATTCTGTAACAGATATGAAGCCCGTAGTGCGTCATTTATAGACCCAACACATGAATGAGACTCCAGTTGTTTTTGGCTGTTTTGTAACTCCTCCAATTTCGATATAAACAATGTAAGGGGCTTTTGACTTGCACTGGCATGCTTGGTGTTCAGGTGGCGACGTAAATAAGAGCTTCAGACTGTTAGCCAGAACCTCACTGCACACCACGCACTGTGGCTTTGGGGAATCTGCGTTGCCAATCCAAGTGAAGCCCAGACACAGATACTTTTCATCATATTTCCTCTTTTTTTCCCAGTCTGATGCTCACTCTCGTTTCCTCTTTTTTCACCTTGACTCCGCGATGGGCCGATGTGCTCCCGATTTGTCTGTGCTATCCCTTCCTCCTTTTCGGTCTCCTCCGTCTCATCTTCCTCTGACTCTGGCTCAATTTCTTCTCCCGGTCTCTCCCCAACGCACCTCTCCGTTCCCCTCGCCTCCGATTCCTCTCTCTCTCTCTGTCCCTCTCCTCTTTTACGAATGATAGCTTCAGATGTCCCACCTGACAGTTTTTAAATTAAAATTACATTTTTTTTTAATATTTAATATTATTACACCATCAGACCGCCATTACACTTTTCCTCTCGCGCACCCCCTAGAGGCAGCTCGCGCACCCCACTTTGGGAATCCCTGTTCTAGAGCTACGGGCTGTGCACCTAGCGCTCAAGCATTTTCTGCCATACTTGAGGGGAAAGCATGTGCTTGTCCGGTCGGACAACACCTCGGCGGTGTTTCACATAAACCATCAAGGGGGCACCAGATCTGCAGAATTGCTATGGGTAGCCCGTGCCCTTCTCACCTGGGCTGCCCCTCGTCTTACCAGCCTTCGGGCAATGTACCTACCAGGGGAACAGAACCAGGTCGCAGATTTTCTGTCCCGTCACAAGCCTCCACCGGGGGAGTGGCGGCTCCATCCAGATGTGGTGCAGAACATTTGGGGTCTCTTCGGCAGAGCAGAGGTGGATCTCTTTGCCTCGGAGAGGTCGACCCACTGTCCCCATTGGTTCTCCCTGACGGAGAGGACCAGTCCTCTGGGTCAGGATGCCCTGGCTCACACGTGGCCACAGGGGCTTCTTTATGCCTTTCCACCGGTCCCTCTGATCTTGCCAACACTTCTCAGAGTCCTTCAACAGGGCCACAGACTCTTGTTAGTGGCCCCCTTATGGCCAGCCAGGATCTGGTTCTCCCTACTGCACAGACTCTGCTGCAGGACACCCTGGCGCCTCCCCGACAGGAGTGATCTCCTGTCGCAACTAGGGGGTCAGATTTGGCATCCCAATCCCAGCCGCCTCCAACTATGGGTCTGGCCGCTGGAGGGCCCGACCAGCTGCTGACTGGCTGCATAGAGCCAGTCAGAAGAACTATCCTGAATGCCAGGGCACCATCTACCCGGCTGCAGTACGAAAACAGGTGGGGGCTGTTTTCTGACTGGTGTGTGGTTCGGAACAAGGACCCGGTGCAGTGCCCCGTACCTGTTGTACTTGAGTTTCTGCAGTCCCTGTTAGATAAGGGCCGGTCTCCCGCTACCCTGAGGGTGTACGTGGCCGCTCTTTCATGGCACCATGCTAGGGTCGACAATGGCACAGTAGGGAGCCACAGACTGGTGTCCCTCTTCCTAAAGGGAGCTCAGCGGTTGCGTCCCCCAAACGCCCCGAAGGCCCCGGCATGGGACCTACATTTGGTATTGGACACCCTGTGCTTGCCTCCTTTTGAACCCCTGGCATGGGCAGAGCCAAGATGGCTGGCAACCAAAACGGTGTTTCTCCTCGCCATCACTTCAGCTAAACGTGTAGGCGAGCTGCATGCCCTGTCGGTGAGTGAATCGTGTCTGAGGTGGAACTCAGATGGATCGGGGGTTACTTTGTGGCCTAATGCAGCGTTTCTCCCAAAGGTGCTGACACGCTCTCATATCAACCAGCCTATCCAGCTTGCGGAGTTTGACCCCCCATCGGGAGAGGAGAGGTCAAGGCTGCTGTGCCCAGTGCGGGCCCTCAGAGCTTATGTGGAGGCCACCGCTTGCATACGGCGGTCGGAGCAGCTCTTTATCAGTTATGGTGGGCCTAAGAAGGGCTGTGCTCTTTCGAAACAGCGCCTGTCCCACTGGATAGTGGAAGCCATTGCCCAGGCATACAAGGCGAGCGACCGTCCGCTACCATCCGGAGTGAGGGGCCACTCTACCAGGAGTGTCTCCACGTCATGGGCAGCCCTGAGAGGTGTGCCAGTGGAGGATATATGTGCTGCGGCCTCATGGGCCTCACCGAGCACATTCACCAGACACTACAGAGTGAACGTTGCCACCCCTCACCCACTGGGGAGGGTTCTTTGGCCAGCTTCCTCTGCCTGAACTATACAAGGTGGGTACTTGTGATTCCTCGTGACTCTTTTGGTATAAGTCATCCAGTGTTAAGCACTGCCTCTGGCGGTCAGTAAGGATGAAATAGAACGAAAGTTACGAATGTAACTACGGTTCTATGAATCCTGGATGACCGCCAGAGTTCTTGGTCACTCGGAATCCCGTGAACTCGCGAGAAGATTCCATAGGACTGAACTCAGGATGACACCGGAACTTATAGACGACGGGAGTCATCTGAGGTCACGAGTGACTTTGTTGATATAAATATTCGACCTGCGCATGCGCGAGACGGAAGATATCCAGTGTTAAGCACTGCCTCTGGCGGTCATCCAGGATTCATAGAACCGTAGTTACATTCGTAACTTTCGATTTACCTACAGATCAACAGCATCTTTAGATGTTGTTATTGTGTTGTAATTTCCACATCTCTGTATAGAGATAACAAAAGTGTTCTCGTCTGGTTTGGAGGGTCATTTTGTGCTTCAAGTCTCCACCCAGTCATATTAGATCTATAAATTTGAAAAAGAAAATGAAATCCAGATTTCTTCTTCTGACCTATATTTTACTTTGTATTCAATTAATGTACAAATGCTCTTTGTTTATAGTTGTATAAACAAGTTGTTTTTAGTGTTAGAGGCCATTTTACACTGCAATGAACTCATCTTTCATAAATTCCAGACTTTCAATATTTAGAATCTGAACAATAAAGTGGGTGAAATAGTTCCAATGAAGTCGTAGTGTAGTTAGAAATGGCATTAGAATTATGACAGAATCACATGATAATGGATGCACTTTTTCCAAGAAAATGAATTTATTTATGAACATTCTTGAACAAGTTGGTACTACATCATTGGCAGATCTTATTCTCTTGTTTTTTCACGAAGACTATAATGAAGTGCAACGTTTGTGTTATTACTACAATTCCAAGCTGTTCATGTGACACCGACTAACACAATAGCATCCCTCACAACACCATTAATTAAGAAAATATGTTTTCTTTTTTTTTGCATCGGGATTCTCTTGTTCGACAGTGATTTTTAAACTTGAGTCAAGTTTTTAAATGCCAATAAAAAGTTGGTCTCCTTTAAACAGATATTTAACTGCCATCAAATTATGTTTACAATCCATGTTTCCCCTGTATGTAGGTTTATTAGCGAGGAGGTGAAGAAACCTCTGAAATTACATTTCGACCACCATGAGTAACTTTCCACTGAAGCATATTCTTCAGAGGGCTAGCTGTTCTTTCCTTTTTTGATTCTATTTACAGATATATTTACAGTTCTATTGCTGTGGTCAGGAAAGGACCTTTACTAACTGATATATAATATATTCACTTAAAGCCAAGATTGTTCCCTTATATTGTCAACGTGATCATTTAGTCACAATCTAGTCATAAATGTATGAACTTTTTAGGATCTAGGGGTGTCAGTAAAAACAGTGAAAAAAGAAATTGTTGTCAAAAACCTCTCTGCAACAAAATAAAGTCAGTTCAGAGTGTCAGCACAAGGTGGCAAGAGTGACCTTTAGGAACCCTAGTCCATTTGTGACCCTCCACAGGAGGAGAAGTTAGTCGTTTTGTGTCAGGTTTCTTTTGTGCTCTCTAATGCTAACCCTTCTGCTGTCTTTATCGACTGAAATTCATTTACCAGCTGGGTGATAGTTGTCATGGGTCATGAAGTGAAAGCTGGTGAATACATACACGTGATATGACTTCTCTTGGTTAACATGGAGAATTCTGCCTGATTGAAATGAATGAGGACTCTACACGTTCATTTGAATGCACTTTTTTTTTATTCTACAGAATTACTTTGAAGACAAAGGGGATCACAGCACAGGATATCCCAAAGGTCTTAGGTGGTCGTCTGAGGGTTTCACTCCTCATCTAGCCCTTTCTGTGATGAAGAATGATAAGAGAGTAGACAAAGAGACACGGATTAGTGACAGCGGAGCAACAAGACCCAACAAGTGTTACCAAAGGTAACTTGAAGATGTTACTCGTGATTCAACAGGAAGGAGGTTTATTTTACTGTCAGCTTACCTTTACCGTAGTATGTTGGCTTGGCAAAAATCATTTGAAATGCTTGAGTATTATTGTGTAATTTGTGGGATGAGATGAATCTAAAAAATGCAGCAATGAATGAATTTGGAGGAGAGCTAAAAATGTTTAAAAAAGAGAGAAGCTTATCTTTATTTAAAGCTAGAGGAGACAATTATTTTTGGGGTGTTATTGGACAAAAATTCCAAGGTGACCTTTCAGCATATTGTCCGAGGGAAAGCTAAACTTCTGCACTCTGTTCTAAGGTTTTAGATGATCTAGCCCATGATGGGAGAATTTGGCCAATCACAGTGTATTCAAAGAGAGGGTGTTCCTATTGGCTGTTCTACTAATGCAGATGCACATGTGCGTCCCTTCAAAGGGTGACTGTTTTGATTTAATGGCAGAAAAAGTTGCTATTCCAGCATTGACAACAACTGCCCACACTGAAGCAACCCACAAAACAAGACGGTCTCAGAAGTCTCAAAGAGAGTCTGACAATAAATGCAATAAAACATGTCAACATCGTGATTGCTTTGGCCTCAAGTTGGATTCCCAGCTTGCCATTGCACATGTAAATGCCCATGCTCGTCTGGTGGGCGGGACTTAGGGTAGAGGTGCAGGAGGATTGTTTTTCAACTTCTGGCGTATTTTTCGCTTTTTCCAGAAAACTGCCTACCCTAGCTTTAAGTCTCAAGCCAATTTTTTTACATCACAAACTGAGTTCTGTTGAAATAATTTAGTTAAAACATGTATTTTTCAAGATAGAAGGTTAAAGTCAGGATAAACCAAAAATAAATATGTCTTCTGAGTTTGTCACAACACAAAACAATGTGTTATTTACCGCCCAGCCACATTTGAATGATTATAAAATCCGTAAGTATACAAATTAGGTTTCAAAATCATAAAAAAGGCAGTGTTCTCTGAAAGCTCTGAACATAAGCCCAATCGTTGGTGAGGGTTGATTTCAAATGTACAGTGACTGTAAATACCACATATTGTACATCTCACTACTCCATGCTACTTTTGCTGAATGTTAACCACATGTTCTATGGGCAGAGCAGGGGCACCAGAGGCTTCCGGCTTGACTCTCTGAACGTTCTTGGACCAAATTGCAAAATTTCTGATAGTGAATCGACACATTTTGTGGAGGTTGTGACACAATTTATACTCAGATTAACAGTGATAATAGTAGCGATGGAGCAGGCTACGGCGGAGCCTATGATATAAGGACAAATTAAACCGGTACACACATGCAGAATGCTTTCATGTACAGGCACACAGAGAGGGCAGGTAAGGAGACAGACAGGGCGGATGACCCACTGGAGTTTGTCCCGGTATGTCAGATGGCCAGTACAGCTAAGCTGTGGTAAGTAATGGTTGTAACTGGAAATTTGATCAGCAGAAACGCAAATGCTGTGTGTGTTTAGAAACAAACCTCAGATTTCCCGGACATTAACAAAAATGTGGGTAAGTATACCAACACTGCCACAACATCAGCATATCCCACTCACTGCATAAGGCAGGGGTGTCCAAACTACGGCCCGCGGGCCAAGTACGGCCCGCGGTCCATTTTTAATTGGCCCGCAGCAACTTCTAAAAATATAATGTAATATGGCCCACACTTGAAACTTGCGCTTGACTGTATTGTACTTCTTAGTTTCACCACTAGGTGGAGATACTGTGTTGAACAAGGCAGCTTTTCCACAAAAAATAAATGCAGGAATTCAACAACGTTAGCGTGTCCAGAAACACAGTTGTGCGGCGAATCGAAGACTTGTCAGCTAACCTAAACCATCAAGTGTCAGATAAAGCTCGTGCTTTTGCTTTTTACTTCATTGCATATGATGAGAGCACAGATGCCACAGACACCGCACAGCTGTTTGTTTGCGGGGAGTTGACGATCATTTCTGCTTTAGGAGCTGCTTGATTTGCCCAAAAGAGCAGTGAAGCAGTTTAGCCAATTGCTGATTAAAGATATAAATGTGTGACATACAATTTAGCCAATCAGCGCCCTCAAATAGATTCAGCTTGGGGCAGAATGCCCCAAGCTGAATCTATTTGAGGAGAAACTGCAGTGCTGATATCAGATCAGCCTGACCTCACAATCAGACAGCAGACTAGCAGGAAAGGGAAGCAGCACATGCGAAGCTACTAGCTGTAAATAAGATGTCCTGACGTGTTTGTCAAAGTGTTATTTTCTGCTTTGTTTCATGTTGGAATAAATGTTAAATATTTAACTGCAAAGTAGCAATACGTGTTTGATACCTTCATTTATTTAGCATTAAATCATACTGGGATGTTTGCTGAAATTGATTGGATGTGGCACAGCCCTACCTAGAACATGTTCCACCAGATGCCATGGCTTTCAATATTTTTCTCTCATTGAGAGAGACATCGAGCTGTTCTCAACTCCCTTCTATTTGAATAATGAGTCTGTTCGGCTCAACATACGTGAGCAAACATCTCTGTTAAATCTGAACAAAAGCACATTGAGAACCAAATTTGATTGATTTTGCTCACTTTAACACACTAGGGGTGAGGCGATCGGACCTGAGTGGCCCAGCCCTTGGTATATTTTTCTGTATGTGGCCCTCAGTGAAAAAAGTTTGGACACCCCTGGCATAAGAGCTAATAATACAGTTGGAACTGTCAACACTAATTATTACTATTTATCTATATATATTATTTAGTTTACATCCATTTGATTGGTTGAATGTTTATTGGTGTCTCTGCATTCACAAAAAAACACTGATAGTTATTATTATAAAGAATATTCTTTTTTTTTTAAAACAAAAGTCTGTGTAACAAAAAAAGCAGTACTACTAACCTATTCAATTTCACTAATACAACTCACTAAATGAATTCAAAGAAATGTAAATAAAATTGATGTATACAAAAACTGGTTTGGCTTACCGGTATTTACTCCTTAACACTTCTATTTAAAATGATGAACATTTCTATAATTACTAATTAAAAGGGATTAACACACATCTTAAATGGATTACATTGAAATGGTTAATGGATGATTGAATAGTGTGCAGTATTGTGAAGGCAGTAGGACAGTACATGAAGTGGAGAGAGGCTTCTTACCTTTGAGCCCACATCACGACTTTTGGCACGTAGCTTGTTGACCTGAGACTCTGCGATGTCAGCTCGTTCGTCAGCCTCGTCCAGCTCGTGCTGCAGTTTACGGAACTTGCCCAGATTAGTATTGGCCTGCTCTTCCTACAGGATTCAACAAAAACAAAGGCCACAATATACTATTACTGCAAGAAGCAATGAACCTGGGGCCACATGCTCTTCAGTTGTAAGGGTTTTCACAGCTTCAACATTGTAGTTTACCAATTAGGTCTAAAACAAGTCATAGTGGAGGCTGAGATGTTTTCTGCCTCAAACTTAAAACAGCTGCTGTTTTAATAGTATTTTAGCAACTACCAAATGTAATAAATTGTACAATATAAAAAGACACAATTGACAAAAGGGAAGTAGTTTTGAAAAAATAAAGAAACCGTGTGTCGTGAGCACACAGCACAAATAAGGACAACTTTCCACACTTACAGCCTCCTCAGCAACTCTCTTATAGGCTTTGACTTTCAGCTGCAGTTTGTCAACCAGATCCTGCAGACGCACCATATTCTTGCGGTCTTCGTCAGTCTAAATAAATGGAGGGAATAGGTATAAGCCTCTCAAGTTTGATAAGGAGAATATAGAGAATATTCATAAAAATGTGTTAATCCATTCATAAAAAAAACAATCACCTGGTATGTGAGCTCTTTAATGCGTCTCTCATATTTACGGATTCCCTTCACAGCTTCAGTGCTCTTCTTCTGCTCTGACTCCACCTCACTCTCCAGCTCTCTCACCTGAAAAACATCAGAAAATGACTTATTGAAAATGCACTGTTCCACAAGAATATATTTTAGCATTTAACTCCCAAGATAATTATCAGTCCACTCTGTGGCACAGCTGAGCTTTTTAACCAATTTCAGCTCACTGTTTTTTTTACATTCAATGGCATGGCACAGTCTCAAAGGTCTGATGTACCCACTGTACACGACCTGCCCATAATCAAACAGCAGAAAGAAAGTTAGCGACAACCTGGTGACGGAATATGATTATCGAGCAAACTGAAAATAAGCATTTTCCTTTTTCCATTAGAAAGATTCTGCATGGTTGGATGATCATCTGCTCACGAGTTCAAACTGTGATACTAAAGCTTCATGAATATTAAATGAACGTTGGTCCATAGACTGTATATAAGAAGTGGCCGTAGTCACTGTGGCTTCACCCATTAGTTTGTGGACTATTTAGAAGTCTCCAGTGGGGCATTTTAGCCGTCGCCATCTTGAATTTTGGCCGACGGCATGTTGTTTTTTTGCAGCGACACAAGAGGGTGGAGCTAAGTACAATTAATTCTGAATAAGATATTTTTAGGAGACCAAAATGATTGCAATTAACTTTCATGATCTGAAAACACACTGAAAGGGTTAAAGTTCTTAAATGAAAACCCAGAAAACTTCCAACTGGACAACACCGTGGTAGCACCCTGTCAATCCCAAGGTAGCCCCGCCCTAACTAATACTCCTCTTTATGGTCTATTTGACTCTAAATGGACCATAATTTACCAAATGAACATCATGCTGTATTGAAGAAGACTTAAACTAGAGATTGAGACCATTAACTCAAAATAAATCAAGAGAGAAGTAGAGTAATTTTCTCATAGACTTCTATACAACCAGAGGAGTCGCCCCCTGGTGGACATTAGAGAGAATGCAGCTTTAAGGCCCTTTTGCATTGGCTTCACTTTTCAGAACCTGAGAATTGTACTTGCAGAAGTGTGTAAAATGTGTATATTGGCTAATTTCTCTTACCCTGGCCTCGAGCTTCTGCAACTGCTTCTTGCCTCCCTTCAAGGCGATCTGTTCAGCTTCATCCAGACGGTGCTGCAGGTCTTTGATGGTTTGCTCCATGTTCTTCTTCATGCGCTCCAGGTGAGCGCTGGTGTCCTGCTCTTTCTTCAGCTCCTCTGCCATCATGGCAGCATCAGTAATGGCCTTCTTGGCCTTCTCGTCAGCATTTCTGCACTCCTGCACCGCTTCCTCTACTTCAATTTGAAGCTGGGAAGCATCAACCTCAAGTTTCTTCTTCTGGTTTATAAGGCTGGTGTTCTGATATGTGAGATTTGAGAGATTGTTACTGCAGTTAGAAATAGTAATGCCTTTGATTTCTTCATAATGTCCGAAAAAAACAGTCAGTCATCCGTGGTTGTTGCAATTGATTATTAGATCTCACCTGTGAGTGCAGTAGCTGCACCCTTTCACTAACGTCCAGCAGCTCTTGCTCAGCAAGTTTGCGACCTCTCTCCGTTTGCTCCAGAGCAGCCCTGAGCTCCTCCAGCTCAGCCTGAAGCAAGTTGTTGCGCCTCTCAACCATGGCAATGTTCTCTTTGAGATCATCATTGGCCCGAACAGCCTCATCGAGCTGAATTTGGCAATCCTTTATGGGATGATATCAACCACATGAATGTTTAGAATCAGTTTGAATTTGAAACATAAGAAAGTCCGCCTTTCCTTTTCTAGTTTACCTTCAGATGTGCATGAACAGCCTTAAGTTGTTTCTGGGCCTCTGCTGCCTGCCTGTTGGATTGGCTCAGCTGGATCTCCATCTCATTCAGGTCTCCCTCCATCTTCTTCTTTAAACGAAGAGCCTCATTCCTGCTGCGTGTCTCTGCCTCAAGAGAGCTCTGCAGGGTGTCAATCGTCCTCTGTAGGTTCCTCTTGGTCTGCTCCATCTCCTCGTCTTTCTCAGCTAGCTTGCGCTCAATATCAGCTTTGATTTGATTGAACTCTAACTGGGCTCTTAGAATCTTACCCTCTTCATGCTCCAGGGAGGCCTGGTGGACAGGGGGGTACAGAGTTATACACTGCAGCAGACAGTTTGAATTATACAATGTTTAATTCAGAGGGCCTGTACCTCAGCTTCCTCAAGAGCAGACTGGATCTCGTTTTTTTCCTGCTCCAGTTGTTTCCGTAATTTCTCCAGTTCATGGATGCTCTTCCCACTCTCACCAAGTTGCTCAGTGAGGTCGGAAATCTCCTCTGTGGAATGGCAGGCAGAGTGATTAAGATGGCTTTATAATTTAATTCATAAAGTATGTCTGCAAAAACTCGGACACAAACCCCGGCAGTAGATCTTACCTTGTAAGTTCTTGTTCTCTCTCTTCATGGTCTCCAGATGATCCAAAGACTCCTCGTAAGAGTTCTTCAGTTTGAAGAGCTCAGTGCTCAGAGCCCGGGCCTCCTTCTGGGAGCTCTCCAGCTCACACTGGGACTCTTCGTATTTCTGCTTCCACTCAGACAGGACCTACAGTGGATAGCAAGGCCAGCAATAAGTGTATATGCGCCAGATGACGTGTTTGGGAATTCACTTTATGTGAAACAATTTGTCCTATTATTGAAAAAAACACTCCACGGTGGAGTTAAAGATAACACAAAGGCTGCTTTTACACCAAATAAGGCGTTGCAGCAATTACCGCAGGGTTGGGCGGTGTGGGAGTGTCACTTAAATTGCGCATGTGTTCATGTTGTGAACATCACCAAGCGAAGGGTTGTACAGTTCTGGAAAAGTCGTCGTGGCAGCGATCAGTCGCTCTTCCATCTTCAGAGTTTGGTAAACAGCGGAATGCTACATGGTAACCAAGGTTCTTCTTCTGGTTGCCGTCTTCTGGTCTGATCACCGGTTACCCCAATGTGAGGTCAGGTTGTGTTTCTCCAAAAGTTTATTGGGTTTCAACCTTTCGCCAAAATTCGGTTGTTGTTTTTTTACCCAGATCCAAATGAATGGGAGGACTGGCATTTTTTTGCCGAACACCAGATTTGGTGTAAATGCAGCTGAACAAATTTGCTCAATAGGTGTTAAAGACACATTTGGACCGATGGAGAATCACTCCTGCCTTGTAAAGCCACTATTTTATATCTTTTACAGATGGTATAGGCTTTTTGTGGAAAATATTGAGTGCAGGTTTAAATTCATGCAATGTTTTAGCCCAATCATCTGTATGCCAGAGTGTATTTTTCATACTACCAGTAGGGAGCGACAAAGTTAGACTTTGTCTAATTTTACACACTTTGGCTTTAATAACCCATGTTAGTGTTCTATTGGCCAGTGAACTTCAAGGGACAATTCACCCCAATATCAAAAATACATATTTTTCCTGTTACCTGTAGTGTTATTTACCAATCTAGATTGTTTGGTGTAAATTGCTGAGTGTTGGAGATAATGACTGTGGAGATGTGGCACGACTGGAAATAGCAGTTTTAAAAGATAAAATATAATAATTTCCTGATATTATTTCTTCAAAGGCTCAGAGGTGAGCCTGCCAATTGATAGTTTTGGTGCTCACAGATACTTAGCAGTATTTCACCTTGTCAAAGTTTCTTTGCTTCTTATCCAGAACAGCAGCAGCAGCATTAGACCTCTCCACATCCACCATGAGATCTTCAATCTCATTCTGCAGCCTGTGTTTGGTCTTCTCCAGAGACGAACATTTAGCGTTCACTGCTTCAACAGCCTCCTCAGCATCCTGCAGACGCTGAGCCAGCTTCTTCCTTTAGAAATCAACCATTCAAATCGTTCAATGTTCTTGCAGTTGTGCTTACTGGATAAATTATAATAAAATCAACTAATATGGCTGCTCGGTCATCCAACAGACAAACTTTTTGTTCGTCTTACATTTTAGTAGGAACATAACACAAACAAAAAGCTGATCTGCTAGACGAAGTAAAATGTCTCTTTAGGAATTATGTTTCAAATCATGAATTTGTATGTTAAACTGTCTTACTTTGCCTCCTCCAGTTCCTCGGTTCTCTGGATGGCATCAGTTTCGTACTTAGTTCTCCACTGAGCCACCTCAGAGTTGGCCTTGGACATGCCGCGCTGCAGTTCAGCCTTGGCCTCCTGCTCCTCCTCATACTGCTCCCTGAGGAGGTCACAGTCATGACGAGCTGACTGCACTGCATGGGCCAGGGCGCTCTTTGCCTGTCAAAACAAAATCATATGAATAAGTAACACTGTAAAACACTTTGATTAGAAGTTAATGTCCTGTGATGTTATTGTGCACTGAAACTTCATTACACCTTGGTCTCCTCCTCCAGTTGTCGCTTTAGATCTTCAACCTGTTGAGTGTAGGATATTTTTCCTCTTGTCAGTTGAGACACCAGGGATTCCTTCTCCTCCAGCTGCCTTGTGAGCTCACCTTGTATCGGCAAATGCAGAATCATATTGTCAGTGTCCCAACAAACCTTTTTTAGAGATATTTTGTCTGGTTTTCTCTGTATTCATGGAAACTTGAAAAAAAAGATTTTTACATGAAAATTGTCAGCTATCAAATACATGGAGCAGATATCAATATACCATTTTCCGTTTGAAGTCTTGCTTTTTGCATATTGAAGTCGTTTATGCAGCGTTGAGCCTCTTCAAACTTAGTCTTGTATTCATTCATCTGATCTTCCAGAGTCCTGCATGTCTTCTCTAGATTTGTCTGGATTTAAAAAAAATAAACATTTTAAATATACCATTGTACCCCAAATTATACCCCATATCGATACAATTTCAACATTAGCAATAAATCATTTAAGCCAACCTTTGTCTTCACAATATGTTCCATATTGGAGACCACGTCATCCAGCTCCAGTCTGAACTCACTCTTCTCCTTCTCCAGTTTCTGCTTGACTCTCTGCAGGTTGTCAATCTGCTCTCCCAGGTCGGCCACACTGTCGGCTTGTTTCTTCCTGAGTGTGGCAGCAGTGGATTCATGCTGCAGAGTGGCCTCTTCGAGGTCTCTGCGGAGTTTCTGGAACTCGGCCTCCCTCTTCTTGTTCATCTCAATCTGGACGGATGTTGCTCCACCGGCCTCCTCCAGCCTCTCACTGATCTCCTCCAGCTCTCTGGCCAAGTCTGCTCTCTGCTTCTCCACCTTGGCTCGGGCAGCTCGCTCTGCCTCCAGCTCTTCCTCCAGCTCCTCAATGCGGGCCTGTAAATGCAGAACTATTGGTCACTATTACCATCAAGGGTTTTAACCATTTTAACCATTACACATTACTGTAATCATCTATTACCTGGAGCTCCTTCAATTTCTTTTGAAGCTGAATTGTTATTGCCTGCTCATCTTCTATTTTGCTGTTGAGCTGACTGACTTCAAAATCTTTCCTGTGATGAAATACAGTAGTTAGGATTAGAACAACTGGTCATCGGTTCTGCTTTTATCTGTACAGCTTTGATGTCTTGTATGAGTTCCAGGCATACTGTACATACAGTAGTATAATGTGCTTACTTTTTCAAATGCTGTTCAAGTTGCTGCTTGTCATTCTCCAGGTCCATCAAGCTCTCCAGGGTCAATTTCAAGTCTCCCTCTAGTTTCCTCTTAGCTCTCTCCAGATCCATCCGAATCTTCTTCTCTTGTTCCAGTGAACCTTCAAGCTGAACAATATTATTGCAGAAAGTCAAACTATGTATCTCAATATGCAAGGAGCATATGGTATTACTGAACACTTGGGGATTGCGACAATACGTAGTAGAATTCTTACATCATCCACTTGCTGCTCCAGCTTAGCCTTGGCCTTGGTCAGAGTGTTGACTTTGTCTTCTTCACTCTGCAGATCATCCAGCGTTTGCTGATGAGCTTCCTGTAAGGCTTTCTTTTCCTTGGTCAACTTGGCAATGATTTCATCCAAAGCAGCCATCTCTTCCACCAGGTTCTTCACCTATGGCCAGAGGACATTTATATATCAAGGACTTCAATGCAGATGTTATTTGGAACACTTTACAGTGATTACTGTACGTCATACTTTGTTCTCAGTGGCGTGCTTCTCTTTCTCCACTTTAGCCAGAGTCAACTCCAAGTCATCAATGTCTTTCTTCAGCTCAGAGCACTCATCCTCCAGCTTCCTCTTCTTAGCAGTCAGTTCAGCATTCATCTCCTCCTCATCATCCAGTCTCTCACACAGCTCTTTGGATTTAGCCTCCAGCTGAATCTTGCTCTTGATCAGCCCCTCGCATCTTTCCTCAGCATCTGCAAGATTATCTTGCTCCTAAATTGAAATGGTCATTACTTTGTTATCATATGGCAAGTTGCAAGATACATGATTAATTAAGAAGAAAAAAATATATATATATATATACATATATATATATATACTGTGGCAGCCGGAGGGGCAACCTCAGAGGAGAAGTGGTAGAGGGACGATATTGCCTGACATGGAGGCGGAGCCCCCATGTCAGGGAGTGGAAAAGAGCGCCAAACCACCATCAGCCCAACAAGCAACACCTGAGGAGGAGAGACGAGGGAGCGACCACACCCTATCAGAGGAGGAGGAGGGGACTATAAAAGGGCCCCGGACACAGGAAACTAGGAGAGAGTAGGAGTGGAAGGAGACGGAGAAAAAGCAAACCCATTGGAGACAACTGCCTTACCCCTTGATCACCCTGGAACGTCTGACTACCCGCCCGGCTCCCGACCCCTGCCTGTACGACTACCCTGCTCCTGCCCGCGCCCTGGACCGTATGAGGAATACCCGTTGTGCACCGAACCGTGGAAGTGAACACCGACCATCCCTCTGGAAAGCGGACAGTGTATTGTTGAGTGTCTATCCTACCTCTATCCACTCTCTATATTCAGTAAAAACCTCACTTGCACCATTTATCTACCGACTGGTTGTGTTTATTGGTCCGTGTTGTCGTGAAACCCCCTTGCCACCCCGGGGGCTGTCACAATTTGGTGGAGAATGTGGGCACAGTCCGGTTCTGGCAACACTGACCGATAGACCGACCGACCCAGTAAGCATGGCCACCCCGGTGCCATTTCAAGAGCTGCTAGCGGGGCTAATCGCTAGCAACCAGGAAACCCAAAAACGCCACGAACAAGCCATGCAAGTACAAATGCAAATCCTCCAAGCACAGCAGCAACAACAATACCAACAGCAAGTACACATGGAGAAGTATATGGAGGTACAAACCGAACGCGCGGAGGCGATGCAAAGCGAAATCAAGGGCATGTTACAGACACAACAGGAGCAACGTACCGTGGAGAAAGCCAACCCAGCGCGCTTCCTTCTCAAGCAGACGGCAGCTGACGATGTTGAAGTGTTTTTTCAGATATTCCAGACAACGGCACTCCGGGAAAAATGGCCAGAAGAGCACTGGGCTGAGTTGATAGCCCCCTTTTTGATCAACGAAACGCAAGTAACGTATCAGGACTTAGAGCGCGCTGGAAAAGTTGACTTCCGGGTGTTGAAAGCGGAAGCGTTACAGCGATGCGGGGTCACGCTGTTAATAAAGGCACAACGATTTCATGAATGGACATATGACACCTCCCTTTCTCCGCGAGCCCAGATGCATGAGATCAAGAGGATTACGACGGCCTGGCTGCACGCAGAGCCAACCGAGGTGTCGCCCACCGATCGTGTCGTCATGGACAAATTCCTTAGATCCCTCCCGTATGAGGCAAAAAAATTGGCCGGCCAGAGAAACCCCCGCAACCTCGAGGAACTGGTAGAGATCATGGAGGGTTACCACGCAGCACAAGCGTTAGTGCGTGGGGGAAGAAACCCGAAAGTGGAGGGGTCCACCCGCAAAGAAAAGATGAGAACGGAGGAAACTACCTATGTGTCTCCCTCCTTTCCCCCAGGCTTTCCCCGACGTCGGCCGGCGTTTGGACCGGAAGAGAGGAGGTGCTACCACTGCGGCGAGATCGGGCACATCGCCTGGGAATGTCCTCACCGCCAGGACGCACCCATGCCCACGGCCAGTGAGGGGAGTCGCCCATGCGGACTGATTACCGGATGCTGGGCCACTCACGAGGACCACATGCCCCTCACCCCGGTCAAAGTAAACGGCCGCGACGCCTCCGCGATGGTGGACTCCGGGAGCGCTATTACCTTGGTGAGACCTACGTTTGCTCAGTACCCGCTCCTAACCGGCACCCGAGCGGTCACGTGCATCCATGGGGAGACCCGCGAATACCCCACCACCGCCCTCGAGATATACACGACGAGGGGTAGATACGTCGGCACTGCAGGAGTAGTGGAAGGACTCCCCGTAGAGGTGCTGGTCGGCCGAGACCTGCCCGTGTTCCAGGAGCTGTGGCGCAGCCTGGTGGTGAAACCAGGTACGACCCCTCACCGAAAGTACAAGACGAAAGCCATCTGTGGGCTGGGGGAGGAGATCTCCACCGATCCCCTATCGGAAGGAGTCGCCAGTGCCGTGGCCCGGGCGTTGGTGGAGGCCACCCAACCCAACCCCGAGGACGTATATGCCACAGCCGTCGAGAACGACGGACCCTCCAGCCCCAGTGAGCCCGAAGGAGAGGCGCCGCCCATCCCCGAGGAGGCAGATACCCCCTCCCTCGAAGAAGAGGAGCTGGCCGGGCTGTTTCCCCAGGACCCGGAGGAGCCCATCTTACCCGGGCCCCTCACAGGGAGGTTTGGGACGGCCCAGTTGGAGGACCCCAACCTAGCCCACGCCCTTCGGCAGGTGGCCGCCGTAGACGGACGACCACTGGACGGGGTAAGAGACCTCCCTCCCACACATTTCTCCATTTATAACGGGCTCCTCTACCAGGTAGTAATAAGGGACGGGGCCCCCCTCAGGTTGTTACTGGTACCCCGTCCTTTCATACCCTCTGTCCTCCAGTTAGCCCACTCCCATATCCTAGGTGCCCATCTAGGAGTGGAGAAAACCCTGGAAAGGGTGAGGGCCAGGTTCCACTGGCCCGGAATAAAAAAGGCCGTGGAGGATTACTGCCGGAGCTGCCCCGAATGTCAACAAGTGGCCCCACAACCCCATCACAGAAACCCGCTGGTGCCCCTGCCGATCATCACCGTCCCCTTCAGCAGGATCGGGATGGACCTAGTGGGGCCACTACCCAAGACCAACCGGGGACACAGGTACATCCTGGTGATAGTGGATTACGCCACCCGGTATCCCGAAGCCATTCCCCTACGCTCTATGGCCACCAAGGGCATTGCAAGGGAGCTGGTGATGTTGTTTTCCAGGGTCGGAATACCGGAGGAGATTCTCACCGACCAAGGAACCCCGTTCATGTCTAGGATCATGAAGGATCTGTGTGGCATGCTGAAGGTGACCCAACTGAGGACGTCGGTGTATCACCCCCAAACGGACGGACTAGTAGAACGATTCAACCAGACACTGAAAAAAATGTTGAAAAAAACCATGGACCAGGACGGGAAGAATTGGGACCAACTGCTACCCTTCCTGATGTTCTCCATCAGAGAGGTGCCCCAGGCATCTACCGGATTCTCGCCCTTCGAGCTCCTGTACGGTCGACGACCCCGGGGGCTACTCGACCTGGCCAAAGAAGCCTGGGAACACCAACCCTCCCCCTACCGCACCATGGTGGACCACGTCGAGGAGATGAGGGTGAGGATGGCATCCCTCTGGCCCATCGTCCGAGAACACATGGCCGAGGCACAGGCGGCCCAAGCCCGCGTGTACAACCGGGGAACCCAACCCCGAGTGTTTAACCCAGGGGATCGGGTGTTGGTCCTGGTACCCACGGCGGAATGTAAGTTTCTAGCCCGATGGAGGGGGCCGTATGAAGTGATGGAGAAATTGGGGCCGGTAAACTACCGAGTCCGGCAACCAGGTCGGAGGCACCCGACGAAGGTTTATCATGTGAACCTGCTCAAGAAATGGGTGCGTAGGGATGCCATGCTCTGTTTCTCTCTCTCTACCCTCCCAGGAAAAACGGAGCCAGTCGAGGTACCCGTGGGAGAAGAGTTGACCCCCCGGCAGAAGCAGGACGTCCGGGAAATGGTGGATCGGTTCCGGGACGTGTTCTCCCCGGACCCCGGATACACCACACTGGTGCAACACCGGATAATCACCGAGCCCGGGAAGAAGGTGAAGCTAAGGCCGTACCGCATCCCCGAAGCCCGCCGGGGGGCGATAGAGAGGGAGGTACAGAGTATGCTGGAGGCCGACATCATCGAACCCTCGACGAGCGAGTGGTGCAGCCCTATAGTGTTGGTTCCGAAACCCGATGGCTCAGTCAGGTTCTGCAATGACTTTAGGCAGCTCAACGCCATCTCAAAATTCGATGCCTACCCGATGCCCCGGGTGGACGAGATGATAGAGCGCATCGGGAGGGCCAGATACATAACCACCCTCGACTTGACTAAAGGCTACTGGCAAGTGGCAGTAGCCCCCGAAGACAGGGAAAAAACGGCCTTCACTACTCCCATGGGACTGTACCACTATAAGAGGCTGCCGTTCGGTCTCCACGGAGCCCCCCCCACGTACCAGAGACTGATGGACCAGGTACTACGTCCCCATCGAGAATACGCGGCAGCCTATCTGGACGACATCGTCGTGCACGGGGAGGAATGGGGGGCTCACCTCCAAAGACTGGAAGCCGTCCTGAAAGCTCTGCGAGGGGCGGGGCTGACAGCCAACCCCAAGAAATGTCGCCTCGGCCTCCGGGAAGCTGACTACCTGGGGTACACCATCGGCCGCGGCTGCGTCAAGCCCCAGGTAGGGAAAGTCGAGGCGATCCGGGAATGGCCCCGCCCCCGCACAAAGAAACAGGTACGAGCATTCATTGGGCTAGCTAGCTACTATCGACGGTTTGTTCCCCAGTTCTCTGCTCTTGCAGCACCCCTGACGGACCTAACAAAAAACCGGCTGCCAGATCGGATCGTATGGACGGCAGAGACCGAGGACGCCTTCGAGAAGCTGAAGGAAGTACTCTGTTCTGAACCAGTGCTGGTGACCCCGGACTTTACGCAACCGTTGGTGGTACAGACGGATGCCTCCGAGACCGGGGTGGGTGCCGTCCTGTCCCAGCTGAGGGATGGAGAGGAGCACCCGATCACATACGTAAGCAGAAAATTATTACCGAGAGAAACGAGATACGCCACGGTCGAGAAGGAATGTTTGGCCATCAAATGGGCTCTGGGGGAGTTGAGATATTATCTGCTGGGACGACACTTTACCCTGGTCACGGACCACGCCCCCCTGGTATGGATGTCCCGTTCAAAAGACAATAACGCCCGGGTCACCCGCTGGTTTTTATCCCTTCAACCGTATGCTTTCTCTGTTGTCCACAGATCCGGGGCCGCTCATGGAAACGCGGACGCCCTGTCAAGACGGGACGCCCTAGGTTCCTGGAGCAGTCCTCCCCCCAGGTCGGATTTAAGGGGGGGGGTATGTGGCAGCCGGAGGGGCAACCTCAGAGGAGAAGTGGTAGAGGGACGATATTGCCTGACATGGAGGCGGAGCCCCCATGTCAGGGAGTGGAAAAGAGCGCCAAACCACCATCAGCCCAACAAGCAACACCTGAGGAGGAGAGACGAGGGAGCGACCACACCCTATCAGAGGAGGAGGAGGGGACTATAAAAGGGCCCCGGACACAGGAAACTAGGAGAGAGTAGGAGTGGAAGGAGACGGAGAAAAAGCAAACCCATTGGAGACAACTGCCTTACCCCTTGATCACCCTGGAACGTCTGACTACCCGCCCGGCTCCCGACCCCTGCCTGTACGACTACCCTGCTCCTGCCCGCGCCCTGGACCGTATGAGGAATACCCGTTGTGCACCGAACCGTGGAAGTGAACACCGACCATCCCTCTGGAAAGCGGACAGTGTATTGTTGAGTGTCTATCCTACCTCTATCCACTCTCTATATTCAGTAAAAACCTCACTTGCACCATTTATCTACCGACTGGTTGTGTTTATTGGTCCGTGTTGTCGTGAAACCCCCTTGCCACCCCGGGGGCTGTCACAATACATACATTATATTATATATTCATATGGTATATACCAATCATTCTCAAAGACTGGGTCGGAGCCCACAGGTGGATCGCAAATCAAATTTGCAGAATTTCTTTTAATTAACATTTACATCGGTAGTACACCAGAGGCACAGAAGCCTACAGCAGTTTGAAAAGGATTGCGTACATTTTCTTTGTTTTACTGACGAGAGGAAATGAAAATAATGACACCTATATGTATTTATTTGTTCTCACTTATAAACTATTCATTATGTCTTTCTGTTTCAATAAAAAAGAGTTGTGATTTATCATTTCCAAATGTTTTTTTGGCTGGTTTACCTATTGAAGATAATATAAGGTGATGTGGAAATGGCAGTAAAGATGGTCAGGTTCGTTCATTTATGCACAAATTTGGTTCGATGGTTGGTACAAATGAAAGTAAAAGTTGACGTTTAACAAGAAGTAACATAACGTACTTAACTTATGTCACCTACGTAATGTTAACATGTTGAAGTCAATGGGACAACCCGTTTAAGAATTAAGAAGGGATACCAATGGGTCCTGACAAAGCATCCATATTTGACAAGTTGGGACTGAGATTGTGTTTATATACTGTATGGTTATATTACCACTTTTATATTAAGAATAATGTCATTAGACTCACAGACTGGACGTGGAGCTGCAGGTCGTTCTTCTCTTGAAGAAGAGAGATCATTTTCTCCTCTAGTTCCTTTCTACGAGCCTCAGATTTTGCGTAAGCCTCTTTCAGCTTCAGGAATTCTTCCTTCATGTTGGCCATCTCCTTTTCTGCCTCTGCAGATCTCAACAGAGGTTTGATCTTGAAGAACAGCTTCATCCAGGGCCAATTCTTGACCCCCATGAAGGCACGGATGTTCCACTGGATCACCAATAGTGCATCTCTGTCGGAAGATCAACCAGAGTTAAATCTCTATGAATGATCGTTATAATTTTCTTGGTTTTAGTTCATTTTTAAAATTCCTGATTTCTCTGACCTCCTCTCACAAATCTTGTTGAATTCCACTCTTGCCAGTAGGCCTCTTGTTCTTGCCTGGATTCCAGTGATGATGAGTGACAAACGGTCATCCCTCATCTCCTCCAGTGTCCCAAGAAGACCAGCCTTGAAGAACACCTTTAGGTACATGAAAACATATGTTCCTCTTAGAAATTCAAAGTTGAACTTTAATGGTCCCTTGCTCAATCCAATACACTTGTGGATTTTGCTGCTACAGTCCTATTTGGTCTGGTGTAACCAGTAGCTTATGGTGGCAAATTGTATTTAATATAAGAATACTCTATAACTGGCATTATTCAGTTGGTGTCATAGCAATAGAATAGGAGTAGAATGGACATTCCTGTTCAAATCAATGTAGCAGGATAGTCAGAGCAGCGGCTATTTTATGTGTACCTTACTGTTGTTTTGCTGTTGCCATTGCAACCGTTGTAGTGGCCAAACTTCCATATAAATTAAATCCACTTACGACTAGTTGCGGACTCACTGAGGTGAGGTTTTGCAGTAACGACTAAAAAGTGGAGTAGTAATGTTATGAAGCGTAGAGAGTCAGAGTAAATGAGTAAATTTGAACAAGTCAACGCTTCGGCCACACGCTCCTGTCACACCACAGGAAAACTCATTGCTATCGCCAGATGCGATACAACTTTGGCTCATTTTCTTTTACAGTGTGGAATTTGCAAGCAAGCTAACTAACTAGCTGACAGTTGACTAATTAGCTAGCTTGCTAATTCCACCATGCTTTAATGCTACACTTGTTACAGTAAATGAGCTGAACAGTGGGCTGGTAGCCAGTGGTAGCGCTGGGTCTAACGGTCCCTCTGCCTCAACCAATGTTGCCCTGGAGAAGGACAAGCTAGCTATTTAACTAGCCAGCCATCCATCTCAGGAGCAGCATCCATTCTCTTCCCTGCGAGCTGCGACTACACTTTACGACCCCACTGACGTGTCTTTTCACCATAACAACTAACAACTATCAGCATTTTCTTTTGTATTAGTCAAATGACCACTGAAAACAGTTCAATAACCGATCTACTTCTTCATCTGTTTCTCTGGCTGGTTTACTGACTTGATGAGACTTCTTGATTATTTTCTTCTTCTACTTTTCTGCCACATTTTGCATTTACCATCATTCTGTAGTTTGGTATTGCTTAAACAATTGTAACAGATGTGCTTTGGACTTGTCTTGTTTATTAATTACCTTTGTATGTCCAAACTTGTACTGATTGTGATCAATATCCAGAGACCCAAGAAGTTTCTCAGCTCCCTTCCTGCTGTCAATAAACTGGCCATCAGGAATGGCAGCAGGATTCAGGATGCGATATCTGGAAAATGGAACGGTGAAAATACATTTTAAAATTACATAACACCTTATTTTAGAATTATAAACTATGTGACTAAGCATTTCATAATAATAATCAGGTTTATTGACAAGGAATTTGCTTTGGTATTTGGGGCATACAATAGACACAGACAAAAAAAGAAATCTGGAAAGTACTATAAAAAGTTGAGAAACATAAATATGAAATGGAAACATCTCAATAAAACAAACATATTTGACATACAAAATAATACCTCTGTTTGAAATCTCCATAGAGGATCCTGTTGGGGAAGCCCTTTCTGCAGATCCTGATGCCTTCTAGCACACCGTTACAGCGCAGCTGGTGCATCACCAGAGGGTTCTCCATGGACCCAGGAGTCTTGGTCTCATTGGGGATGATGCAGCGGACAAAGTGAGGGTGAGTAGACCTCAAGTTGGTCATTAGCTTGTGCAGGTTCTCCTGTGGATGGCATTAAATCCTGTGCTTAACACCCATTTTATATGATCGTTGTGATATATATCTCCCCGATATCAATGTAAAATGAAGTCTCAGTCATTCATTTACATATGAAGTAGCCGTTGACACATATTTATGTATTTTTACTAACCCTGTGCAAGGCAGACACAGTTTGGAAGGATGAACCTTTCTTCTTGCTTCCTTTGCCGCCCTTTCCCCCTTCACCTAATGAACCATTGTACAACTCATTAGATTTAATTTACAGACACAACCATGAGTTTTATTACAGTTCTTACTGTGACAAATGCAGTACATTCAGTTCATTCCTACCTTCAGATGCAGCATAATTTACAAAGAGGAAAGATAGCAGCTTGAGACTAGACTTCTGGTAGAGTCCTACAACGGTCTCGTTCAGAGGATCCTTGTTCTTCCCCAGCCAGTTGTTGATATTATAATCAACAGTTCCAGCGTAGTGCATCAGGGCAAAATGAGCCTCTGGTTTTCCTTTGACAATTCTGGGCTTCTGGAAGTTGGCAGATTTCCCCAGATGGTTGTCATAGAGCTTTGCTTTAAAGGTGGCATCAGAGGCTTTGGGGAACATGCACTCCTCTTCAAGGATGGACATGATACCCATGGGCTGAAGGGACAAAAACATGAGCAGTTTGAAGAAAATAAATCAATCAATCTTCATGTATGTCTGAACATGTAATCGTCCAGTCTCTCACCTTTTCAATCAGGTCAATACAGGCCTGCAAGTCCATACCAAAATCTATGAAAGTCCATTCAATGCCCTCTTTCTTGTACTCTTCCTGCTCCAGCACAAACATGTGGTGGTTGAAAAACTGTTGCAGCTTTTCATTGGTGAAGTTGATGCACATCTGCTCAAAGGTGTTGAACTGGAATGAAATGTGACAAAAGTATTTAGAAGTAAGTAGTCATTTTCATACTCATATATTTGTTACCTGCATTAAATTGAAAAAGATGGAATTGGTTAAATAAAGTTGCCCATATAACACATATTATATAGAAGAAGCTCACTTCAAAGATCTCAAATCCAGCAATGTCCAGTACACCAATGAAGTACTGGCGGGGCTGCCTCGTGTCCAGGGATTGGTTGATCCTCACCACCATCCACAGAAACATCTTCTCATACACTGATTTAGACAGTGCGCCAACAGCATAGTACACCTAAAGGAAAATCCAATGTTTGAAAGTTACAGGAAATAGCCTTTGTTTTGCAGTCAGTGTTTCTTCCTTTATCTATTGTACTTTCTGAACACCTTACAATAAGTTGCATTATTACCTGCTGGACAGTTTGTCCCTTGGTGACCCACTCATTTCCTACTTTGACTCTTGGGTGACAGAGACCTTTGATGAGGTCGGCAGAGTTCAGGCCCATCAGATATGCGACTTTGTCAATACCTGAGAAAATGCATAATCTTTTAATAAACTCATTCAATTCTGACATGTTTCATGTCCCTGATCAGAGAGCTTGTCTCACCTTCACTGCCATCAGCCTCTGCCTGCTCCTCACGCTGCTTGGTCTTGAACTTCATGTTGCCGTGATGCATGATGGCACCAGTCAGCTTGTAAATGCCGTTCTTCTCTTCTTGAGTGAAGCCCAGTACGTCAAAGGCATCCTGTGGAGGTGCACAGGATAAGTTCTCAACATTTGTGCTAGTTTTGGCATCCTAAATTGGAAAGAGGGATATTATATTTGATATGTCATTGACTTTTTGGATTGAATTCGGGTACACAGTAGAGTGGCAGGAGAGATCTGGGGGATAAGATAGAATGTGCTCTCTGAGCCACCATGATCCCACGTTATAACCATCGTTGGAATCTAATCGAGTCTATTTAAATCATTTAATCATCATGTAATTGTTATCTTCTATTATATTAGCTGTGATGAAATATATAGTTTCTAAATTTTTTATATTACTCAAACTAATGATAAAATAACAAATTATAGCATAACTAATAATAAGTAAACATGAATAATTATCATGCCATTGTTTGTCAACATTTAGATAACTATTAATTCAAGTTGAATTAACCAGTTAACCATTTATTAACAATGGTTATTATAAAATGTCACCCCTTTACTTGACTTTTTGGTGTGAGTGGCCGGCTCCATGATTAGACATCATGGTTCATCCCTACTCACATCAGTGGCCATCAGCTCCTCAGAGTCATTGATGGAGGCTACTGTCGTCTCTCCTTGGGAGATGAAGGCGTAGTCATAGGGGTTGTTGGTGATAAGCAGCATCTCTGAGAAGCAACACAGAAGTGTTAGATTCTGAATGCCAGTAGGGATGTAGCAACATTACAACTACTTGTTGTTACTGGTCACAGATCCGTTTTTCATTTACCAAGCAGCTCAGGTTTCTTCTGAGACAGAATCTGATAGAAGATGTGGTAATCTCTCTCATTCTTAAGCTGAAAGGTGACACGGGACTTTTCCAGCAGATCTGTAAAGACATTTGCATTATGTGAGTGGGTTTGGTGATCATTGAGAACATGTGGACAGACAAAATGAAAAGCAAAGAGAAAAGACTGCTTACATGTCTCAATATCAGCTGAGGCCAGCTTTCCACTGGCTGCAAAGTGGATACGGATGAATTTGCCCTAAAAATGATGCCAATGAAAATGTGTGAAAATAGAATTGGCACAAAGGGGTATTTGATTACAGACAGACACTTACAAATCTAGAAGAGTTGTCATTTCTGATGGTCTTGGCATTCCCAAAGGCCTCCAAAGCAGGATTAGCCTGAATGATTTGATCCTCCAGGGTTCCCTGAAAGAATTGAGGAGTGCAACATTTGTTCAAATAGTTCAAATCTAAAGAACATTATTCAATGTGCCGTTAAATGTTTCAGCATTATAACCTTTTTATCAGAGCCTGCGTCCTTCTTCCCGCCTGCAGCTGCGATGCTGGCAAAGTACTGGATGACTTTCTTGGTGTTGACAGTTTTCCCAGCACCAGATTCTCCGCTGAAGACACAAATGTGTTTGATTAGTTGACAACACACAGTGCAGCCTCTCCAACTATTCAGGTTTTTTGATTAAAGACAATATTGATGCTTCAGCATCATTTTCTTACACACATGGCAGCCAAGTAGTGGTCGCAATAAACACGTGGTTAACATTGTCAATTTAAACAAAAACACTTGCTGAGGTTTAGGCAACAAAATAACTTAGTTAGGTTTAGGAAAAACATCATGGTTGGGTTTAAAATAAGTATGTAAACTCAGTTTTAGGCAACACAACCAATTACTCAGGTTTAGGAAAAACATCATGGGTGGGTTTAGAATAGGTACGTGAACATAAGCCACAAACATAACTAACATAACTTCAAAATGACTCAACAACACTTTAGGACAGCAGCACCTGTCTCTAACACCGGTTGAAAGAGTGTTTTCTGTCAACGTACTACATCCTTACATTCTGAAGGTCTAATAATGTAGTGGATGGGTTAACATTGTAGTTACTTGGGAGCCCGGTGCATCTCATGCAGATGGTAAAGGGGATGTGTGTCGTTATCAGATGCTGAGGGATGTGACAAAGCGGCGTTCTTTGACACCATTGGTATGAGAACAGGCTGAGAATACACCCTGATTATTGTTTGGCTTTTTCGTTTCTTGCCAGTAAATCTATAATGTAATGTTAATGTTCATATTGAAGTGCTTTATTCCACTGTGGCATCAACAAACGCAACTGTTCACTGATAACATACCACTTAAAATAACAATATACATTACCGGGAGTAACTGAAGCATATCAGCAAAAACTCCCAAAACAAACAATATTTCTCACAGATATATATCATTCTCAACTGGATAACACGAAAACACAACTTACGTGATGAGAATTGACTGATTTTCTCTGTCTGGAAAAGAGAAGAAAGTATCACTGGAGGATTCTAGGATTCACCTGAACGTTATAATAACTGAAGGGGAATTACCAGTCAGCATGTACTGGTATGCATTGTCAGAGATGGAGAAGATGTGAGGAGGAGCTTCAGTCCTCTTCTTTCCTCTATAGGCAACAACCACCTCTTGGTTGTAGACTGGCAGCCCCTTGTAGGGGTTGATAGTCACACAGAAGAGTCCAGAGTAGGTCTGTTAGAATGATAAAGAGGAAGTGAATGATTTAAAAAGATACAATTATGCTGTAGTTGTACTATAGGTGAGGGATACAGTCTTTGCCTCAACTCACATAGATCATCCACGCTGCGTAACGCTCTTTGAGGTTAAACAGCACAGCTGGCTCATGGAGGAAGGTGAGCATCGCCATGTCTTCAATTTTATCAAACTTCGGCGGGTTCTGAGGGTGGACATCGCACTCCTTCACTGTGACAGTCTGAAAATGGAGATAGTGAATGTTAATGTAATGCTTTTCTGTGTGATCCCGCAGTAGGAGCATCAGTCTCCTATTGTTTCACTGCTCTGTAGAACTAAAGGACAAATGGACCTGAATCATCCCTTGCATTGTACCATTGTGTCTTAATTATGAAAGCAGTTGCATCCAGAGCAGCTGTGCCTGCCAGCTCACTGACCTTCCCTTTTGCAGTCTGAGCAGTGACTTTGTCTCCCTCACGGCTGGTGACAGAAGCCTTCACGAACTCTTCGTCCGTATCCGGAACGAAGCACTCCTTCTTCATGTCGAAGGGACGGGTCTGGGCCTCCAGACGCTCCCGGTCTGACTTCCTCAGGTAAGGGGCTGCTGCCCCGAAATCTCTCATGACAGCATCGCCCATTTTTCACCTTGTCTACAGGAAAAAATTATCGAAATTCTGAATAAAAACACTGCATATGCCAATATTGTCAGTTTTGTATTAGTTAATTTATCACATATTGGTGTTAGATTTTATTGCTTTTTCAATCAAACACATTTCAATTTTTCAGTTGCTCTTACCTTATCAATCCTTACCGAGGAGACTGAGGTGTAATGGTCCTGAGGAAGTAAATAATGGAAACAGTCTGAATTCCACACCAACACAGGTAATGCTCAAAGTGATGTGTGAGCCATTGTCCCCGCACCTTACCTTGAGATAGAATGGTGACCTGGGGGTTTCACCATGAGTTCCCCTTATAAGCAAAGCCTCTTTGCCAAATATGGAGGAGCGTTCAGGGTCCAGGAATGTTATTTTGTCTGCGTGGGGTCGGGGGGTGCGTGAGGGGAGGGGGTTAATGAGTGGCGGAGAGCAAGATAGAAATCAGCAGGTCAGAGTGTTATCAGCGATGGGGTCTCCTGACGAGGCCATATTAGGAGCTCCATGCAGTGCAGTGATTAATCATAGGTATCCTCAAGCAGCCGGGGGACCACAACTCACTCTTTAAATAGACACAGGGAGGAACTCCTTTCTCATCATTCCTTAAGTGAGCTTCTGTTACAGGAACAATACATGAGCAGAAGCATCCTCACTTCGGACAGGCAAGACGGATACCTATCAAAACTGTTTTAATGGATTTGAATGGTCTATGATTAAAATAGATGTGGTGATATTTAAACAGATGGTGACATGATCAACTTTAGGATGTTAAAATCTTTCAAATTTTATCTTTACTTCAAATATTTATTGGTGGGACCTTTTCTTTTTTTGTCAGGCAGGTCGATCAAAGATGATCATTGATATAATTGAAATGTGGACAAACAGCTGTTTGCTATTAGAGGACAAATGGAAATATTACCAATATAAATGAAAATGAGAGAAAACATGTTAAAATGTGTTTATATACTATTATATAATGTTTCCTTGATGATCTGCACTTTCACACAAAGTAAAAAAAAAAATCATTCAATAAAAAATGTAAGCAAGCATTTTAGCATATCGCTAGAATCTAGAGTGAAAATAGTCAGGTATTATATATCTGTTTTGAAAATTAGAAATCATCACATTACATTCTAATTCAATATATTTCTGCATTTACAAAAGATAAACTTTTAAATAATAAATGTGTTGGAGATTGACAAAGAAATAAGCAGTAAAAAAACAAAAAAGGAGACTTAACATTCTTTGCACAATGAAAAAGAATCCAGAGTATTCCGTAAATGCAAAGTACTGGTATTGTTTTCTAAACACGACGGAAGACGCAGAAAATATTTGGCGGGATATTCTAGATAAGCATGTCATGTCAAGTCTCAATTACCCAGAAGGCTTAGGGGGAGTCGCAGTGAGGCATTGGTAACATATTGCGTTCAGTTATCATAGAATGGACTTTGGGGTAATATAAACAGCCACCAGATACCGCATGGGGCGGTCTAAATAAAGAACAGGACTCTGTGAGATTAACCAGGCGACAAGTGCGAGGCAACACAGACAGAGGTCTGCCACAGGTGACAGGCTTGAGATTCACTGAAAGGCGGTAATGATGATACACAATGGAGGGCTATGTCAGCGCGACAATGCTCCGATGCAATGCCAAGGTCTTCTCCCATTATCAGTCAGCGGCGGGTGCGGGCCCTCGCAGTTACAGTGCCGTTGACATGGCGTCGTGTCTTTGGAGGACAAAGATAACTGTGTGAAATTCCTGTTTAGCACACGATACTGATTGAGGAGAACAGCCTCAGAGGCTTTCGGGACCCTGCCTTTTGTCTGCTTCTGGGATCACTTGTAGCAGATGATGGCCTCCAGCTGGGTTCTGTCTCGCATACATATTTAAAGGTAGAATATATGATATTCAGAGTATTGATTAAGCAGTTAACAAGTATTATCTTTGGAAATATATAGAGGAGTAATGTCTACCTGAGCAGAGAATGAAGTCACTCCCGCACCCACGCGCTGGTTACCCCTCAAGTAAACACCGTTAGCTTAGTCAGCACTGTTGCCAACATTTGCCCTGTTAGTGCTGTTAGCACTATTAGCTACAAGCCGCCGGCTCAACCATCGCCATGTTCAGAGCCATTGAGAGTCAAATCAAAATGCTCCCAGTTTTGTATGTAGCACTTTTAATCATTTATAACCCATACAGCTTATTCAACATACATTAGTTATTATGTATAGCAACCAGGGACATAGTGAGACTGTAATTTAGTCTGGGACTTTAAGATGGAATCAGTAAGATCTCAAAACGGGAGGGGCTGCTTGTAACCCCCCCCTAAGTATTGAAAGTATTAGATTGGCCAAGTCTGACAGTCAGCGGTCCTCTCTGTGCCTTCTGTGGCTCCGTGGGCCCACACGCCACGACTGAGGACCATACAGTAACTACTGACATTAGAAATGGAAAGCTAAAAACTCAATGACCACCGGCCGAGAATAGATCGGCCATTCGGGACTCTAATGGAACTTCCCGATGTTCTCGACTCCCCTGTTAGGAACTATAATGCACAACCTGTCACTAGCACCAGTAATCACGGCCCCTTCAGAGGTCAAGAGACAAAAGGAGGGCCAACAGCTGGTGACAAGTGCTGAGATTATTTCCATTCCGATAGGTCGGCTCCCGGCCCCGTTACTGACAGCTGGCGTCAGGGTGCCAAATGGAAGTGAGAGATGCCATGGCCCTGCTAAAGACCAAGTGAAGACAACACTGACCTCACAGTTCAAACTTGTATTCATTAAAGGAAACATGATTCACATGATTCACATATAGCCACATATAGTTAATTACATACAACCTGGAGAAGGAGAAATAGATGGGGCATTTAGCTACGTGTCTCTGGCCTTCAAACTGGCTTCACAGTAACCTTTTTTCTTTTTATTTGAAACTCAATTTTGCCAGAAAGTTTTCCTCAGATTTTACCAATAACTTTATAATTGTTTCATTGTTTTCTTATATGAGTGCTTTATGAATACAGTTTATTAATATTGTTTTAGTCTCTAAGTTGTTGATCCAGGTTGGTACATTGAGTACAGCAGGTTTTTATGGTTTTGTTCATTTCTGTAATTAAAGGGACAGCGTGTAGGAGCTAGCAGTGGCTGCATGAAGAGGACCAGCTCCCTACGTAGATATATGAACGAAAACATCACGACTCTTAGTTTCAGGTGTTTATGCACCAATGGAAACATAGGTATGAATATTATATTCCATTTGTGCTGATAGATTCCCCAAAATGCTGCACACCGGACCATTAACGAGTGAATCTTTATGTATCTGGATATGCCCCTGGTCTTTGTCTTTATTTAACCTTTGGTGCATTCTGGTCATTGCTCTGATGCTTTTGTATCAAATATCATCTTGAGGGGTGACATCATCCTTCCTGGACATGGTGTTTTTTCCTTTATTTGTCCAACCTTAGTAATTAATGCAGCTCATGGTAACAAAGCAATTTTACTTTTCCCAAACTACCGCTGATGTTGCTTCTGCTGGAGAAGAAAATGAGTAGCAGAGGGAATACCCTGAGACAGACCTTATCGTTCATACACTGGCTATAAATATATCACCATCGTGCATCAGTCAGTGTAGCAAACCGTGTTTTTTGTAAAAACTATGAAAGTGTTAAACTCCTGGGTTAAGACCACAAGCATCATCTACCATGTTAAAGATGGTCTAATTATAGAGGTGGTGAACTGTTCCATCTTCGGTCAGTCCTCCTCGTCATTCTGACCGTGCGCTCAGATGTCCTGTTAATCGTGCTGATAATCCTCTACACATACTGCGAATGTGCTTTCATTCGCTAACAGTTACCTGCGTGGTCGCTCAGGGAGTTAAGGACATGACACGTAATAAGAGACGTGACAGGACTCCCTGAATTTCACACAATGGGGGTCTGGGGCCTCCCTCCTCCTGCCCCACATCATTATTTAGTCTCCAGCAGCAGTAACAGTGACTCAGACCTGGCAGCCAGGCTCTAGACAGACAGGTAAGGGTAGCACTCTTGGTTCAGTGTTAAAGAGAACATTGATAAATATAATTAGTTGTTTTTGCTTGTTGTTTCTTTTCAGTATATGAACTAGATATTTGGTTATTGATTCTTTGCAGTCCTCCCTAGCCATTTGGAGGAGCAGGCAGGCTTGGGCAAGTATTTACTGAGCAGCTGCAAGTGATTATGCATGGTATTATGCTGGGCCTGAGTACGAGCATTGGGCTATCGTTGACCTTGAGGCCTGGGCTCTGCGGCTCTATTTAAAGATAAAGGGGATTTGTTTTATTTCGCTCTCTTTTAGCAATCACTTCACCTCCACTTGTCACTTTTTAGGCCCTCTGTCACCACGGTTTATTGCCCCTCCTGAGTCTTTCTGCTCATTCCCACAATGACGCCTGGCTTACATGATCATTTACATATAAACATTTTCATCAATCTCTCTCCACTTATCCTCAAAGAAAAGGGAGTATGGCCACCATCAAATCCTGTTTACTTTACAGGAATTGATGATGGCAATTGTATTGGTTCACTAAGGAGTAAAACTAAACTGTATACCAATACATATGTAGAATTATGTATTTCACCACTTATTGTTCTTTTTATAATCCAAAATATAACTACTGTAACTTCTATGTTGCTACTGTCCAGTCAATATAATATGTGTATTGAAGCTGCAGTTGGTAACTTTTAGGAAAATAGCTTTTTGTCATGTTTGCTCAAACTGTCAATATATCTTGACAGCAGTACATGAGACAGATAATCTGTTTTACAATTAGGTTTATATTAAATCAGCCCTGCCTAGTGACAGTGTGATTGATATTCACGACAGCTACGTTAAGAGACTCCTCGGCTCTGATTGGTTGTTTTCCTTTGGGCGTGGTGGAATCTTGCAAATGCCGTTAGGAGCACTAAGAGGATGCTGATTTTAGCACAGTTTATCTGTCTCCTGTACTACTGTCAGGATATTGAATATGACTAAAAGTTATTTTTATGAAAATTACCAACTGCAGCTTTAAGTTACTTTAAATACAGTATTTCCTCTACAAAGTTCCATGAACACAATCGTTGTTACTGTTTTGTATTAAATGAAAGAAAACAATGTTTTGCAGCAGCTTGATGAGATTTTATTAAGCACTACAGGCTGTGAATAGTTATCGTTTAGGGGATATATATGATGGAGTCTTAAAACCACTGTTAGGAAAAAAACAGATCTGAGATTTCGAGAATTAAGTCATCATATTACAAGAAAGAAGTATATTTTGAGAATAAAGTCAAAACAGGAAAGGTTGCTTCTACGCATACAGTATGTTATGCTTATAGTTGGATTGCAGGTGCATATTTTAGCATTTCTTGACAGTCCATAGGCTACTGTAGCCTACAGTTATTTGGACTGATGTTTGGACCGTATTGTCACGTCTCCTCTGCTCCTCCCTCCCTTTCAGTCACCCTCGCTATGTTTGGGACCGTCTCTGTACTCCAGGACGCTTCCCATTGAAAAGCTGAGGAATCCAGCTGTGTGCAGTACTTTGTCGGAGGTGGTGAAGTTTACATTTTTGCGGACAGTTAGCCACACAATGGTGAGATTTATGATCGGTGTTTTTAAACAGTTAGTTTCAGTTTTCCACCTCCAGTGAAGAGCAGTGCACAGACACTTCCCTAAACCTCGTCTCATCCAGAGAGAGTCCCAGGGTGAGATGAGATGCTATCATATGAGCAGAGTGCAGAGACATAATGCGCAGTAGACTGTAGGACAGGTAGAGTTTGGCTGCCATCACATCATTCACATCAGCACCATGACGGAGCTCTGCTCTCAGCTGTCTGGAGAAAACCAGATCACTGCTGAGCTCCAGCTGCTGCTACAAAACCCATCTGGTTATTGGCTCATCCATCATGTAACTGCTTTCATCTTACTCTCATAATAAGATTGGTGAATCATTTGATGACACCGCTCTCATCTGTTTGCTACCACAGTAGTATGAAAATCTCGACTTAAAGTTCCGTCTTCATTTTTCTAATGTTCCAAGTTTTTTGGGGGGATTATTATGACTTTATTCTAATTCAATTTAAAATGAATTATCGCAATTTATGTCTTTTTTCTCAAAATATTAAAACTATGTTCTCGAAATTTCAGGAAACTCAATGTGGGCCGAGCACTTGGTTGTAAATCTACATCACACAGAAGGCAAGAGGATTTCTCCAGGTTCCAAAGCTTCACTCCTCATCAAACCCTTTCTGTTACAGCCGGGGAAATTGGAAAGAAAGAAAAAGAGAAACAGCTGTCAGGGCTTCAGATTAGTAATGCTTGAATGCCACAAAGCAACGTATTCATTAACAGACTAATACAAACCGAAACTCTGCAATGCACCAAACATGTGTTTGTGTGAATGCTTGAAGAGCAGTGCAAGGTGTTAAATGCAGCCAGCAGAGAGCAGCATGTGGTAGGGCGAGGCGCTGTGCACCTGCTGCAGAGTGCATGCTTCAAACCTTGGAGCCAGCGTCGCGGGTCTTGGCGCGCAGCTTGTTGACCTGAGACTCAGAGATGTCGGCTCTCTCCTCAGCCTCGTCCAGCTCGTGCTGCTGCTTGCGTAACTTGCCAAGATGAACATTAGCCTGCTCCTCCTGTTTAGGATGAACAAAATAAATATGTGGTTACACATTGAAAGAGGAAGAAGCCGGATCAAAACTTACATCTCTACACTTACAGCCTCTTCAGCAGCTCTCTTGTAGGCTTTCACTTTCAGCTGCAGCTTATCCACCAGATCTTGGAGTCTGGCAATATTCTTGCGGTCCTCCTCAGTCTTTGTGAATAAGACACAAGGTTATTACGTTATTTGTCTTTTTGAATAACTTTAACCACACATGCCGATGAATGAAGCTTCATGCTACGAACCTGATAGGTCAGTTCCTTGATGCGGCGCTCGTATTTACGGATGCCCTTCACAGTGTCACCACTTTTCTTCTGCTCCATTTCCACTTCACTTTCTAGCTCCCTCACCTGGTCAGGGAAAATATGATTTAGATAACCCACCTAATAACTCCTTCGACATAATTGACAAAAATAACACATCACGAGAAACACTCACCCTGGCCTCGAGCTTCTGCAACTGCTTCTTGCCTCCCTTCAAGGCGATCTGTTCAGCTTCATCCAGACGGTGCTGCAGGTCTTTGATGGTTTGCTCCATGTTCTTCTTCATGCGCTCCAGGTGAGCGCTGGTGTCCTGCTCTTTCTTCAGCTCCTCTGCCATCATGGCAGCATCAGTAATGGCCTTCTTGGCCTTCTCGTCAGCATTTCTGCACTCCTGCACCGCTTCTTCTACTTCTGTCTGAAGCTGGGATGTATCAGCTTCCAGCTTCTTCTTTTGGTTTATGAGGCTGGTGTTCTAGTTTTAAAGAAGTAGTTGAATTTGCATTGTAACAGTGCGTGTAAAACAAACATGCGAGGACATATTGATATCCACGGCATCTTACCTGTGAGTGCAGTAGCTGCACCCTTTCACTAACGTCCAGCAGCTCTTGCTCAGCAAGTTTGCGACCTCTCTCCGTTTGCTCCAGAGCAGCCCTGAGCTCCTCCAGCTCAGTCTGAAGCAAGTTGTTGCGTCTCTCAACCATGGCAATGTTTTCCTTCAGATCATCATTGCATCGCAGAGAGTCATCAAGCTGGAGCTGAGCATCCTGGAAGAAGTTCAGAACCTCCGGTTACAACGATTCCATAGTAATGGTGCTTGAAAAAATTAAATGTGTGTCCTTAGTTTACCTTCAGATGTGCATGAACAGCCTTAAGTTGTTTCTGGGCCTCTGCCGCCTGCCTGTTGGATTGGCTCAGCTGGATCTCCATCTCATTCAGGTCTCCCTCCATCTTCTTCTTCAAACGAAGAGCCTCATTCCTGCTGCGTGTCTCTGCCTCAAGAGAGCTCTGCAGGGTGTCAATCGTCCTCTGCAGGTTCCTCTTGGTCTGCTCCATCTCCTCGTCTTTCTCAGCTAGTTTACGATCCATGTCTGCCTTAATCTGGTTGAACTCAAGCTGGGCTCTGAGAATCTTGCCCTCCTCATGCTCCAGAGAACCCTGAGATAGACATCAGGAATTTGTCAAACTTTATATATATTCCAACTCACGGCTTCCTTTTGAGAAACTGAGGATTTGAGATTTTAGTCTTACCTCAGCTTCCTCAAGGGCAGACTGAATCTCACTCTTTTCCTGCTCCAGCTGCTTACGGAGTTTCTCCAACTCATGAACGGTTTTTCCTCCCTCACCAAGTTGCTCAGTGAGGTCAGAAATCTCCTCTGTGTATGAAAGTAGTTGTATTTAAGATGGCACACACAATTAACATCTATTACCTGTTTAGACACAATCGCCGATATATTACCCTGCAGATTCTTGTTCTCCCTCTTCATGGTCTCCAGATGTTCAAGAGATTCTTCATAGGAGTTCTTGAGTTTGAAGAGCTCAGTGCTCAGAGACCTGGCTTCCTTCTGAGAGCTCTCCAACTCACACTGAGACTCTTCATACTTCTGTTTCCACTCTGCCAACACCTGAAATATGTATGCTTAAAGGTCAGTTCTACTCTAAGTGTCCGTCTAAAAGCGCCAAGGTGCCAGATGTATTCGAAGTTCAACCTTGTCAAAGTTTCTTTGCTTCTTGTCCAGAGCAGCAGCAGCAGCATTGGACCTCTCCACATCCACCATGAGATCTTCAATCTCATTCTGCAGCCTGTGTTTGGTCTTCTCCAGAGACGAACATTTAGCGTTCACTGCTTCAACAGCCTCCTCAGCATCCTGCAGACGCTGAGTCAGCTTCTTCCTGCATTATAATAAAATTGATTCAGGGTTGATTGCTTTTAAACTTTGCTGAATTGTTCTGGTCAAAATACGTTTTACTCACTTGGCCTCCTCCAGTTCCTCGGTTCTCTGGATGGCATCAGTTTCGTACTTAGTTCTCCACTGAGCCACCTCAGAGTTGGCCTTGGACATGCCGCGCTGCAGTTCAGCCTTGGCCTCCTGCTCCTCCTCATACTGCTCCCTGAGGAGGTCACAGTCATGACGAGCTGACTGCACTGCATGGGCTAAAGCATTCTTGGCCTGGATGAATATTGATAATGTGGGTATTTCTCTCGGACATTCACTTATTTTTGAACCGTAAAAATAATTGATATCTTTTTGTCATTTTCATACCTTTATTTCCTCCTCTAGTTGTCTTTTTAAATCTTCAAGTTGTTGATTGTAGGAATTTTTTCCTCTGGTAAGCTGAGAAACAAGAGATTCTTTCTCCTCCAGCTGCCTTGAAAACTCATCTAGAAAGGCAAAATTTAGGTTTTATAATTACATTGTTCTACGTTAAACGGTAAAAGTTTATTATTTCAAGTGAAAAGAGTAACACTGACCGTTCTCAGATTGAAGCTTGGCTTTCTGGGTGGTGAAGTCATTAAGAGATCTCTGACTTTCATCATACCTGTTCCTGTATTCATTCATTTGATCCTCCAAAGTTCTGCAGGCCTTCTCCAAGTTAGTCTACAACATAAATGAACCATAGTTCACAGGCATTGTTTACTACTTTTCAACATTAGTATGTATGTATATACTACCTTGCACTCCCAGTTCCAGCCTAGAGGGATAGAAGAGTTTATGATTCGTCTGGTCCAACTCGCCCAGAGTTTGGCAACGTTTTTTAATATAAATAAATAAATAAATACATTTTTTTAATTATCTTGTTAATCAGTGTGCCTTTCAACATTAAAATGAACTAAGATCAACTAGCCAATAAGAGGCAGAGTAGGGCGGGTCTTTGCTGAATACGGGTCGGGAAAAAGATCAATTGAACGACCATAACTACAGGCTGCACAACGGCCAATGGCTGTGAAAGAGGTTATTTGCCATGCTGATGAAAGGGCACTTCAACATTTCTGGCACACTTATTGCTAGTTCGTCATTTTGTCTACCGCAGTCCTAGCCTGATAAGAACAACATATTTAAGTTGGAAGTGTTCTTGTTCACAGTTTACTGATGTTGCATCACCTCTAGGTATTAAACAGTCATCATTCAGTTTACTACACGGTTGTCAGTTAGTTCCACCAGTGTGGAAATTTACCTTGAGCATCGTCATGAGCACGTACCTTAGACTTTACTATTTGTTCCATACTGGAGACCACGTCATCCAGCTCCAGTCTGAACTCACTCTTCTCCTTCTCCAGTTTCTGCTTGACTCTCTGCAGGTTGTCAATCTGCTCTCCCAGGTCGGCCACACTGTCGGCTTGTTTCTTCCTGAGTGTGGCAGCAGTGGATTCATGCTGCAGAGTGGCCTCTTCGAGGTCTCTGCGGAGTTTCTGGAACTCGGCCTCCCTCTTCTTGTTCATCTCAATCTGGACGGATGTTGCTCCACCGGCCTCCTCCAGCCTCTCACTGATCTCCTCCAGCTCTCTGGACAAGTCTGCTCTCTGCTTCTCCACCTTGGCTCGGGCAGCTCGCTCTGCCTCCAGCTCTTCCTCCAGCTCCTCGACACGTGCCTAGTGTCAGAACGTGTCAAATGGAGCAATACTTTGGGAAAACATTAATGTTCACTTAAGACCCACGAATGCACGTTTGTACCTGCAGCTCTTTCAGCTTCTTCTGGAGTTGAATGATCAGGGCCTGTTCATCTTCAATTTTGCTGTTCAGCTGGCTGATCTCAAAGTCTTTCCTGGAGCATTTTTTAAACCAGTGTTAGCTAATTGAAACCATGTACACTGGATGACCAAAGTTAGTTAACAATGTCATGATGAATTAGTACTTTTTCAGGCGCTCCTCGAGTTGTTGCTTGTCATTTTCTAAATCCATCACAGTCTCCTGGGTCAACTTTAAGTCGCCCTCCAGCTTTCTCTTGGCTCTCTCAAGGTCCATTCGAACCTTCTTCTCTTGCTCAAGAGATCCTTCAAGCTTAAAACAAATAAATGCAAGTACAACATTTGTGAATTGCTTGATTATCAATACTCACAATATCATCTAAGTAGTACAATTTTGATATGGATTCTTACATCATCCACTTGCTGCTCCAGCTTAGCCTTGGCCTTGGTCAGAGTGTTGACTTTGTCTTCTTCACTCTGCAGATCATCCAGCGTTTGCTGATGAGCTTCCTGTAAGGCTTTCTTTTCCTTGGTCAACTTGGCAATGATATCATCCTGCGCAGCCATCTCTTCCACCAGGTTCTTCACCTATGAACCAAGAAAAGACGGGTTACTGGATGCCGCATTAAGCTGCTGATATGAAGCAAATGGTTAAGTTAGATGTCATACCTTGTTCTCAGTGGCATGCTTCTCTTTCTCCACTTTAGCCAGAGTCAACTCTAAGTCATCAATGTCTTTCTTCAGCTCAGAGCACTCATCCTCCAGCTTTCTCTTCTTAGCAGTTAGTTCAGCATTCATCTCCTCCTCATCATCCAGTCTCTCAGACAGCTCTTTGGATTTGCCCTCCAGCTGAATCTTGCTTTTGATCAGCCCCTCACATCTTTCCTCAGCATCACAAAGATTATCTTGCTCCTGACAAACATTTGATCTCATTAGCACATACCTTCATGACAGGTTCAAAAGAAAATGGCAGTAGAGTGGGATTCTCACCGCTTGGACTTGGAGCTGCAGGTCGTTCTTCTCTTGAAGAAGAGAGACCATTTTCTCCTCGAGTTCCTTTCTACGAGCCTCAGATTTTGCGTAAGCCTCTTTCAGCTTCAGGAATTCTTCCTTCATGTTGGCCATCTCCTTTTCTGATTCAGCAGATCTCAACAGAGGTTTGATCTTGAAGAAGAGCTTCATCCAGGGCCAATTCTTGACCCCCATGAATGAACGGACATTCCATTGGATCACTAGTAATGCTTCTCTAAAATACATATTTTCAATAGAATGGAATTAGTTAACTGTACAAATCACAAACCATTAATCTTTGGATCGTTGGACATCAGCTGGACACAAAAGTTACCTGCGTTCCACCATCTTCTGATACTCGATACGAGACAACAGACCACGGGATCTGGCTTGAATAGCAGTGATGATTTTGGAGAGGCGCTCGTCTCTTAGCTCCTCAAGTAGACCCAGCAAACCAGCCTTGAAGAACACCTAACAACCCCAATAGGTGTTTTAATTTTTTGCCATCCTCTTCATCTCCAAATAAAATGTTTCACTTTTCCCCAATGTCAGAACAACTTCAGATGATACCTTGGTATGTCCAAACTTGTACTGATTGTGATCAATATCCAGAGTCCCAAGAAGTTTCTCAGCTCCCTTCCTGCTGTCAATGAACTGGCCGTCAGGGATGGCAGCAGGATTCAAGATGCGATATCTGGAAAAGAAAAAAAAAAAATCTTGGAGGATATTATTTAACATTTGTTTGGAATTGTACAGTATCTGACTTAAATTAAATAATACCTCTGTTTGAAATCTCCATAGAGGATCCTGTTGGGGAAGCCCTTTCTGCAGATCCTGATGCCTTCCAGCACTCCGTTACAGCGCAGCTGGTGCATCACCAGAGGATTCTCCATGGCCCCAGGAGTCTTGGTCTCATTGGGAATGATGCAGCGGACAAAGTGAGGGTGAGTAGACCTCAAGTTGGTCATCAGCTTGTTCAGGTTCTCCTGATGATATTAATATAATAAAGCATATATTATGAAATACTGGCTGTTAAAGTATTTAGCATCAAACAAAATACCATATCCAAGAATTTAAAAAGTCAATCACAATACCCTATGCAGAGCGGACACAGTTTGAAACGATGATCCCTTCTTCTTCTTCTCTTTTTTGTCAACCCCAGCTGTTCAGAAAGATAACCTGAAAGTGTAAGTAAGTGTAGCAAGACAAGAAAACCATGCAATTTCTAAACAAGATATTCATGCCAAGGTACCTGACTCCGCTCCAGCATAATTTGCAAAGATGACAGATAACACCCTGAGATTAGACTTCTGGTAGAGTCCTACTACGGTCTCGTTCAGAGGATCCTTGTTCTTCACCAGCCAGTTGACAATATTATAATCAACAGTTCCAGCGTAGTGCATCAGGGCAAAATCAGCCTCTGGTTTTCCTTTGACAATTCTGGGCTTCTGGAAGTTGGCAGATTTCCCCAGATGGTTGTCATAGAGCTTTGCTTTAAAGGTGGCATCAGAGGCTTTGGGGAACATGCACTCCTCTTCAAGGATGGACATGATACCCATGGGCTGAAGGGACAAAAACAAGAGCAGTTTGAAGAAAATAAATCAATCAATCTTCATGTATGTCTGAACATGTAATCGTCCAGTCTCTCACCTTTTCAATCAGGTCAATACAGGCCTGCAAGTCCATACCAAAATCGATGAAAGTCCATTCAATGCCCTCTTTCTTGTACTCTTCCTGCTCCAGCACAAACATGTGGTGGTTGAAAAACTGTTGCAGCTTTTCATTGGTGAAGTTGATGCACATCTGCTCAAAGGTGTTGAACTGGAATGACATCGATATTGAGCAGAAATTAAATCATGCATGAAAATGTTAAGTAACATGTTGCTAATGTGTGTTAGCTGTTGAACGAGTGGGCTGGTTTATTGTGTGCTAATGAGTTAACTTACATCAAAGATTTCAAATCCAGCAATGTCCAGTACACCAATGAAGTACTGACGAGGCTGCTTGGTCTCCAGTGACTGGTTGATTCTTACAACCATCCAAAAAAACATCTTTTCATAAATAGCCTTGGATAGAGCTCCAACGGCATAGGTCACCTTAGGGACAGGCAACATATGTAATACCAAGCATACAAATTAATAAAACGTTTTTTTCTTGCAACTTTTCAGTCTCTGCAGAAGTAGTCATATAGAAAGCATAACGTTTTCCTGGATATAGAATCTTGTGTGTAACAAAGATTTAAGTTGGCTTTTTTGCTTCTTACTTGAGCGACACTTTGTCCCTTGGTGACCCACTCATTTCCGACTTTGACTCTTGGGTGACAAAGGCCTTTGATGAGGTCGGCAGAGTTCAGGCTCATCAGATATGCGACTTTGTCAACATCTGAAAAGGAAAAGTGAAGGCTGTTAACAGTGTCTCGCTTGGTTTGTTCTGAGCCAACCTGCCAAACAGAGCTTGTCTCACCTTCAGTGCCATCAGCCTCTGCCTGCTCCTCACGCTGCTTGGTCTTGAATTTCATGTTGCCGTGATGCATGATGGCACCAGTCAGCTTGTATATAGAGTTCTTTTCCTCTTGAGTAAATCCCAAAACGTCAAAGGCTTCCTTTGGAGGAGCACATGATAACTTCTCAACATTTGTGCCGGTAATATAATTTTGACCAAAATTATAAATTTGTGACTTAAAAACATGCAGCACCCTCCTTCATTAATATTGCCAGAACGCAGAAAGGTCCTGCAAAAGAACACGGTCGTCCTATAAAATGTTAACCTGGTTAAACCCCCAGCAAGATTGTCCAATCAAAATACATGCAAGTGCACATTCCTGGTGGATCACATTCTAACCTGAACGCCTTCTTTTTACCATACCGTATTTCTACTGCACCGTATTTTGACCATACCGTAATTCTACCATACCGTGTTTTGACCATACAGTATTCCTCGCGATCGTTGTGAGAAAAGATGAAATAGTTGCTACCGTGATAGCTTTCTAGAGATGGAAAAACCTTTCTCTAAGTAGTATAAACCTGTTTGCAGTCTTTTGGTATCCAATAAGTCTTTAAACACATTAATCTGTTACTCCTCCTGGACTTTGTGGATTGTATGTCATTGTTATGCCGGTCAGTAAACCATCACAGCCCGCCTGCGTTTTTTTTTTACACAGGGTTGTTCGATATGAGTCCCATGTAACTCATTGTGTCATTATGATTAGAGTTCAATGTATGATTGTAAAAAAAAGGGAATGAGTGAGAGCCTGACATCTGTTGCCATCAGTTCCTCTGAATCATCAATGGAGGTCACTTGGGTTTCCCCCTGAGAGATGAAGGCGTAGTCATAGGGATTATTTGTGATCAACAGCATCTCTGGAGGACAGAGAGAGAGTGGAACAATGAAAAGCAAATGACAGCTATGGTTTTTCATTTGTTTTCCACTTTTTCTTTCAGTGGTGGCCAACCACCGCTGAGCCACTAACCCAGGAGTTCAGGCTTCTTGTTGGACAGAATCTGGTAGAAAATGTGGTAATCTCTCTCAGCCTTGAGCTGGAAGGTCACACGGGACTTCTCCAGAAGGTCTGTGACAAAAACAAGACAGAAAAATTGTCATGTCATTGTCATTGTCATGTCAACTATATTACTACTGTATGCCATAAAACATGAATAAAATGACATTTACAGGATTAGTGAATGTAGGATGAGGGTGTTTGTTCTTACATGTTTCAATATCAGCAGAGGCTACCTTTCCCCTGGCATCAAAATGAATTCGGATGAATTTACCCTGAAAGTATACAGTTTTTGGAAAGAAAACCTTAATATCTGCTCCTTCCACTGATTGTATTTTTATGGAAACTGAATATATAATATTCACAATTTAGTCACATAAAGGTTAGACTCTCACAAATCTAGAAGAGTTGTCATTCCTGATGGTCTTGGCATTACCAAAGGCCTCCAGAGCTGGGTTGGCCTGAATGATTTGATCCTCCAGGGTTCCCTGTCAAAAAGGAACATTGCGTATGCTCAATCAAACTATAAAGAGAGGAATCTCTATCTGTCTGTGTGTCTTTGTCCTCCCCATATCTATAGAATTATTTATCCAATCGATGTAACACTAGGCAGTTGGATTGCTCAAGATACAAAAGAGTGCAGTGTCGAATGTGGTGCAACTTGACCAGATGGTTGTGCTGTACCAGCATCATCTAACTATAAATGAAGGAATCTCTGTCTGTCTGTCTGTCTGTATATATGACTGTCCTTCACATATGTAGAGAACCGTTCATCCAATCAACTTCACACTTGGCGGATGCAAGCAGCTACCCCGGTTCTCGACAAACGACTGAAGCAGCCCATTCCAGACGTGCACCGCACTAGTCTGTTTTTAATGTTTCACGCTACACACTGAAGACTTCAGCAGCCTCTAGTGGCAGTTCATGAAATTTTGAGGAACTTCTTAACCTCTTATGCAACACAGAAGCTGTTGAAAGTGGAAATCCTGAAGAGAGTTTAAGCCGGTGAATTTGTTATTTGTCATAAGTTTGATTTGTCGCCAGTGCACTCTTGTTACTTTACACCAGGAATTTAACTAAGCAAGTAAGACAAATATATTGTATTTCAGTGAAAAGGTGTAGTAGCATCATCTGTAGTTTTAGCCAGTTTAAGACTAACCAGAACCCCTCTGACAACTCACACCTTTGACAGAGCTTATTATTTACCTTGTCCTTGGCATTGGGGTCTTTCTTTACGGTTCCAGCTGCAATACTTGCAAAATACTGGATGACTCGCTTTGTGTTGACAGTCTTTCCTGCACCAGATTCTCCACTGAAATTGGAAAGTCAATGATAAAAACCTACAGTGACGTAATGAAGAATATCTTTTTTATTTCCGAACATATAGTGTCATTTATGAGTTTCAAGTATAAGACATTACATACGTGATCAAAATTGACTGGTTTTCGCGGTCTACAAAAACAAGCATACAAGTACAACTTTGTTAGTATAAAGATTCAGCATCATTACATGTAACAGAAGTTAACAGTATTTGTGTTATTCGTTTTTACCAGTCAGCATGTACTGGTATGCATTGTCAGAGATGGAGAAGATGTGAGGAGGAGCTTCAGCCCTCTTCTTTCCTCTATAGGCAACAACCACCTCTTGGTTGTAGACTGGTAGCCCCTTGTAGGGGTTGACAGTCACACAGAAGAGTCCAGAGTAGGTCTGTGAGACACAGAAAAAAAACTAAGATTACTTTTTTATAGGTGCAATATACAGGATTCTGAGCATTTCTGTTGCCTCTCAGCTGCTCTCAACATGGCCATGGCTGACAGTGACAGCTAACAGCTAACAATGCTAACGGTGCAAGGCAAGGCAAGGCAAGTTTATTTGTATAGCACATTTCAACAACAAGGTAATTCAAACAATGGCAAGTGTTTACCTGGGGGGGTTCTTCCTCGACAATGCCGTCAACTTTGGCAATGGGTTTTAACTCAGTACTCTTTCTCCCAGCCAGGAGCCGGCCTCTGCCCTGACTCAATGCACAAATCACTCACTCACTCACCCACAAGTCCCATGCCACACTCAGCCGACACTCAACTGTCCATGCATTTTAATTTATCCCTTTTTAATAGTTTACTGCTGCTCGATCGATTTTCAATCAGTGTTAAATTAGAGTTATTTTCTATATCTCAGAGTTGGATTAAGTTGTTCACTGCTCCGCTACGTGACTCAAGTGACTTTTTACAGACTTGAGTCAGTAAAAAGAGTGAAACATCAGATCTCTAGTGGCGAAAACGAACATGCATTAAAAGGCAAAGTAAGGAGAAGCTTGGATAACGACACACACTTCATACTCTGCTGAGGTAGACTTTACTCCACTGTACCGGTATCTTTACACAGCACATAGTTTTTTTTGCTATATTAAAGCTCTGTATCCCGTAAATTACACCACATCAACCATTTGCCATTATTTTGTTTTTGTCCACAACTTATGGAGAGAACTAATGCCATTGCATTATAGGTGCAAAATAGGTGCAAAATTAACCACGACCTTTAATGAGTAACAGCATACATAAAACTTGTTTCTTGAATTGTGGGTTACTCACATAGATCATCCATGCCGCATAACGCTCTTTGAGGTTAAATAGCACAGCTGGTTCATGGAGGAAGGTCAACATGGCCATGTCCTCGATCTTGTCAAACTTTGGAGGATTCTGTTGCAGAACCGCGGATGCTTTGACCACCACAGTCTAAGGAACATTAATGCACTTCTTCGATTAATATAAAAATCTTATTTTTTTTTTGGAGTGAAAAAGTGTTTACAGAACAAGTGAAGTCAATTACAGGGACACATCAGCCAAAACAACATATATGAAGTAAAATCAGAAATAAAACAAAACAAAAACACAAACTGGACAAAAAGCAACTGAAGTGCGTGTGTGCGTGTGTGCGTGTGTGTGTGTGTGCGTGTGTGTGTGTGTGTGTGTGTGTGTATTGTCATATTTGTATGAGCAAGTAAGCCGTTCAGAAGGTTTCTCTTGCTGATTTTGCTTCCTGTATGTGCCACCCTGTGTTTGTAACACAAAGCCTGCCGCACATTGTTAACACCAGATGACAGCTTTATCTCACACTTTATTCTTATTTATTCTTACTGGAGACAGAAATGTATTCAATGTGAGGTAATTGCCTTCACACTGATGTTTGTGGGTCAGACGTAACTTTTATATTCACCACCAATTTACAAACTCTGTCTCCAGCCTTTCTTCTGGTTACCCCCACATTATTAAAATGACTGTATTTGAGCAACGTGCCAACACTTATTTTTATACAGGTGGACATGTTAAGGTCAGGCTTCAGGTTGTAATTCTATTGTTGCAGCAATGATAAAAAATTTTAAAAAGTATGCGATGTTAATAATATAAATGTGCCTGAACGATAAAATGAAACCTCTGACCTTCCCGTGCTGCGTCTCCACGGTGACATTGTCGCCGTCTCGGCTAGCGATGGTCGCCTTCACAAACTCTTCCACTGAATCGGGGATGAAGCATTCCTTCTTTATGTCGAAGGGCCGCGTGGAGGCCTCCATGCGCTCCTTATCCGACTTCCTCAGGTACGAGGCAGCCATCCCAAACACAGACGTCACTGAATCCCCCATGGCTGCACTGATGTACACACAGGTAGAGATGAGGTTCACTCTGTCCGTATCCCATACTTCAACCTCATATATTTTGACTTTACTTTTCATCCTTTGGTTTCAAGGAAAATCATTTTTTGGATTTGGATAGAAGCACATAGTCATATTATACCAGCGTCTAAGTCTACAATATGAAATGCTGTGTAAGAGGAGAATTTACCGGTGGATTCAGCTCAGATGACAGGTGAGACTTCAGAATACCTCAGTGACCTGAAGTGGGCAGAGAAAACTATGAATAAGATATTGCAACATGAATTAAGTCTGAATTCCAGTAGCTTACTAACATCATGATTTAGTATTTTGGAACATTAGTTCAAACTAGTTAGTGAAAAGGTTTAAAAGTGTATCTGATTTTATCAGTGTTTCCAAAAGAAAAGTACCTTCCATCACGTATATATTTACGTTCGGTTTAAACAACAGCAAAATACAGCATGAATAGAAAAATACAGCCAGTTGTGCAGACTTACGGAGGCCAGGTGAAGAGGAAGCTGCTGCTGAGACTGTAACAGGGCAGACGGGGATCAAATATATAACCCCAGACAACCCTGCCTTACAAGGCCAAGGGTACCACCCTGACCTACTGACTAACACACACACACATACACATACATCTGAACAGGTACACTACTTCCACATAACTCTTTACACACACATTGTAGTAATCGCCATCACTTATCACCTATGACAGGGCTCTCGAAGGCTCTCATGATGTCTGGCTGCCCTCCACGCTCACGTCAAAATAATGTGACTTCGGGAGCAGTGCCAGGAACTTTCTCCTGCAGAACTTGTCTGTCACTCACCCAAACATACCATACAATGTATGTATACAGTCAGAAAAAAGTCAGAACAAATGTATGGCATAGTATGTCATCAAAAGTCATAATATGTCATGAAAGAACATTTTATAGTATATCATAAAATGTCAGAAAAGGCTGTAATATAGTATGTCATAAAAAAGTAATAAAAAATGTATGGTATATTATGTCATAAGACAAATCACAGTAGGTTATAGAAAGTCACGGTATAGCATGTCATAAAAGAACATTGTACAGTGTATCATGAAAAGTCAGAAAAGGCGATAGTATAGTATTTCGTAAAAAAGTAATAGAAAAGTAATAGTATAGTTCGTCATAAAAAAGTCGTAGTAAAGTATCTCATAAAATAAATCATAGTTTAGTCATGGTATAGTATATCATAAAAAAACATTGTTTACTACATCATAAAAACTCAAAATAAATCATAGGTCAAAAAAATAAAATAAAAAGTCATAGGAATTAAAGTATGGTATGTCATAAAAAGTCTTAGTATAGCATGTCCTAAAGAATCATGTAAAAAGTGAGAGTATATTATGTCATGAATAGTCATAATCAATCCACCAGAATCAGCATCAACTTTGATCAAGTAGACGTTTACATTGCAGGAAATTGACTGTTTCATTGCATCTGTCTCGATATATTAACACAAAAATAGAAATTAATAACTAGGGGCAGGGACAACGAGTCAAGACAGGTAAATGTAAAGAGCACCAATGACTTAGACATATAAAGATATCGTTATATTGTACAGCATGTAGAGTTTATATTGACAGTGACAGATGATATGTACGTGTTTAAAATCAAACTGTGCGATAGTCTGTAATGGCCCGGTATTATGGAGGGTAAAAAGAGGGTTATGGAGGACAAAAACACACCTTTTAAAATGTTTTTCCCTTTTTGTAACTGTAACTGTTCCATGCGCTCCAGTTCTGGTGTCCTCCAGACCCTTCAAGTGCCTTTGTTCCTTCAGCAATCTCAACAGAAAACAGACATTTACACCAACATCTCAAAAAAAAGTTTCTCCTGCTCCAATAACAGACACAGACCGTTGAAATGTTTTTTATGACATGCTATACTATGACTTTTTATGACATACTATACTATGACTTTTTATGACATACTATACTATGACTTTTTATGACATACTATACTATGACTTTTTATGACATACTATACGATGACTTTTTATGACATGCTATACTATGACTTTTTATGACATACTATACTATGACTTTTTATGACATGCTATACTATGACTTTTTATGACATACTATACTATGACTTTTTATGACATGCTATACTATGACTTTTTATGACATACTATATGATGACTTTTTATGACATACTATACGATGACTTTTTATGACATGCTATACTATGACTTTTTATGACATGCTATACTATGACTTTTTATGACATGCTATACTATGACTTTTTATGACATACTATACTATGACTTTTTATGACATGCTATACTATGACTTTTTATGACATACTATACTATGACTTTTTATGACATGCTATACTATGACTTTTTATGACATACTATATGATGACTTTTTATGACATACTATACGATGACTTTTTATGACATGCTATACTATGACTTTTTATGACATGCTATACTATGACTTTTTATGACATACTATATGATGACTTTTTATGACATACTATACGATGACTTTTTATGACATGCTATACTATGACTTTTTATGACATGCTATACTATGACTTTTTATGACATGCTATACTATGACTTTTTATGACATACTATACTATGACTTTTTATGACATGCTATACTATGACTTTTTATGACATGCTATACTATGACTTTTTATGACATACTATACTATGACTTTTTATGACATACTATACTATGACTTTTTATGACATACTATACGATGACTTTTTATGACATACTATACGATGACTTTTTATGACATGCTATACTATGACTTTTTATGACATACTACACGATGACTTTTTATGACATACTATACGATGACTTTTTATGACATGCTATACTATGACTTTTTATGACATGCTATACTATGACTTTTTATGACATACTATACTATGACTTTTTATGACATACTATACGATGACTTTTTATGACATACTATACTATGACTTTTTATGACATACTATACGATGACTTTTTATGACATACTATACGATGACTTTTTATGACATGCTATACTATGACTTTTTATGACATGCTATACTATGACTTTTTATGACATGCTATACTATGACTTTTTATGACATACTATACGATGACTTTTTATGACATACTATACTATGACTTTTTATGACATGCTATACTATGACTTTTTATGACATGCTATACTATGACTTTTTATGACATACTATACTATGACTTTTTATGACATACTATACGATGACTTTTTATGACATACTATACGATGACTTTTTATGACATGCTATACTATGACGTTTTATGACATACTATACGATGACTTTTTATGACATACTATACTATGACTTTTTATGACATACTATACTATGACTTTTTATGACATACTATACTATGACTTTTTATGACATACTATACGATGACTTTTTATGACATACTATACGATGACTTTTTATGACATGCTATACTATGACTTTTTATGACATACTATACTATGACTTTTTATGACATGCTATACTATGACTTTTTATGACATACTATACGATGACTTTTTATGACATGCTATACTATGACTTTTTATGACATACTATACTATGACTTTTTATGACATACTATACTATGACTTTTTATGACATACTATACGATGACTTTTTATGACATACTATACGATGACTTTTTATGACATGCTATACTATGACTTTTTATGACATACTATACTATGACTTTTTATGACATACTATACTATGACTTTTTATGACATGCTATACTATGACTTTTTATGACATGCTATACTATGACTTTTTATGACATACTACACTATGACTTTTTATGACATACTATACTATGACTTTTTATGACATACTATACTATGACTTTTTATGACATGCTATACTATGACTTTTTATGACATGCTATACTATGACTTTTTATGACATACTACACTATGACTTTTTATGACATACTATACTATGACTTTTTATGACATACTATACTATGACTTTTTATGACATGCTATACTATGACTTTTTATGACATACTATACTATGACTTTTTATGACATACTACACTATGACTTTTTATGACATACTATACTATGACTTTTTATGACATACTACACTATGACTTTTTATGACATACTATACTATGACTTTTTATGACATGCTATACTATGACTTTTTATGACATACTACACTATGACTTTTTATGACATACTATACTATGACTTTTTATGACATGCTATACTATGACTTTTTATGACATACTATACTATGACTTTTTATGACATATTACACTATGACTTTTTATGACATACTATACTATGACTTTTTATGACATACTATACTATGACTTTTTATGACATACTACACTATGACTTTTTATGACATGCTATACTATGACTTTTTATGACATGCTATACTATGACTTTTTATGACATACTATACTATGACTTTTTATGACATACTACACTATGACTTTTTATGACATGCTATACTATGACTTTTTATGACATGCTATACTATGACTTTTTATGACATATTACACTATGACTTTTTATGACATACTATACTATGACTTTTTATGACATGCTATACTATGACTTTTTATGACATACTATACTATGACTTTTTATGACATGCTATACAATGACTTTTTATGACATACTATACGATGACTTTTTATGACATGCTATACTATGACTTTTTATGACATGCTATACTATGACTTTTTATGACATGCTATACTATGACTTTTTATGACATACTATACGATGACTTTTTATGACATACTAGACGATGACTTTTTATGACATACTATACTATGACTTTTTATGACATACTATACGATGACTTTTTATGACATACTATACGATGACTTTTTATGACATGCTATACTATGACTTTTTATGACATACTATACTATGACTTTTTATGACATGCTATACTATGACTTTTTATGACATACTATACGATGACTTTTTATGACATGCTATACTATGACTTTTTATGACATACTATACTATGACTTTTTATGACATACTATACTATGACTTTTTATGACATACTATACGATGACTTTTTATGACATACTATACGATGACTTTTTATGACATGCTATACTATGACTTTTTATGACATACTATACTATGACTTTTTATGACATACTATACTATGACTTTTTATGACATGCTATACTATGACTTTTTATGACATGCTATACTATGACTTTTTATGACATACTACACTATGACTTTTTATGACATACTATACTATGACTTTTTATGACATACTATACTATGACTTTTTATGACATGCTATACTATGACTTTTTATGACATGCTATACTATGACTTTTTATGACATACTACACTATGACTTTTTATGACATACTATACTATGACTTTTTATGACATACTATACTATGACTTTTTATGACATGCTATACTATGACTTTTTATGACATACTATACTATGACTTTTTATGACATATTACACTATGACTTTTTATGACATACTATACTATGACTTTTTATGACATGCTATACTATGACTTTTTATGACATACTATACTATGACTTTTTATGACATGCTATACAATGACTTTTTATGACATACTATACGATGACTTTTTATGACATGCTATACTATGACTTTTTATGACATGCTATACTATGACTTTTTATGACATGCTATACTATGACTTTTTATGACATACTATACGATGACTTTTTATGACATACTAGACGATGACTTTTTATGACATACTATACTATGACTTTTTATGACATACTATACGATGACTTTTTATGACATACTATACGATGACTTTTTATGACATGCTATACTATGACTTTTTATGACATACTATACTATGACTTTTTATGACATGCTATACTATGACTTTTTATGACATACTATACGATGACTTTTTATGACATGCTATACTATGACTTTTTATGACATACTATACTATGACTTTTTATGACATACTATACTATGACTTTTTATGACATACTATACGATGACTTTTTATGACATACTATACGATGACTTTTTATGACATGCTATACTATGACTTTTTATGACATACTATACTATGACTTTTTATGACATACTATACTATGACTTTTTATGACATGCTATACTATGACTTTTTATGACATGCTATACTATGACTTTTTATGACATACTACACTATGACTTTTTATGACATACTATACTATGACTTTTTATGACATACTATACTATGACTTTTTATGACATGCTATACTATGACTTTTTATGACATGCTATACTATGACTTTTTATGACATACTACACTATGACTTTTTATGACATACTATACTATGACTTTTTATGACATACTATACTATGACTTTTTATGACATGCTATACTATGACTTTTTATGACATACTATACTATGACTTTTTATGACATACTACACTATGACTTTTTATGACATACTATACTATGACTTTTTATGACATACTACACTATGACTTTTTATGACATACTATACTATGACTTTTTATGACATGCTATACTATGACTTTTTATGACATACTACACTATGACTTTTTATGACATACTATACTATGACTTTTTATGACATGCTATACTATGACTTTTTATGACATACTATACTATGACTTTTTATGACATATTACACTATGACTTTTTATGACATACTATACTATGACTTTTTATGACATACTATACTATGACTTTTTATGACATACTACACTATGACTTTTTATGACATGCTATACTATGACTTTTTATGACATGCTATACTATGACTTTTTATGACATACTATACTATGACTTTTTATGACATACTACACTATGACTTTTTATGACATGCTATACTATGACTTTTTATGACATGCTATACTATGACTTTTTATGACATATTACACTATGACTTTTTATGACATACTATACTATGACTTTTTATGACATGCTATACTATGACTTTTTATGACATACTATACTATGACTTTTTATGACATGCTATACAATGACTTTTTATGACATACTATACGATGACTTTTTATGACATGCTATACTATGACTTTTTATGACATGCTATACTATGACTTTTTATGACATGCTATACTATGACTTTTTATGACATACTATACGATGACTTTTTATGACATACTAGACGATGACTTTTTATGACATACTATACTATGACTTTTTATGACATACTATACGATGACTTTTTATGACATACTATACGATGACTTTTTATGCCATACTATACGATGACTTTTTATGACATGCTATACTATGACTTTTTATGACATACTATACTATGACTTTTTATGACATACTATACTATGACTTTTTATGACATACTATACTATGACTTTTTATGACATACTATACTATGACTTTTTATGACATGCTATACTATGACTTTTTATGACATACTATACTATGACTTTTTATGACATACTATACTATGACTTTTTATGACATGCTATACTATGACTTTTTATGACATACTATACTATGACTTTTTATGACATACTATACTATGACTTTTTATGACATACTATACGATGACTTTTTATGACATACTATACGATGACTTTTTATGACATGCTATACTATGACTTTTTATGACATACTACACGATGACTTTTTATGACATACTATACGATGACTTTTTATGACATGCTATACTATGACTTTTTATGACATGCTATACTATGACTTTTTATGACATACTATACTATGACTTTTTATGACATACTATACGATGACTTTTTATGACATACTATACTATGACTTTTTATGACATACTATACGATGACTTTTTATGACATACTATACGATGACTTTTTATGACATGCTATACTATGACTTTTTATGACATGCTATACTATGACTTTTTATGACATACTATACTATGACTTTTTATGACATACTATACGATGACTTTTTATGACATACTATACGATGACTTTTTATGACATACTATACTATGACTTTTTATGACATACTATACTATGACTTTTTATGACATGCTATACTATGACTTTTTATGACATACTATACGATGACTTTTTATGACATACTATACGATGACTTTTTATGACATGCTATACCATGACTTTTTATGACATGCTATACTATGACTTTTTATGACATACTACACTATGACTTTTTATGACATACTATACTATGACTTTTTATGACATACTATACTATGACTTTTTATGACATGCTATACTATGACTTTTTATGACATGCTATACTATGACTTTTTATGACATACTACACTATGACTTTTTATGACATACTATACTATGACTTTTTATGACATGCTATACTATGACTTTTTATGACATACTATACTATGACTTTTTATGACATACTATACTATGACTTTTTATGACATGCTATACTATGACTTTTATGACATATTACACTATGACTTTTTATGACATACTATACTATGACTTTTTATGACATGCTATACTATGACTTTTTATGACATACTATACTATGACTTTTTATGACATGCTATACGATGACTTTTTATGACATGCTATACTATGACTTTTTATGACATACTATACTATGACTTTTTATGACATGCTATACTATGACTTTTTATGACATACTATACGATGACTTTTTATGACATACTAGACGATGACTTTTTATGACATGCTATACTATGACTTTTTATGACATACTATACGATGACTTTTTATGATATACTATACTATGACTTTTTATGACATACTATACTATGACTTTTTATGACATACTATACGATGACTTTTTATGACATGCTATACTATGACTTTTTATGACATACTATACGATGACTTTTTATGACATGCTATACTATGACTTTTTATGACATACTATACGATGACTTTTTATGACATGCTATACTATGACTTTTTATGACATGCTATACTGTGACTTTTTATGACATGCTATACTGTGACTTTTTATGACATGCTATACTATGACTTTTTATGACATGCTATACGATGACTTTTTATGACATACTATACTATGACTTTTTATGACATGCTATACTGTGACTTTTTATGACATACTATACTATGACTTTTTATGACATGCTATACTATGACTTTTTATGACATGCTATACTGTGACTTTTTATGACATGCTATACTATGACTTTTTATGACATACTATACTATGACTTTTTATGACATACTACACTATGACTTTTTATGACATGCTATACTATGACTTTTTATGACATGCTATACTATGACTTTTTATGACATGCTATACTATGACTTTTTATGACATACTATACTATGACTTTTTATGACATGCTATACTATGACGTTTTATGACATACTATACGATGACTTTTTATGACATACTATACTATGACTTTTTATGACATACTATACTATGACTTTTTATGACATACTATACTATGACTTTTTATGACATACTATACAATGACTTTTTATGACATACTATACGATGACTTTTTATGACATGCTATACTATGACTTTTTATGACATACTATACTATGACTTTTTATGACATGCTATACTATGACTTTTTATGACATACTATACGATGACTTTTATGACATGCTATACTATGACTTTTTATGACATACTATACTATGACTTTTTATGACATACTATACTATGACTTTTTATGACATACTATACGATGACTTTTTATGACATACTATACGATGACTTTTTATGACATGCTATACTATGACTTTTTATGACATACTATACTATGACTTTTTATGACATGCTATACTATGACTTTTTATGACATACTATACGATGACTTTTTATGACATACTATACGATGACTTTTTATGACATACTATACTATGACTTTTTATGACATGCTATACTATGACTTTTTATGACATGCTATACTATGACTTTTTATGACATACTACACTATGACTTTTTATGACATACTATACTATGACTTTTTATGACATACTATACTATGACTTTTTATGACATGCTATACTATGACTTTTTATGACATACTATACTATGACTTTTTATGACATACTATACTATGACTTTTTATGACATGCTATACTATGACTTTTTATGACATGCTATACTATGACTTTTTATGACATACTACACTATGACTTTTTATGACATACTATACTATGACTTTTTATGACATGCTATACTATGACTTTTTATGACATACTATACTATGACTTTTTATGACATACTATACTATGACTTTTTATGACATGCTATACTATGACTTTTTATGACATATTACACTATGACTTTTTATGACATACTATACTATGACTTTTTATGACATACTATACTATGACTTTTTATGACATACTACACTATGACTTTTTATGACATGCTATACTATGACTTTTTATGACATGCTATACTATGACTTTTTATGACATACTATACTATGACTTTTTATGACATACTACACTATGACTTTTTATGACATGCTATACTATGACTTTTTATGACATGCTATACTATGACTTTTTATGACATATTACACTATGACTTTTTATGACATACTATACTATGACTTTTTATGACATGCTATACTATGACTTTTTATGACATACTATACTATGACTTTTTATGACATGCTATACGATGACTTTTTATGACATACTATACGATGACTTTTTATGACATGCTATACTATGACTTTTTATGACATGCTATACTATGACTTTTTATGACATGCTATACTATGACTTTTTATGACATACTATACGATGACTTTTTATGACATACTAGACGATGACTTTTTATGACATACTATACTATGACTTTTTATGACATACTATACGATGACTTTTTATGACATACTATACGATGACTTTTTATGCCATACTATACGATGACTTTTTATGACATGCTATACTATGACTTTTTATGACATACTATACTATGACTTTTTATGACATACTATACTATGACTTTTTATGACATACTATACTATGACTTTTTATGACATACTATACTATGACTTTTTATGACATGCTATACTATGACTTTTTATGACATACTATACTATGACTTTTTATGACATACTATACTATGACTTTTTATGACATGCTATACTATGACTTTTTATGACATACTATACTATGACTTTTTATGACATACTATACTATGACTTTTTATGACATACTATACGATGACTTTTTATGACATACTATACGATGACTTTTTATGACATGCTATACTATGACTTTTTATGACATACTACACGATGACTTTTTATGACATACTATACGATGACTTTTTATGACATGCTATACTATGACTTTTTATGACATGCTATACTATGACTTTTTATGACATACTATACTATGACTTTTTATGACATACTATACGATGACTTTTTATGACATACTATACTATGACTTTTTATGACATACTATACGATGACTTTTTATGACATGCTATACTATGACTTTTTATGACATACTATACTATGACTTTTTATGACATGCTATACTGTGACTTTTTATGACATACTATACGATGACTTTTTATGACATGCTATACTATGACTTTTTATGACATGCTATACTATGACTTTTTATGACATACTATACTATGACTTTTTATGACATACTATACGATGACTTTTTATGACATACTATACGATGACTTTTTATGACATACTATACTATGACTTTTTATGACATACTATACTATGACTTTTTATGACATGCTATACTGTGACTTTTTATGACATACTATACGATGACTTTTTATGACATACTATACTATGACTTTTTATGACATACTATACTATGACTTTTTATGACATGCTATACTATGACTTTTTATGACATGCTATACTATGACTTTTTATGACATGCTATACTGTGACTTTTTATGACATACTATACGATGACTTTTTATGACATGCTATACTATGACTTTTTATGACATGCTATACTATGACTTTTTATGACATACTATACTATGACTTTTTATGACATACTATACGATGACTTTTTATGACATACTATACGATGACTTTTTATGACATACTATACTATGACTTTTTATGACATACTATACTATGACTTTTTATGACATGCTATACTATGACTTTTTATGACATACTATACGATGACTTTTTATGACATACTATACGATGACTTTTTATGACATGCTATACTATGACTTTTTATGACATGCTATACTATGACTTTTTATGACATACTACACTATGACTTTTTATGACATACTATACTATGACTTTTTATGACATACTATACTATGACTTTTTATGACATGCTATACTATGACTTTTTATGACATGCTATACTATGACTTTTTATGACATACTACACTATGACTTTTTATGACATACTATACTATGACTTTTTATGACATGCTATACTATGACTTTTTATGACATACTATACTATGACTTTTTATGACATACTATACTATGACTTTTTATGACATGCTATACTATGACTTTTATGACATATTACACTATGACTTTTTATGACATACTATACTATGACTTTTTATGACATGCTATACTATGACTTTTTATGACATACTATACTATGACTTTTTATGACATACTATACTATGACTTTTTATGACATACTATACTATGACTTTTTATGACATACTATACTATGACTTTTTATGACATACTATATGATGACTTTTTATGACATACTATACTATGACTTTTTATGACATGCTATACGATGACTTTTTATGACATACTATACGATGACTTTTTATGACATGCTATACTATGACTTTTTATGACATACTATACTATGACTTTTTATGACATGCTATACTATGACTTTTTATGACATACTATACGATGACTTTTTATGACATACTAAACGATGACTTTTTATGACATGCTATACTATGACTTTTTATGACATACTATACGATGACTTTTTATGACATACTATACTATGACTTTTTATGACATACTATACTATGACTTTTTATGACATACTATACGATGACTTTTTATGACATGCTATACTATGACTTTTTATGACATACTATACGATGACTTTTTATGACATGCTATACTATGACTTTTTATGACATACTATACGATGACTTTTTATGACATGCTATACTATGACTTTTTATGACATGCTATACTGTGACTTTTTATGACATGCTATACTGTGACTTTTTATGACATGCTATACTATGACTTTTTATGACATACTATACTATGACTTTTTATGACATGCTATACGATGACTTTTTATGACATACTATACTATGACTTTTTATGACATGCTATACTATGACTTTTTATGACATGCTATACGATGACTTTTTATGACATACTATACTATGACTTTTTATGACATGCTATACTGTGACTTTTTATGACATACTATACTATGACTTTTTATGACATGCTATACTATGACTTTTTATGACATGCTATACTGTGACTTTTTATGACATACTACACTATGACTTTTTATGACATGCTATACGATGACTTTTTATGACATACTATACTATGACTTTTTATGACATGCTATACTGTGACTTTTTATGACATACTACACTATGACTTTTTATGACATGCTATACTGTGACTTTTTATGACATACTATACTATGACTTTTTATGACATACTATACTATGACTTTTTATGACATGCTATACTGTGACTTTTTATGACATACTACACTATGACTTTTTATGACATGCTATACTATGACTTTTTATGACATGGAGTCCCTGTTTATGTCCTTATGGTTTACAATAAATGGATGAAAAAGATCCTGCTTGGTATGGACATTTTCTCCCAGGAAATAACTAATTGAACCATGAAACCAACTTGCAGTTAAAATAAAATAAAAGTCCAAGTCCTAGAGAGTAAGTTCTCTTAGAGAGTAAGAAAGCTGCACCCCCAACTGTTCTCATATCATTTTGGTAGTAAGTATGTGCGCAGTTTATTCATACTCTGGGTGTGATGGATATAAATAAACCTTTTGTTTGATAGACTGCCTGCCCACTCTGCATGGCGGACCACACAAACAGTATCTGAGCCTGTTTACTGACCACAGCATCCGACGCACTTCGAACCTGATAGCAGCAGAGAAGATAAGGCTCACTTTTATAGAATCAAATGAGTCATGGGGAGAAAATAACCACCACGGCTAGACAAAAAACTTAAACTGATACGAGTGTTACTCCTGTTTATTCTCTCTGTCATCATTTGGCTGCTATATATCCCACAGTGTGGTTTTATAATGTATATCAGAGTAAATTACTGTTATATTGTGAAAGGTATAGCTGTGATGGATAAGAAACAAATATTGTTATTGCATCACAGATTGGACACATCTTTATCATTTTTAGTGAAAAACAAACAATCTGATGTAAGAATCATGAATCATAAGGTCCCCCGGGATAAATAAAGGGCGACCTTTTTTTCTTTGAAAAATGTGAACACTGTGTGAGTCTGTTCTTTTTTTTTACATTTTTTAAATCAGGCTCTGTTTTTCACTTCTCTACCACGACAGCGAGCGAGACTTCTTTTTCAGGTCACTCATGTGACGATATTCATCATTATCCCGATAATGAAAAATTCGCCACGATCAACTTATTGTGAGGGCTTCTTATCGCAACCGAGATAAAAATCCTACATCGTCCCATCCCTCCTATTCAGCACTGATTTTGTAAGTGCAGTAAGTAATGAGTCATTGTATTCTGTCATTAAAACTGAATTCTGTCAGACTTATTTTTCTCTTTTGTTGGGAATGAACACAAGGCCTCCGGCATGTCCACCAACGTCCTTCCTCTATGGCCCTCCGCTTTGGAACATGTTCAGCAGCAGGACAGGGTGGAGCAGATCAGACAGCAGCTGCTTGTGTTTTCAGTCAGTGGAGGATTAGAGGTGTGATCCTACAGCTGACAGACCCTCTGGATTCCTGGACGCCACACAGACCCCAGGCCCTTTAATGGGCCGCACTGGAAGGGGTCTGAGTAGGGGCACTACATCCTCCTTCATTCAGCCGACAGCACCAACACAATTAAGGGTCTGCAAGACTTGTTCACACAAAGCAAGGAAGGTGAGCGACAGTGAGTTGGTTTTAACTTCATCAAACAGATGAAATTGAAATATTCTTGGCAGAGGTACAATGACAGCTAGGCCCAAGACACTTGCTGTGCTGTAGGTTATTACTGTTCTCTTGTAATGTTAGAACAAATCAATGACATGGTTCTTTGTTATGTTGTCGTTTAGTAGTATACATCTTGTTTTTGTTCCCTGTTAAGGAATCTTTTCATCTTTATTGAAAACTCTATGAAGATGAAAATATTGTTCCCATCAAAATTTGAACTGCAGAACACAAGATGTCTTCTCCTTCACTGAATGTGACCTGAGAACGTTTCCACATCACATGTTGTGTATTTCACCAGGATTGGCTTCCACACAGGTTGCCTTCACTCGAGCCACGAGCTGGTAACAGCACCTTTAAGTTCTTAACTTTAAGTTCTTAACTGAGGCATACTATAATTGGGGGTGGATTTTATAGAAATCACAAAAGTACAAAAGCAAAAGTAATGTGCTTTCTCAAAACAAAAATAAATAAATCAATAAAATCAGCGGTTTAAGTTAAAAGATCCACTATTGCAAAGCTTAAACATGAACCACTTCTTAGATATTCTACGGAAAAGGATATTTTCCTGATCCCAGTGGTGTCACGTTTGCTATGAGTTGAACTTCCTGGAGTTCTGGTTAACTTTGTTGACAGGTAAAATACGGTAGTTCACAGCTTCTCTATTTTTGCCCATAACTTCAATGCTAGGTCTATAGAATGGCTAACAACTTGTCATTTTCTTTATCAGGTTAACTTTAAACACCAACATATGTTTGAATTAGAATCGTAACAGAATAGTAAACCATTTAAATATACCCAAGACTGTTGACGGTGAATTAATATACTCCTTGACATTGTACTATTGCAGATAATATATTTTTTTAATTGAGGCCGGTCATGAGAATATATTCAAAAAGCTCCCTCAGAGAAATGACTTTGTGTGATGCTGGTCACATGATTTTGGAACAAACCCTTTTTAGTTGCAGGGGGATCTTCAGTTAGTAACATTCATAAACTGATATTTAATTATTTTAAATGGGGTACACCATTTAAGTATTTAGAATTTTTAAATTAATGGATCATGCTAACTTTAATGACTTTCATCATGATTTTGACTCATTTGAAAAATGGACATTGCAAAAATTGTTAATTAAGGAACATCTCGACAATGTCAAGCTAACTGAAACAGTGTGCACAAAATATGTTTCTGGTTTTATAATATACTGTCCCTTAATACAGTAAAATATGGTATTTATGAAGGAAATAGTAGAAAAAATATAATTATCATCAGTGATATGGTTGTAGAGAAGCGGTTTCTTTTATTATGAATGGCTGTGACCTCAGCCCATTGACAACCTGTGAACCAGTTGTTCCAGACGGTATATCGTCGATAAAGTCGACAAATAAAGGGCCCTATAGGATTCTGACGTGTTTTCAATAAACTCTACCAGATGTTTGTAAGGAGCTCTGTGTTGAATGTTTCCAGTAAATCATGTACAACGGTTCACCGTCGTTCTCTCGGCTTCAATGGCAATTACACCGGACTGCATGACTATTGCTTGGCATATCCAATACTCTCATGTACTGCAGCTTCTCCATGACATTACAACATGAACGCAGAAAAAGAGAGTAGTCTTTGTAATGCATTCACATCCTCTGCGTTTTATTGAAGGCCAATCCCAAGCATTGTCCATATATCCAGTAGCAAATGTGTACTCATTGCCAAAGTGTTCTTGCAGCAGGCGTTTTGCTTGAGCATTGCCATAATCAGGAGCCATAAGCTGGCAGCTACGCACCAGTTCCCCGGGCTGCCCTCTAGTGAACTCTTCCAGGTAATACAAGCAATCACCTCTGATGACCTTTTCCTCCACTCCTTGCTCAATGCTCTTTTGAAGGAAATGTACTGAAGAGGATCCTAAAAAGGGATTAGCTTTAATAACATGAAATAAATGTGTTGGACAAGGGCTGCTGTCATTTCATTTTGCACCTTTCCATTATGGGGTAAATGTCTCCGAGTTGCCTTTCATTCACTGAACCGGGACAGTTCCTAAAGTTGTGATGGTGACTCTGCATTTCTGAATCAGTCCACTGCTCTGTGGTCCAGATGTCCATTGTTGACCAGCCATATGAGGCAGCACAGGCTCTGGGTCACTGGCTGGCTCTGACTAGTCCTTACTTTGCTGTGTTTTGCTCTGATTTTGCCATTGGACTGAGACCATTTGAAGTTGCTACCTTTCTCTTTTCCTTGTCCAGGCAGGAGTTCATTGCATTTGACGCTACTTTGGGAAAACAATGTAAGCAGCGGATGCAGCATAGCTTCAGGCTCAAGTTGTTCTCTTCTCCTCTTCAGCTGCTCTCGTTCCTTCAATGCATGCTTTTCCTTTAAAGCTGCTCCATGAGCAATGCGCTGTTACTTGACTGTTTGCACGTAACGTTTGAAACACTGTCCTCTGGCTTAATGCCATCATCATCATTATCAGAATATGCTCCCCAGCTTTCAGACATTAGAATCAAATGTATCATTAAACATCATTTTTGCTTTGAAAAATCTGTATCCCGGTGCCAGAGGCTACATCATAGAAATGAGCTAAACATACTTCACGCTTGCCGCCCTGATGATCTTGGTGAATGAGCAGCTCCTGGTGTCTTTACAGTGGAGGATGTTCTTGATCTACAGCATTAGCAGGCATCCGCATCCTCTCACTATTCAATATGATCCTTTACAGTCTTCCATTGGAGTCATATTGTGATGAAATCCAAGAGAGATATCGTGATACACAATTATGTTGATAACAAGAACATAGTAACTCAAATTTCTCAGAGAATCTGAAGAGACAAATGTAATTTAAAGATTGCTGTATCTTCTCCACATTATTGCTCAGTTCAATGCGATTACCAAACTGGATGGCAACATCTCAGTCACAAGCTTCTCCAACCTTTAAGCTCCATTACCCAGAATACAACAGTGGATCGTCCTCTCTGGTTCCCCTGCCTGCCTTGACAACGCTATCCATTCCCTGCCACGCTTACACCGCGGTCTGCCTGCCCTGTAAAATAAACCTTTTCACTTTATTTGAATCTTGTTTGTGTCTACGTTTGTGTCTGCCACACCACCCCTTAACTTGACTTAGCTGTCTGCAAATAACGTCTGAATATAAAACCACCCGGCTGGAAAACACACCGCTACCCAGGGAAGCTTGTTGTGTGGTAATAAAGGGAATGTACTCAGTCAATGTGAAAGGTCCAATGAGGTCGATGTGTTTACTGTGACACAATTGTCAATAGATTTTAGTTTTAAGGTCACTTTCACACCTGCAGTTTGGATCATTTAGTTTGGACCAAAGTTAAGCTAACAGGCCATTGCTCTTTAGCAGAGGTGGAAACAAGTATTCAGATCCTTTGCTGAAGTAAAAGTACTAATTCCACAATGTAGAAATACTCCATTACAAGTAAAAATCCTCAAATCAGAGTCCTACGTAAGTAAAAGAACATTAGTCACATCCGTTTGTTGTATTAGCATCAAAAGTAAGTTATGCAATGTCATTATATTTAACATTATTTACATTTTATTGCTGATGCATCAGATCACCATTTTACAGGTGGAGCTAGTTTTAACTACTTTATATACAGTTAAGTAGTGTTTTTATTTTATGTAAAATGATCTCAAAAGCTCTTAGGAATTATATATGTTAAATAAATGTAAGGTGGCAAAAATAGCTCTCTTTACAGGGGGGTTAAAGTACACTGTAGGGTGGACTTGTATTGGCCTTTGGTGCGAGCACATTCATTAACTGTAGAGAAAGGGTTTGTGTCCGTGAATGTTTTTTGTACCGTTTAGGTGAAGGTAAATACTTCCGAACACAAGTACTGTACCACAAGAGCATAATCTGTCTCACCAGAGTTCTGTGGAATATGATGTCATTCCAGAACACAGATTAAAGCTTCATTGTATCAGTCCACAAGTCAAGACCTTCTGTCACTTCTAACTGTCTTTTCAAAAACTAGTTTGATTACTAAATGTGCGAGAAGTCCAGCTTCATTCCTCTTCTAACATGAACTTTCAAGTCGTCAGAGAAAGCCAGCTCTCCTCCAAGTCTTTGGACTACTTAGTTCTGGGTCGTGCTCAGAGGATAACATCCGGCCAAGTGTTGCAGCATCCTTTTGCTACAATTGCTCTGGCAAAAAGAAAGAGGGCTTTTGCTGACGTTTCACGAAGACGCAAACGCAGCCCAGACAGCACTTCCCCCGAAAGGAAGAAGAGGAAGATTACTAGAGATACAACTAGTTTAAAAAGACCGCATGGAGAAATCTCTCAAGATATCGAAATGATCCCAGAGATCTCCTGCCCTGTGATGAAGAAGAGGAAGATCGATAATGTCACTTAAAAATATTTTCTCATTTTTCCCTTTAGGTTCTTTTAATAAATTATGATTTTCCATTTGTCAAGTATTTCATTCACATAGTATACAAAAATAAGCTTTACCATGTGGATATTTCATATAGACTGGTCTGAGCCTGCGTTTGGGTCTGTCACCACACCCTGTGACACGTACAGCTACAAAAAGAGGCAACACAACTAACCAAGAGGCACAAAACAACAACAAAGTGACATAAAGAGGACCACAAATCAACTAGAAAACAACTCAAAACTACCACAAAGAGGCAAAAAATAACGAAGAGACTCACAGCTACAGACAGATGCGTAACAACTACAAATAGGCACAAAACATCAACAAGAGGTTAAACAAATATAAAGTCTGCGTGACTTATGAGGAGATGTGGTGGGGGCTTTTGCATGTCTGTGTCCAGGGGCCCATTGTCTCAAAATCTGCACATGAGTTGGATCTATTGCAGAACTATATGTATCGTGTGTATTATATTACATTGCCCAGCAGAAGTGTTTCTATTTGTCTGGTCACTGTGTGAACGTTGTTATTTATAGCCTTTGTAACTGAAGTCTTTGCCATGATATGAGAGACAGTGTGGTGATATCTGAGCAGGACAGTAAATGTGGACTGTGTGTGCGTGTGTGTGTGTGTGTGTGTGTTACTATACACTGATTGACAGGGACAGATTGCTGCAACAGCTGAGTCTCAGCCCAGATACAGTACAAAGGTTATTGCTAATAATACACTTGAAAACACACGTACACACACACTAAATCTGACTCATTGCATCTAATTTCAAATCATTGTTGACACATAATTTGTGACTTATCCGTAACACTGGTTCTGTTGCCGCTGCTCAACTTACTCTCAACCTCTGACTCTGCTGACAATGGAGACTAAATGAGTCAGAAACCTTGCGAAATCCATATTAACACCAAGGAACCCATGTCATTGGTTCAACCTCTCCATACCCTTCAGTCATCTCAGTAGGAGCAATGTGACACCTTCAAGGCCCAGGAGGCATTCGACAGGGCGAGAACATGCTCTGTGTGTTGGAGAGAGGGTGGTGCGTGAGTGACAGAGAAGAGCGGAGAAGACACAGTTACAGCGGAGATAATTCGATCAGTGGAGGTATTACTCCTGCAACCATTGGACGTCTCTCGGGGTAACGCAGCGGTATTACATTTCTGCAGAAGTTATCCAGAGGTGGCCAGTGACAATCACAGCAGGACAAGAGGAAAAACAGGGCAGGAGACACGTGGGGAAACCCGCTCTACAAGGTCAGAGAAGAGAAAAGCTCAACTAGTCTTTCTGCAGCGGCAAGAAAAACCAGCAGAGCGACCGTTGGATGGTTTGGTTGCATTGTTCAGCTTAACTCCTGTGCGCTGAAGCTACTAGGAGCTACAAGCAGTACCGAGTCAGGAGGAGTGCCTACCGGACTAAAAAGTGTCATGGTGGGGTTTCACAGGGTGCACGTATTTGCAGTCTGTGGAATGCTAGGGGCTAGCTGTCGTTTCATTCATGTTGTACAGCACACTCTACGGATGGCGAACACCAGCAGTTAATACCAGTGGACTTCAACTTTGTTTTACTACACAGTCAGCTTTTTGGGGATTTTTGGATCTGGGTTTGTTGTCCATCAATGCACCAATGGATCCACTCTCAAGCTTTGAATAATATAGTTTGTTTAGACTTATTCCAACCAGACTTTTGGACTTCTTAGAATTGTTCTGTTACGCAATAGAAGTAGTCCACATCATCCACGAAGTGCATTCTATACAGGATTACAGATGTATCGCATGAAACAGTGCATGCTATTTACTCTTAGGTGGATAATCTACACAAACTCGCTGCTGCATCCAAAGCCAGCGGCAGTCCACTTTCATACAGTAATATTAAGCTAAATTGAGATTTGGTTCTGGGTCCAGATGTTCCTCAACACAGTGCTGGTGGTCCTGACGGACCTGGCGGCTTTGCTCCTGGGTAACACCGTCTTCCGGAAGCACTTCCACCTGTTGCTGTCAGTGGTGGTGATGATCGGCCCGGCACTGAGCCTCTGGGTCTCCCAGCACAGCATCTTTGCCAAGAGAAGCCACTTCCTCTACAGGTGAGGCTGACTTCCTCTTTACTTCCTGACCACTTGTATTCTGTAATTTCTGTTTGCAAAGACTGAATTCGTTATTGTTTTTTAACTGGAGACACTTCATGTGTTATTTGGACTTTTTTCCCCACTGCAGTGCCTTACCTTCTATCACAAGTAAATACAGTCGATATTGAGGTTAATTCCGCACACTGACGTTTTTTACTTTGACTAAGTTTACTTTTACAGTATGAATGCACTGCATACTCAATTTACTTGAGATTACATGTTTGTAGTATGAATTAGTACACAGCATAACTTCTAAAATGGCTACATTTTTACTTACTGACTTCTACAGAGAGTTGGTAAAGTGAAAACTCTCTCTGGTAAATTCTTGATTTTAATATGATTTTAAACTGAATTAAGACCGATAACTGAAGTACAATAGATTATTTCTGATAAGTGGAATCCTGGCCTTCTATTGTCAGGCTGCTATGTGGAGTATTTTCTACTCCTCAATATGTTATTTGTTCAAATGAATTGCACATTATTAAACATGTGAGACTTCCGTGATAGACAACGGCTCTCTGTGTTTCTTATCATTAGGAATAAAAAAATGTATATTTTTTGTGTCACCACCGCCACATTTTTTTGCCAGTGCCCTCTGGTCGCAACGCCAACCTGTGTATGACCTGTGTCTCATACGAATGAGAGAAAACTTTCTTGCCAGTCTGGTCTCAGTGTTCTTCGACTCAGTGGGTGTGTGCTCATGACCAACTAGCTCCTCGCGTCAAGGGCTGTGGGTTCATGAATGACTCCTTCTTCAGCTTTGGGGGTGCACGCTGAACAAGAGTCAATACAACTACACCACTTTCTCAGTTATGTCCTGATGTTTAACTACTGTCATAATCAAATCTAATTCATCCCATCACGTCTGGCATCCTCGGGTCTAAAACATCTCTCCTCTCTTTCTTCCAGGATCTTCCTGCGCTCCGGTTGGGGCTGGACCTGCATCTTTGTCGGCTCCTTTGTCTTCCTCCTCTCCTTCTCCGTCCGTCGCTCCCTCTCTCTCTCCGTCCGTCACCTCTCCAGGCTTGGGGTGGCTGGTGGGTTGTGGCTTGGTTTCTGTAAACTCCTGGATCTTCTGGAGAACACCACAGGAAGCTGCTACGAACCTTTACTCGCCGGCCCAGAGGTCGCCAACGGGCAGCCTCTGTTGGTGCTGCGAGAAGGGGAGAGTAAGTCAGAATGCCTCAAAGCTGGGATGCTGTGGAGGGGGTATGAAGTTTCAGAAGATGTCTTCCTCCTCTGTCTCTGCTGCCTACTGCTGGCTGAGGAAACAGCCGTGTTTGGCCCTTATCTGAGCCTGGGTGGGATCTCAGGTGCCCCTCTGAGGATCCTCTTCCTCTTTTGTGTTCTCCTGCTCTGGCTCTGGCTCTTTCTGCTGCTCTGTCTCTTAGCTTACTTCCCTCAGTTCCCCACTCAGCTACTAGGGGGCGCTCTGGGATGTCTGAGCTGGAGGGGACTGTACCAGGGTTGGTATCGCCAGGGGCCCAGCTGGTACTGTCCCGGGAGGCCTGGACTGGGATTGCTCAACACCAAGACTAGCAGCACTGAAGCGGAGGAGGCACAACAGAACCATGATCACTGCAATTAACTGAAACTTAACAATGACACAGCTGTATAAAAAAATGAGGTCTGCGTGGTTGTTTGGAGACGACTGAGATGGACATTTGTGTTTGTTGTCCGCTTTTAGCAGTAAGACCAGATATCCTGATGAAACTTGGAACGACTTGGAACGACTTTAAAGATGTCTAGCCTCTTTTTGTTGTTGTTTTGTGTCTCTTTGAAGTTGTATTGCCTCTTTTTGTTGTTGTTTTGTGTCTCTTTGAAGTTGTATTGCCTCTTTTTGTTGTTGTTTTGTGTCTCTTTGAAGTTGTATTGCCTCTTTTTGTTGTTGTTTTGTGTCTCTTTGAAGTTGTATTGCCTCTTTACATGGTGATTGTGTCTCTTTGTGGTTGTTTTGCCCCTTTTTAAAGTCATTTTGCGTTTCTTTGTGGTATCTGTGTTTTGCGTGTTCCTAGTCTTTTTGTGTCTCTTTGTAGTTATTTTGTGTTTCATGGTGGTAATTTTGAGTCTCTTTGAGTGACATTTTGTAGCTGAACACCAGGGCCTGTGCCCAATGGGCGCATTCAGTAATCCATCCATGACAGTATATGATTCTCCACTATATGATTCTCCACAAGACAGGAATTCAGGACAAGAGACGGTTGCCATTAAGATAGAAGCTGGAAATATTTCAGAGACCCAGTCTAAACCACAGCTTGTTTATAATACAATAATACAAATGACTTCCTGAGTAGTTTTGATGGATATTTGACAAGATAATTAACAACGAAATCAATTCAACAATTAAAAATGCAATAAATGGAGAGCTTGTGTAATGAACCACTCTAGTTCTGTGAAGCTTTTGAAACTAGTAGTGTGGTTGACGGATGCTGTCAAACACCCATGTGTTTCTCTATCGGTGTCGTATTTTGCACGAGTACACGTTTAATACACTGTGTAAAGCATCTGAACAGAAAAGTGAAATGTTTGGTTAGACTTTTTCTCCGTTGTTCAGATGAATTACTGTCACTTGTGTTCTGAGACTTTAAATGAAGTGATTAAAAACTCCACTTTCACTGGATCTTGGTTCTATGAACAGTCTCTTCACTTTTCACCCAGCTGTTGCATATAAAAAAAGAAATGACACAAGTTCAGACATTGATTGTAGATATCACACAAGTCTTCTGCTTACAATATCCTCAATGTTGTTCCAAATTGAGAGAAATCTGGTATTGCTGTGTCGGCTCTTTGACTGAGGGAGGACAAAGGAAAGGAGAGGCAGCTTTATGTAAAACAAGACACAGAGGAAATTCAAGGTAATTTACATAGGAAAAGAAATGCATTATTACTGTAACATAGAATAAAATTTGATGGAATTAAATAAAATAGGAGAAAATGAAATAGTTCCTACATGAAACTGCTCACATCTTAAGAAACCAGGTCATGATTTCTAGAAAGAGACATTGTCGTTGAGTTCTTCGAATGTATTTTTAATTTTTTCACACCACCAGCAGAGTGGCATCTATTGGAAAGATGGCAGACATCTCTACGGCCGATGTCTCCAAAACTAGGCAACTATTGTTTTAATTTGGGGTGAACTGTCCCTTTAAGTTCAGTGCTTATTAGCGTGCTGACACACTAGATGGTGAGAGTGGTTAACATTCTATCAGCATGCTGACATTAGTATTTAGCTCAAAGCACTGCTGTTTTTAAGTACAGCCTCAGAGTTGCTAGCATGGCTGCGCACCATCATAGAACAGGGGGATGATTGATTCGTGTAACTGAGCCGTCCGCCGGGAGGGTGTCAATAGTAGCTTACTTTAAGGGTGAGAATTACAATCCTGCAATAATGCTGCAGGGATGATGCGTTTCTGTAGGCGAACTCGGAAGCATCGCACTGGCCCCCTCGACAAAAAGCAAATTACACTGGATTTTGGATGAAAAATAAGCTCTGTGGCAAACATGTTTATATTTACATGTTTTGTTCAGCAAGACAGAACACCATTTTCCTCCTAAATTTGTTTTATTGATAAAACATCTCCACAAAGAAAATATATACAAAGCATCAGCAATCAAGCAGCAGAGAATATATGCTGCCTGGACATCTGATCCAGCAAACGAGCTGTTTCACAGCGCTCAGAAGCACCGGGAGGTTGCACCATCCATCTATTAAACACGACACTGAGCTCATTGTGTGGAAAATGTTGATAAATTACACTCGTGATTGATTATTATTGTTGGTTCAACTCAATGTCATCATCTTTCCATACTTTTACATCCAACTTTCATTAACATAAAAATAAAAAAACCGAAGAAAATTCCTTCATTTATAAAAAAAAAACAGAAGACATCCTGTATAAACTCGGTCAATTTAACGACCATCGCAGATTAAAAAGGAACCGCAGGGCAAATGATAATCAAGGCAATGTTTGTACTATTGCAGCTTCTGCTGGTGTCACCATTTCATCATGGATCTACATAAAAAAGAAATGATGGTTAAGTATGTTCCTCACAGATATCTTTAAAAGGGGAAATATTGAAGACTACTTCAGTACCTCGTTCCCAAAACTTGGAGCTCTGGTTTATAGAGTTCATACGAAACAGTGTGCACTACACGTCACTGATTACCTCTTGAATATTACCAACATGGTAAAGATTAAAATCAAGTGAATAGTTCTGTGTACTTTTGAATATATGAAGAGGAACATCTGTGTGTACTGAGACAGTGAACTGAAGATGGCCCTTTTAAAAGGTGTCCATGTGGTACTACATCATGGGAAGTACAAAATCGCTCCCAAAAAAGAAACATTTCAGCTTTAAAGAGGGATCAGAAGATGATTTATCAGGAGAGGGCAGGGATAGGGGAGCTAACAGAGTCCAGCGGTTCCCAGCGACAGCCCATCATGGCGTCGTAGAGCTCCTCGCTCCGCTGCATGAAATCTTTGTTCCACTGCTCCACGTCACAGTCGGCGATGGGCTCTGTAAAATACCACAGCAATGACATTTACACATGCACGGTGTCACAAGTCAAAAGCAATAACAACACAAACGCTGTCTAACACTTGACGCCTTAGTAGCTTACGAGAACTCCAAAAGACAAGACCAACTACCATTAGATATGCAATTGACATAACCAGTTATGTTAAATATGGAAATGTCCAGTAGGATAATAGACCAGACCTGGGCATTGTGTGGCCCTTTGGTTGATTCGGACTGGCCCGTGTGAGGTTGATTGGAAATTACAAAATAAACATATTTTCTAATTTTACCTCTTGCATGGACTAAAGCTGCAGTGCTTTGATTTTGAAGTGTTTTATTCACGTAATGATGCAAAACGTAAATCAAATACGTGCGCATGATTGTGACACAGCCCAGTTACTCGTATTCGTCCGTGGGATAAAGGACTTCAAGATTACGGAGGAGCTGGCAGCACTGCGGTCAATGAAAGGGACAACGACAGGGAGCGATCTTTTCACGGAGGTAGTTGCATGCATGGACACGCTGGGTCTGAAATGGGACAGACTGGTAGGTGTCACAACGGACGGCTGTCCAAGTCTGACCGGGAAAAATGTCGGACTTTTGAAACGTATGCAAGATAAAGTGACTGAAATCGACCCAGATCAGAAATTGGTATTTTTGCATTGTATTATACATCAGCATGTGTTGTGCAAGTCAGTGCTAAAAATGAACCATGTTATTGATGTTGTAACTAAAATAGTTAACTTCATCAGGGCACGAGCATTGAATCACAGTTTGTTTCACTTTTGGAGGAGCATGAGACTGAACATAGTGACAGTGGCTACCACACAGCTGTCAGATGGCTCAGCCTGGGCAAAATGCTAAAAAGATTATGGGAGCTGAAAGCAGAGATTCGAGAGTTCTGCAAGAAGAAAGGCAAGGACATCCCAGAGCTCTCAGATGAGGACTGGATGGCCGATTTTGCATTTGCTGTTGATGTGACTGCACTGATGAATGAACTGAACACCAAACTGCAAGGCAAGGGCCTTTCTGTTCATGAAATGCACAGCCTGGTGAAGGCTTTCATGAGAAAGTTGCAGTTTCTTTCAAGCCAACTGGACAGCAACAATCTCACTCATATGCAAACCCTGAAAGAAGTCACACCATCAGCTGATCACCTCCGCAGGTACTCATCCAATAGGAGCACTGCATGGTGAGTTTTCAAGGCGATTTGAAGATCTCAGAATGATCGAGGATGAAATGCACATGATTTCCTCTCCCTTTACCTGCAGTGTGGGTAATGCACCCAGTGATGTTCAGCTGGAACTCATTGACCTGCAGTCTGATGCGGTACTGGCAGAGCACTTTAAGTCAGGATCACTGCTGGATTCTTACTCTTCTCTCAAGGAGGAGAACTTTCCAAACATCAGGAGACATGCTCAGAAGATGTTGGTTAGCACCAATTAGCAGTGAACTGGGACACTTTCTTTGGAGGCCTTTTTCTCAAAATCACAGTTCAGTGACAATCATTATAATATGATGTATCTTACTATTTGGAGTACAAAAATATTGTGGTGTCTTTAGAAAGCTAAGAACCTCTTTCCAACAGTATATGGAACTCAAAATGTGTTTTGGGGTGAATGTGGCTGAAAATGATCACTAATATAATGAGTCACAAATGGTTTGTTTTGGTGTTTTATTGAATAAATTACATTTTTTGTCAGGCAACCTCGCTTTTTCATTGCTTAATCATAACATGCAGTACTCTTACCAGCTTGTCAAAACAATGCTATATACTGCTTTTATAAAGAAATATAATTAATATTATGCAGAATTGAGTTCAGCCTTTTGGCCTGGCCCTCCACAATATTTTCTGTTTCTCATGTGGCCCCATGGAAAAAAGAATTGCCCACCCCTGTAATAGACCGTCACAAGAGCCGGGAATGACCCAGCATTTTTGCACTTCCTGTCCCCTTGTCTCAAAGTCAGAGAGTTTTTGGTTAGATGTAGGGGTTCAACGAACGATTATTTTAATAATCGATTAATCGGGTGATTATTTTTTCGATTAATCGGATAAAAAAAACAAAAAAGCATTCATTTCCAACCCTTTATTCAAAAACAGAACTGATCTTCAGAAAGTGCACAAACAGGTTGCTTCTTGAACATCCCTGAGCTGTTAAAGTAATAATTAAAAAACAAAAAAACAAATGGACTAACACAAAAAACATACACATGTGAACAAAAATATGTATATTTTAGTTTAAAGGGACCTGAGCTGTCAGAACAATAAATAATTTATAAAAAATAAAGAAAAATACAAATCAGAAAACAGGATTTGTTTGAACGTCAGAAGTTGTTCTCTACACTACACGCACAAACTGAATCATCACCGTGGTGCTCCCGTGCCATATCATGTGGCTTTTGCATATCTTACAATGAACACACTTTTTAAATGTATTAAGTGTGAAATGCTCCCACACCTTGGCCGACTGAGGTTGTACTGATTCCTCTGCCATGTTTCAGAACAACGTTACGGGTCCGATGCTCTTTCCTCTGTTGTAAATTGTTTGATCGCATGTTTACTTTTATTGTGAAGAGCATGAAAACGGAAATGATTTTACTGTGAAGAGACAGGAAGTAGCATGATGCATGCTACGTGCTATGATACGACAACAATGATAGCGATAAGTGAAAACCTAACGTATATGTCGGGTGCAAGAGCGCGGTCTGTTCACTGTAACAGTTGTTAAACTGCAGTTTTCAGGAAGTAAAGTGTTCCGTTCAAAACCAGACGTGTGTTGGTCGTCATTAGAAGCTCCACTTCACAACAACGCGCTCTGCTCCGCTCTTTTTTTTCTCTCAAACATCTCCGCGATTTCTTGAGTTGCGTAATAATCGCGCGACACAACGAATCGATTTATCGATTCGTTGTTTCAGCCTTAGTTAGATGTCTGGAATAAGGTGTGTGATTAACCCAAGCTGAACGTTTGTTTTTGTTATTAACCCACTGGTGAATTTTGAAGCTTTTATGAGTCTTAAAAAAGGAGGTTGCTACCATGTGAGACATGAGACTACTAAAGATCACAGAGCTTATTTAGATACAAAATCCTTCTCCTCACTCACAAAGCCCTCCACAATCAGGCCCCCTCCTCCCTCACCGACCTGCTTCACCACCACACTGCATCCCGCCGGCTCCGCTCCTCTGATGCCAACCTCCTGTCTCTTCCACTCTGGACCAAGCACCGGACATGGGGCGACAGAGCCTTCTCCATATCTGCCCCCTCCCTCTGGAACTCTCTCCCCAAAAACATCCGAGACTGCACTGACCTTTCCATATTCAAATCCCAAATCAAAACCCACCTGTTCAAAACTGCTTTTAATGTGTGACCAGTATTGTGTATTTTATGTTTTTAGTGTATTGCTTTTATATATGATGATTTTAATGTAAAGTGTCTTTGAGTACTATGAAAAGTGCTATGTAAATAAAATGTATTATTCTTATTTTCTGAAATAATCAAAAAGCCAATGGAAGAATCCTCTTGGCTTTTTGTTGAGGGAACCAGTGTGATACTAACGATGTTTTTCATGACAAAAAAAAGGGCCTTACCTTCTGAATTATCCCCGTCTACGTCACCTCCCTCCTCGTTACTCTGCTGAGGAAGACATGAAACACTGGGAATTCATTCTAAACATGGAATGTGTACATATATCACATACATCCAAGTAGGGCTGAGCGGTATACCGGTTGTAATTTCTCGTATGATATGAATTTTTCATATACCGGCATACCGGTGCACAGCCGAAACAACTTCTGTCGCTCTTCAACAGGCAGCAAAATATATTGTTCGCCGCTGAGAGCGCTCCGGTCAGAGCTAGTTGTCTTAAGTGTATTGAGAGGGAACCCTAGTCATGGTTATAACTTTATAACAATTAACAACCCGCAACTAATGCTCTTTAACAGGGCAAAACACCACGACGCAACAGTTTGTGACACAAACTATTTGTAACACTAATTTATAAAATGTCCCCGCCGAACTGCATGCTGGGTACTGCTCGCTAACAACAGTCTGCTAACAGCTGAGACAGGCTCTGTTTGTGTGTAGAAATATGGCCAATTGTGGTTTCCAAGGACTTTCCTTTCCAGGACTGTCACACTCTGATGAAGCACCATGGGCCCTGATCAGACGGAGCCTTTGTTTTCAATGAGAGTGAACTCTGTGCCCGACAAAGACATAATCCACCTGGCAGGTAGATTGTTACTCATTTCTTTAGGCTCCCCTCGCAAACATCCTGGACCAATCGCTCCACTGACCGCACGAAACATGTCGATCTACTCCTTTAAGCATGGGCCTCAAAGCATTTCCCTCACCTCCACAGCTCCCGACATGTCAGTGGGTGGCATCCCCGCGGGAGGTGGTGGCACCACGTGGCCTGGTGGGGGGTACCCATAGGGCCCGTAGTTGTAGTTGTAGCCACTGCCATAGGCACCACCGTAGCCGCCGTTGTTGTAGCCGCTGTACTGGTCATAGCCACCCCACTGAGAGTAGTAACCCCCCTGACCCCCATTGCCCTGGTTACCATAGTAACCGGGCTGGGATTGGTTGTAGTTGCTATGGTAATTCTGGCCCTGGCCACCGTGGTAGTTGCTCATCTTCTGGCTGCAAAACAAGAAATAAAACAGGGTTCCATTAACACTTAGTGAGGGGCACTTTGAATAAGCTCAGTTCTTCGATTCAAGATGGAATTTAAAAGACAGTACAGGTTGTTCATCTCTTCAACAGTCATCATCGGTTAGCCAGTTAAAATTCACCACAAGTGTCAAGCGTAGTGTCCAAATGGATTTCAAGGTATGAGATCAATACAAATCCAGAAAACACGAGCATAGAAAAGAGGACAAAACTGAAGAATTATTTATGGATGGCTTTTGAGCTTCCGTTTCATGTTCGACAGGACACGTACACATCTGACATGATGGAGGACTGTTCTCAAGCACAATTTTGAGGTACTTATCACTGACTACTTTCATTTTGTGTAACTTGGTCGTTGTGTAACGACCACTGCTGAAAATCCACTCACATCCACTTTGACACCAACCCTTAATATCAAAAAAGGATGAAGCTGACGACATTCTCACTTGATTGACCCGACTAATCAAATCAAGCCAGCTACATTAAAGTGAAAAGAATCTCACGCACCAAAAACCCGGTCAGCGCATTGAATCTTTAAATAATTCCGGCTGTCCTCGAGGCCGATGCATCAAAGTTTACGTTTCTGCCGGCATCACGTGTAGTTATCCGGCAGATGAAATGATCAACAGACAAAATTTAATTGGGAAATATACCATTTAAATAAACTCATATTAAGTAGCCGAATGGGCTGCTCGGCGAGACGCGGTGCTGACAGCGCACGACGCGTGAAGCGGTCATCAGGGTTCAGTGAAGTCGACCCCGACTGGACAAAGCGGGGAAAGACTGCCTGCACCATCCGGTGTCTCCTCGCTCACGAAGCGGTTCCATCTCTCACTCAAAAGTCAAGTATTACAAATATTTATTTTAGAAAAAACAAGAAGCTTTGGGACAAAATTCTCAATCTTTAATGAAGTAATTCGTTGTTCTTTTTCCATTTTCTTGAATGAGCAGAACTCTTCAGCGCTTCCCTTTGTGCAAGCAAAGCAAACCGCAGTGAAAAGGTGTTTTTTGCAAAGCTTAACACCAACAAATATGGAGTAAAGCAGAATATTTGTTAGATTAAAAACTTGTTGTGAACTTCGAAAAATAATGACATCTATATTGTTTCAATAAATGTGGACGTTTAGCCTTTACAACGCTCTAGAGTTACTGATCACACGAGCTAGTAACAATCTTACCAACAGAATGTAATTCTACAAATACTCTAGTATATTAGGCTACAAGCAATATTAGTGTTGCCTAATCTTTATCTGCAACTGTGCAGAAATAACAGCTTTAAAGACAATCAACAGCCATATAAAACAATAGCTGCGCAGGTTTCGCATGTTGAATTAGAATGTGAATATTGTGTGAACATTGGAATTGATGGCCAACAAGCTGCTTACTGAGAATCTCAGCACTACAACAATTACTGTTGAAATCTATGTCACAAGCTGTTTTCATATTGTTATGACGTGGTGCATTAAATCTTGGAAGGAGTGTCTGTGTCGGCGTCCTACCTCTTCGCTACAGCGATGCTGAGTCGGAGCGGCTTGCCCCCCAGCATGGTGCCCTGGCACTCCTCGATGGCCTTCTTCTGCTCGCCCTCCTCCCCGAACTTGACGAAGCCGTAACCTCTGCAGGTGAAACCACAGTTAGGCGTCCTCTCCGCACCGACACACACTCCATACATGGCATTCAATAAGCTACTTATAATGAGAAACAGTATATAATGGGTATTATTATGGTAGAACTGAAACTTGTTGTTTTACTTTTAACATGGTAGCATCACTTGAATTGTGAGTTGCTCTTGCTTAGCCTATATGGGGAAAACAATAGTTTTAGCATAAAAGACGGAAAGTGAACATTTCTTCAGCCATTTGTTTGGAAAATAGATGAAGATGTACTGGTGGTCAACATAATCAATACACCACAGAAACATTATATATTATTGTGTATTTCTTACAATTTCTGTGTATTTCTTATTCAAACAAAGCCACGTCGCTGTCAGCCTCTGTCAGCCGACATACCTGGAGTATCCATACTGGTCCGTGACCACTTTGGCTCCCTTGCAGGAAAGGTACTTCTTGAAAACTTGGTGCAGTTGGAAGTCATCCACCTCGGAGGCCAAGTCGCCCACAAACACTGAGAACTCTGGCCTGAGAAGGAAAAGCTTCGATCAAATATTCCCTCTCTTTATGTGCCGATTGTCCAGCATTAAAAAGGGGCAGCTGGGTTTGTGGGAACTGTTGCTATTTTCCCCCGTTTACCTAAAAGCAGACAAATGAATCAGTGCTTTTCTGATGTGAGAAGACTGAAATCTTCTCATTTCTTTAACAGCATAACAAACACTATCAGCATGCAGTTTCATATCATCAAAGGAACTGCATTTCCTCAATTCTGAGAAGAATTGCTACTTGATCCCAATGACACACATTCATTATTATAAGCTGACCTTTCTGCTCCGCTCCCTGTGATTACTGAAATATAATAAGAGGCTGATTAAGTTTGTTGTTGCAAATGTTTATGCTTATCTTTGAGTTGTGACAATTTGCGTGTTGTATGTCTTCTTCACTCACAGACGCGTGTTGGGTGTGATGTCACTGCCTGTGATGCTGTGAAATATGAGACTGATTGGTCTCTGGTCATGGCAGATCAACTGAAAACCAGCTGATTTCGATCTCCAGTTACATGAAGCATATTTCTGTATTTAGATCAAACAGTAACATGAAAGTTTGTGTGAATCACATCTTACCCCGCCTCTGGCCGTTTCCCGTAGGTGGCATAATTTAGCTTAAACTTCCGGGGCTGCACGGGGAGAGAGAGAAAACACACACACATGAGCCAAACCTCGAACACCAACGACGTGTAGTATAGCACTGATATTGCTGAAAATGGAGAGTGGCGTTATTATGGTTGTTGTTATTTGGGTTTACATACCTCCACCACCCAGACCAGCCTTTAGCCCATTCCTCAGTTAGTTGCTACCAGAGACTCTATTCATCAGCTTCAAACAAAGTACATTTGTGTACAAGCAGCCTCTCAGCAGCAGGTACAGGCCGGTGGACAGGGGAGCCCAGTAGCTTGGCCGGCTCACAGGGGCCAGCAGCGCTTCAAATTCATTAGCAAGCGGCTAAAGCTCACAACTCGACACACCACTTGAGACGTGGGACAATTTCAAGCTGGCGTCACTTTTTTTTGTTTTACATCAGTCGACCCTTAAGAAGACATGCTGTCACAGCAGCAGATAAGGAATATAGTTCCACATAGTACAATATCTGTAACGGGTATTTAGCATTGTTTGTTTAAATTCACTGGGGAGCACAATAGCTGAAGCGAAACAGCAAATCAAACAGATCTGTTGTATTAACAAGAATCGGGTGCGTTTACAGAGCAAACCTCATACTACATATATATATACTATATACTATTGAGTTACTGTTGTAGCAAAAAGAGGACCAAGACTAGTGGAGCTCCACTATCCACAGTCAAATCAACAATTAAATACTGCTCGATAACATAAGTCCAATACTGGGAAAAAAAGGAAGGCAGTATTATATTGTCAATCAATAGTATATGTATATTTGCGAAGAAACAATAATTGTATATATTGCAGTAAGGATTGCATTAAAAAAAGATATATGAGGAAGTATTTTGAAATTACAGCATAGAACTGACCGGGTTTGATCCAGGAACCAGTTTCCCGTTCAGCCTTTGGACACAGCGGTCAACGCTAGCTTCATCTGCCAGCTCCACAAAGCAGTACCCTGCTGAACCACTGCGCACGGGAACAGAGAGAGAAACCATTTACACAAGCAATGCAACAGTAAGTAAGTAAGATTTATTTATAAAGTGCTTTTTACAGACATAAGTCACAAAGTGCTTAACAGGGGGAGAATTACAAACAAACAACACAATGTTGTTTATGTTTGTAGACAACAGATAGCAGCAGATTAACCCTGCTGTCACATTTGGTTTGAGGTTGAGCGATAGGCTCACAGCATGTTGTGTAACCACTCGCAGGGCTTCCCATTTATGGGAAAACCTCCCAGCACAACTAATACCGTTACAGTCGTCTTCAACACTTGAACACAGGGGCTGGTGTGTGTGCATAAATCTGTATATCCTACCCTGTTATCCTGTGAGTGATGATCTTGACTCCAAACGGCGACTCTCCCATAGCACTAAATGCCTGCTTGATGAAGTTCTCATCCATGTATGGGTCCAACTAAACAGACATGGAAATAAATTGTACATGCATCAATCACCATATACACCTTTATACAACAAATAATAGTGCAGAAGTATGCATACACCTTTGTTTATATAATGTCAAAATGGTGTAACGCTATTGTTATTACAAAAACAGCATTGTTAACAGACCGCCCTAGTTAGATGGTGCTACACAATCAGTTAATAAGTGATTCAGTAAAACTACTTGGGAAATATGACGGATCATTCATTTTAGAATGTAATAAGTAATAAATTGTTATATGGGTGTAGCTAACAACGTTAATGGTGGCTCTGGTGTCCCAAAACAGTCCTACACGAGAGTAGGAATACAAAACACAAGGGCCTCTACACACCAAAACATAAATGGAATGGCGCCATTATTAATGAAATAAACAAACTCAAACATAAGCCTTTCGAGTTGAGAGACTTCTCTAGAGCACGCTCTCATTTCGTCTGGCGTTACTTAATGCAAATTCTGCTTCTTCGCGTTTTGGTTTCATGTGAACTTTGAGGTTAACTTAGCTGGAATATGCCAACACTAGGGTTGAGAGAAAATGAGCGGTGTTTGGTGAATCATCTGACCACCATTGTTTGCTACGATAAATGGTAATGCAGTGTTTCGTGACAAGTTTCACCAGCGAAGTAGCATAGAGCGAAGTTCAGTCTAACCTTTCACGACAGGGGTCACATATCCGGGATAACTTAACACAACCGAGCTAGCAGCCAGCGCGTGTAGCTAGGCTAAGCTAACGTTAGCGTTCCCACACTGAGAGAAACAGAGACTTCAAACATACATCACCCATCCACAGGCTCGTCTGTCGGTTAAACATCGTGAATTGGACCGGAGATGAAATGGTAGAGCTGTTCGTTGGTGTATGCTGGGTAGCAAAACAAAGCGGAATTTTACAACGTTAAAAGTTCTCCACACGTTCACGCTAAACAAACCGAAACGCGGTTCCGCTTCCGTTTCAAGCGAAGCTGTCACACTTCCGGCGGGATCGCGGGCAGAGCATTGTGTATTGCCGATTATCGCCGACAACTGCAGTGAAAAGTGCCATAGATGATGCGTTGACCTGTTTAAAGTATTTGCATTATGCCGTGGATCATGTTACATAATTTCCTTCAAAGCAGCTTACAGTTGTACAGTAGAGGAGAAGGTAGTAGGAACAAGAATCTGAGGTTGTACAGAAAGTAGGCGACTAGAAAAGGTGTCTGAATGCAGCTGCTTCAGTTAGGACAACAAAGTTCAGAAACTGGCTGAACACAAAACGCATACCAATTACCCCCATGTGAATGTAGGGACAGCAATTATTTGTGTTTTCTTATTGATGAAGTTTAATTGAACTGTCAACAAAAGGCTGCTTCACTCAAAATGTTTCTCCACCATCGTGACGTAGAGCAGAGATACGTTAATGTACCTTGTACAATGTACATTATACTACGTTCGAAAATACTGTATCGTTATAATAACATTAGGTTCCACCGAGATTTGAACTCGGATCGCTGGATTCAGAGTCCAGAGTGCTAACCATTACACCATGGAACCGCTGTGAACCATGTATACGCTGTTTTTCAGACCTTATCTTTGCTGCCTTCATGAACGGTTACTCACTACTTTAATGTCCTGCTCCACAGGTCCTTGTGAAGTCACTTCATCCGTCTGCTGCAATGAGACCAGAGGAGACGCGGCACGTCGCAATCATGCACACTGAGGCTTTATTGGAAATACACAGCAGAAACAGGAGGAGGGAGACTCACAGAGATCAACACCCAGATGACGGACAGTCCACACCCTCAATCCACACAAAACATAGGACAGCATGTTACAGGGCGGGACTAGCATCCAGAAGGACTGTAAGAACACGAGCAGTTAGGGTTTTAGGGTTTTACTGCAACTTCTATTTCAAACTTGAAGGGAACATTACCCACCCTAAACATCTACTTCAGTTGAAATCGCAACACTTCAATTCATTTTCTTTTGTTGATTCTTATTTATATAAACCAAATGTTTCGAAATATCTGAATAAAAATGAAATCCACAGGCTGAAATACATTAAGCCTGCTCTTCAGGACAGGGATGTGATGAGGTCTCTAAAGAGACATTTCTTTAGTCCCAAGTAATCCATGCAGAAAAAAAACAATAAAAACTTGTGTGGAAAAAGGACGATATCTCCTTTGGGTATTTCAAATTCCAACAGCACGCCATTGTTGTGGACATTAACATGTTTTTCCAAATCTGAACTTGAGGAATCAACATGATTTCCAGCACCTAAAGCAGCTGCTACACTCTGTCAGGTCACCTAACAATCCTCACTCTCTAGTGTTGTTGTCAGTGGTTACTGTTGATTGGATCTAAAGTCAACACAAGAGTCTCTCCAGCTCCTTTGTTGGCTCCACTGTGTTCATAAATGCTTAATAAACTGGTAATTATTGAACTTTTTGAACCATAGCTTTCAGGTGTGTAGTGTTAAACACATGGTGCCCCTTTTACAATTAAGACGGATCAGAACCAGATCTTTTTTTATTCCACGCAATCCTCTTCTTCTGCCCACATTTCAACTGGACAAAACCGTTGTTTTATGCTAGTAGCGGCTAATGTAGCCTCCAGCAGAGAAGATGAGTACTCATTTTCAAACTGGTAGTCTTCAGACCCAACTGAGACCGACTTAAGTGACATCAATTGAGGCCATTCATCAGATCCCACACAGCTCCCTCTGGAGCTCACAAAAGGCTTTAACTTTTCCCCACGTATACAGTAGTGCTCCACAACACCTTTCAACGCACTACGACTCCATATGTGAAACCTGTGGAATCCCCCTTTAATCCAAGTAGGCCGACCTGTGGGTGCACTGTACCACAGGACACGCCCCTCAAAACGGTGGCAGTTAGGTCAGGTTTAGGAAAACATGGTTTGGGTTGAAAAGAGTTCACCCCGTAAGTGATCTCGGGGGGGATGTCGTGTAGTAAAGTGCAGATAGACCCTTCTCCTTTAATTAATACGTCTAACTCACACCCGCTTATCTACTTCTTTCTCCTATGAGCACCCAAACTAAATAACAGTTCCTCGTGTGATTCCCATGTTACTGTAATGCCATTTCAATCGAAATCGCTATTGCTGCATCACCCTTGCATATTAACCGTTACCATAGAAACATTCCACAGACATCATATTGAGTGGGTGGCTTGTAGGACACCGTTGTCTTGTGCGGATCAAAGGCACTCAGATCATAAAACTGATATTTTAGCACACCAAGACTCCGACCTCCTGTAGGTGTCACAGCTCTGGTTCCACATTGAAGGCCGTTGTCTTTGTCCCTTTTTATTGTCAGCATCACACCATCAGGATGAAGCCTTTACCCTGCTGACAGCGTATCCTAATCATCTATTATCTTCAGTCTGCAGCCAAACAAGTTGAATGAACGTCTAACTCGTAACCTCCATACACATGTTGGGTCTGTACAAGGTTATCAATTACACAAACAGGTCATTAGACAGGTCAGTGAGGTCACGAGTGTTTCTTTCTCAAGATACATACGAGCTCACGTTTTACTGCAAAAATTCAAGTCCAACTTCGTGTCAGTGTTTGTTGACACAATGCAGATGTTGGCAGACGGTACAGAAAGACATTTTCAGTAAGGTTTGAAAGAGTTACTCAAAATACAAAACCATGCAAGTACACAGGTCTTACACAGTGTACAGTCCTCCGTCAAGAGTAGTACAGAGGTGTCACTTTTCAGGTTTGGAGAGTGCACAGCTGATCGTTCAGTAGCAGAAATGGTTTGGAGGAAGGAGTTCTGGGTGAAAGAACACCACTCAACTGTTTTTCTTCAGTAGCGCCCATGTGGCAGACTGCCAGTCCTGAATGAGACTGTGCATATTGGACGGGACTTGATTTTGTCCTCAACAGTCAACGCTGCCATCCTGTCTTTAAATTGAAAAGAAACAACCAACACAGTTGGTACCGGAGAGGTGATAATGCGTGGAGAATCGGAGAGTAACGGTGCTTTATGGTTTCAATTCAGTCCAACTCATTACATGTATTTACAGGGTGTTGAATAAATAAAAGGTCCACGTTATTCTCACTCAGGGTTACGGTTCATTAAAGGGGACATATCATGCTCATTTTCAGGTTCATACTTTTATTTCGGGTTTCTACTAGAACATGTGTACATGCATTAATGCCCAAAAAAACACATTTTTCTCATGCCGCCACTCTTAATATACATGTATTCACTCTCTGTCTGAAACAGTTTTAGCGCCTGTCTCTTTAACACCCCCTGCTGAAGAAGCCCAGTCTGCTCTGAATGGCTTGTGATCACAAGATAAGATAATAGACATAATTTCCTTTAAATGTCCCCCCTTTTCCATTTAGTCATTTCAACAGTAAATTAATACATCCAATTCATTTGCTGTTGTTTTGAGTTGACCTTTTTGTAAACACTCCCAGGCTCGTATGTCAACTTACTAACATCCCAACTTTTGGTAGTTACTAAAGATTATTTTTCCAATATAAGTCTTTGGTCAAAAATAGTGACATTTGAATATATATCTGAAGGTGAAGGGACTCCGGTGCTCGCTGTGAGCATGTGTTTGTGTGTACCGTTTCTCCGAGCTGCAAGTATGTGTGCATGTCCAGGAGTGAGAGTTCAGAGCCATTGTGTCAGCCATTGCAGTATCCAGCGGCAGCCATGTTGGTTCCTGCACAGTCCTGCTCGGTGGCCCGCGATGGTGACTCCCAGCCATCCGATCACTGGATGTTTGGGGTCACACGGCGATGAAATGGCGCGGGCCTGGTTACAGGCCGCTCTTATAGAAAATCGCTGTCACATGTTGCCCTCTCCACAACATGACCGAACTACCAATGGCTCTGTCTTTGTGCGCGTCTCAGTGCTTTTCAGGTTCCCAGTTTGGTAGTCTCTCCAGTAAGGCCTTGTGGTCCACACCAACACTGGCCACCAGTCCTCTTTTGTTGAGCGGCGTTCCACTGTAGTCAATGTCCTCTCCCTTTAGCGTCGTCATGTGGCCACCTACAATCATGGAGTTTACATGTCATTGGTTCAGTGCACTTCCCCCATTAAACATCCAAAAAGAGATGGAAACGACACATTCGTTAAAAACATGAAAATACAATCGGGCTGTTTGTAGGCCTGTAACCATAATTACTTTTGTTGGACGATATATACACACTCCCAGAAATAAAATACATTATTGTTGGAATGCTGTTAAGCATTCCAACTATTGTTATCCTGTTTCTTTATTCAACTTCTTCTATTTCTTCCGTGCCCCTCTTCTCCTCCTTCATTTTTTAAGCTACAGAAACCGTTCAACTATTAAAATGTTCAGCTCTTTCACCAGAGGGGTGCTATGACTTTTTATATTTCTAACTTTTAAACTTTTTGAATTATTAAGCTTTTTATTTTCAATGGGATCTCTATGAAGAATATTTTCAAATGGCTTCAGGCACACAGGTGTTTGTGTGTTTATCAACATCACTAATTGGCTCAATCGCATACTCACAGACACACGCGCACATACACTCCTCTCCCTCTCTCTCTCTCTCTGTGTCTCTCATACAGTCATTCAGGTCTTAGGGATCTTCAGAGGTCTTTCCCCCCCCCCCCCCCCTCCACCCCCACCCACACACACCCCATTTTAAAATAAAAGCCGCACACACTTGATTTGTTGCAGCTGTTACGTGTTGCATCTCGGCCAATCAGACATGAGTATTCTGATAAGTTTCCTGATTCGAGTGACATTTACACACACCGCGACACAAGAGGGAGAGGTGAGGAAAGACATGGCAGAGCAGGACAACAGTCATGTAAGCTGTAAAAGATAAAAAATCGGACAATCTCCAAATGAGAAAGTTTGCCAGAAATATGAGAGCCTCTCGCTCGCTCTCTCTGCCTCTCTCTCTCTCTCTCACAAATTCTTTCTTCTCTCTCACAAATTCTTTCTTCTCTCTCACAAATTCTTTCTTCCCTCTCACAAATTCTTTCTTCTCTCTCACAAATTCTTTCATCTCTCTCTCTCTCACAAATTCTTTCTTCTCTCTCTCTCACAAATTCTTTCTTCTCTCTCTCACAAATTATTTCTTCTCTCTCTCTCTCTCACAAATTCTTTCATCTCTCTCTCTCTCACAAATTCTTTCTTCTCTCTCTCTCACAAATTCTTTCTTCTCTCTCTCACAAATTCTTTCTTCTCTCTCACACAAATTCTTTCTTCTCTCTCTCACAAATTCTTTCTTCTCTCTCACAAATTCTTTCTTCTCTCTCACAAATTCTTTCTTCTCTCTCACAAATTCTTTCTTCTCTCTCTCTCTCTCTCACAAATTCTTTCCTCTCTCTCTCACAAATTCTTTCCTCTCTCTCTCACAAATTCTTTCTTCTCTCTCACAAATTCTTTCATCTCTCTCTCACAAATTCTTTCTTCTCTCTCTCACAAATTATTTCTTCTCTCTCACAAATTCTTTCTTCTCTCTCACAAATTCTTTCATCTCTCTCTCTCACAAATTCTTTCTTCTCTCTCTCACAAATTCTTTCTTCTCTCTCTCACACAAATTCTTTCTTCTCTCTCTCACACAAATTCTTTCTTCTCTCTCTCACAAATTCTTTCTTCTCTCTCTCACAAATTCTTTCTTCTCTCTCACAAATTCTTTCTTCTCTCTCTCTCTCACAAATTCTTTCTTCTCTCTCTCTCTCTCACAAATTCTTTCCTCTCTCTCACAAATTCTTTCTTCTCTCTCTCACAAATTCTTTCTTCTCTCTCACAAATTCTTTCTTCTCTCTCTCACAAATTCTTTCTTCTCTCTCTCACAAATTCTTTCTTCTCTCTCTCTCACAAATTCTTTATTCTCTCTCTCTCTCTCTCACAAATTCTTTCTTCTCTCTCTCTCACAAATTCTTTCTTCTCTCACAAATTCTTTCTTCTCTCACAAATTCTTTCTTCTCTCACAAATTCTTTCTTCTCTCTCTCTCTCTCACAAATTCTTTCTTCTCTCTCACACAAATTCTTTCTTCTCTCTCTCTCACACAAATTCTTTCTTCTCTCTCTCTCTCTCACAAATTCTTTCTTCTCTCTCTCTCTCTCACAAATTCTTTCTTCTCTCTCTCTCTCACAAATTCTTTCTTCTCTCTCTCTCACACAAATTCTTTCTTCTCTCTCTCTCACACAAATTCTTTCTTCTCTCTCTCTCACACAAATTCTTTCTTCTCTCTCTCTCTCACAAATTCTTTCTTCTCTCTCTCTCTCTCACAAATTCTTTCTTCTCTCTCTCTCACAAATTCTTTCTTCTCTCTCTCTCACAAATTCTTTCTTCTCTCTCTCTCACAAATTCTTTCTTCTCTCTCTCTCTTTCACAAATTCTTTCTTCTCTCTCTCTCTTTCACAAATTCTTTCTTCTCTCTCTCTCACAAATTTTCTTCTCTCTCTCTCTCTCACAAATTCTTTCTTCTCTCTCTCTCACAAATTCTTTCTTCTCTCTCTCTCTTTCACAAATTCTTTCTTCTCTCTCTCTCACAAATTCTTTCTTCTCTCTCTCACAAATTCTTTCTTCTCTCTCTCACACAAATTCTTTCTTCTCTCTCTCACACAAATTCTTTCTTCTCTCTCTCTCACAAATTCTTTCTTCTCTCTCTCTCTCACAAATTCTTTCTTCTCTCTCTCTCACAAATTCTTTCTTCTCTCTCTCTCTCTCTCTCTCATAAATTCTTTCTTCTCTCTCTCACAAATTCTTTCTTCTCTCTCGCTCTCTCTCTCACAAATTCTTTCTTCTCTCTCTCTCATAAATTCTTTCTTCTCTCTCTCTCTCTCACACAAATTCTTTCTTCTCTCTCTCTCTCACACAAATTATTTTCTCTCTCTCTCTCTCTCTCTCTCTCTCTCTCTCACACAAATTCTTTTCTCTCTCACAAATTCTTTTCTCTCTCTCACAAATTCTTTCTTCTCTCTCTCCTCTCTCACAAATTCTTTCTTCTCTCTCTCACAAATTCTTTCTTTCTCTCTCTCCCCGTCTATGTCTCTCTCTCAGACAGTCATTCAGGTCTTAGAGACTTTTAGAGGACCCCCCACACACACACACACACCCCATTTCAAAATAAAAGCCCCAAAGAGTGAATTCTAATTGAAATGCTTGTGATGAAGACAGGCATTTAATAACCTGTTTGTGTGTCAAACATGATGATTATGTCGCCACTCCCCCACCCAGCACTACCCTTTCAAAATAAAAGCCCCATGGATTAACTATTTAAACAAGCTCAAAATTAGGCTTTTTTGTTAAAAAAAATGAATGCTCTTACTAATACTGCGACAACTACAACTGCTGCTGCTAATATAGTATTACTACTACTGCTACTTCTACTATAACTTTTGCTGTTGCTACTACTACTGCTACTGCTGCTACTACTACTGCTACTGCTGCTACCATCAATATTATTACTACCACTACTGCTATTACTACCACTACTATTACTTATACGACAACTGCTACTACTACTAATGCTATTCATGCTACTAAAAGTAGTAATACTACTACAGCTATTAGTACGACTGCTACTAGTACTACTACTACTGCTGCTACATCTTCTACTGCCATTACTATTACTACTACTACTACTGTGATATTAAATACTACGACCAATACTACAGCTGTTACTATGACTACTGATACTACGTATTCTACTACTTCTTCTAATTACTAATACTTCTACTTCTAATAATACTTCTACTACAACTACAAATATCACTACTACTAGTACTTATTCAAATGCTACTAATACTTCTACGAATAATACTTATACTAAAACTTATACTACTACAAATATCAGCACTGATGAATTTTTTTAAGCCACAGAAACTGTTCAAATATCAAAATGTTCAGCTCTTTCAGGAGAGGGGTGATATAACTTCATATTTGTAATCTTTCAACTTTTTGAATTATTCAGCTTTTTGCAATTTTCTTTTAAATTGGATATCTATTTTCAGCAATGTTTTTGAGATTCATTTCAGCTTTCAGCATTCCAACGCATTTTCAGCAGGAAATGCATTTTCTAGTTCTCATTTGTAAGACCATTTTTATGCCACTGATATAATAACGATAACATAAAAATTATCGAGGTCATGTCCAAATATGGTACAATAAGTCCCTAGCGCAAGACAGGCCTTTTAGTATGTGATCTCCTTTGCAGTTGAAGTGATATCCTGCTCTTTATGTCTGGTGCAAGGTATCTTATTTTCATAGGTAACATAAATGCTGCACAAGCATTTAGCAGAGTGAAGTCGGTGAGGCTCAGATGGAAAATCGTCACGTACGTTCATGCACCAATCTGGATTTACCAACATTCGGATCAGAATGTACTGAAACGTAGTCTACTAAACAAAAGGTGCAAACCAAAAAGGGCTCTCGTAATATTTGTATAAAATGTATTTAAAAAATGAATTACCCAGTGCATTGAGTAGTGCTGCACCAGCGCAGATGTCCCATTTCTTAATAAAGGTGACGTGGATGTAAACGTCTGCCTGGTCCATAGAACCTGCTTCACTGGAAGGCATCGCCAGAAGTGACAGGACCTTATATCCTGAGATAGAGAGACAAAGAGAGAGAGACAGAGAGAGCGAGACAGAGTGAGTGAGACAGACAGAGACACGTGTTCTATCTAGGAGTCCCAGTGTGCCATAAGGCATACTACTAGTGCATCTGAGTGGATTGCAGACTTTCCTACAGTTGTTATTAATAAAACCAGTGTTTGACAAAAATGTATTGTAGAAAAAAATATCCACTGTAAGAAAAGCACTGCGATTCTGTGGACCAGCCAAATTGCTCTTATACATAGCCTGTATAACCCATAGCTACATGTGAGTTGCAACAAATAAAAATAATCAAATTGACAGTATCGTTTTTAACAGTTAAGAAAAATAAGCAATCTAAGCGTTAATTTGCACATCTCCCTGTGGGTCGTTCCTACTTGAAATCATAGATAGATAGATAGATAGACTTTATTTCAGACTCGGGGTCCATACAGACAGATACATAAAAAGACAGACACAAACAATAAAAGTACATAGGCCTAGCAATGCCTTACAAAGAGACAGCTGTACCAATGTCCCCACAGCTGGGACTGGTAGCGTGTGGTGCTAAACCTTATGTTGGTTAAAACAAGTCTGATCCCATTTACAGAGTCATTCAGTCTGCAGATGAATTTGTACATGAGATTTCTTAAAACAGTTTGGAAAGTGTTGACTCGTGCAGCCACAAACATTTCACTGGCACTACTCCATCTCGGCCTCTTTAAAAGTATTCTCATGGCGTCATTGTACGCTACTTGAAGTCTCTGTAGACTCTTTTTTCTGTAGTTTGACCACAAGTGTGCAGTGTAGAGTGGAGTACAATATGCTCTGAACAGAGACATCTTCACTCCATCTGTACACAGACCAGACTTGCGTGAGAGACTGTTTGCTTGTGCATACATCATACGACATTGCCTGGAAATGTCGTTATCATCAGACATGTGTTCTGTTAAAAAATGACCAAGATATTTGACTTCACTACAGACACCAAGATTATTGTCAGACAATTTGAAGTCAGGGAAGTTTAGACATTTGTCCTCTTTAGTTGGACAGATCAGGACAGCACGCTTACTGGCGTTGTATCTGATGTCATGTTCCACACCGTACATATAGTGAGGAGCTGCTGAAGACCAGCGCTAGACGGACTAAAGATCACCAGATCATCTGCACACATGATGGTTATCATAGATATCTCCTTTGAGCTTCGTCTGCACATGCAGTACTTTAAAAAATAATAATAATTATGTTCTCACCTGCTCCACCTGCTCCTATGATCGTTGTGCTGTTTCCAAAAGCATCCTGAACAAAGCTTTTTACTTTTCCAGAGTGGGAACGTGATACGATTGCCTTTGGAGGGCTGACACTGTAGGACGGACGGGGTCTCATATTTGACCCCTGACCTACAAACCCCCAGGCTGCAGGGTGGGGGGGGGGGGGGGGGGTTAGAGAGGGGGAAGAAGAAGTTCAATACATGTAATTTTGTCGACCATCGTAACTATTACAGCTCTAGAAAGCGAATTTGACAGGTTCTTCCCCTAAATGGCATGGAGGCAGCATGCGTAATACATACACGAGTAAAGTTGTGGAGGCGCACACACACACACACACACTTACCAGTGAAATCAGTGAACGGCTGGTGTATGACCCCGATGACTGGTTTACCATCTACAGCCACGCACACCATTGTGGTCACATACTTCACCAGATTCTCTACGAGGAGAGAGATGAGCAGATAAAGAGAGTGGGAGTTGAGAGGAAAGATGGAGAGATAGATACAGACAGCCGGAGGACACAGGAGAGAAGAGAGGTCAAAAGAGGTAACAGGATCATGGAGTGAACCAGGACAAAGACGGATGAATAGAGAAGACCAGATACAGAGGTAAGTGTCAGCATGTCTCTCACATGCCGGAAAATCCATATTTGTGCAGATGTGCGTCTTGTAAACCTTTTTGTTCTTATTAATAACAAAAAGAAGACTGCAGTGGTGTTTGAAAGAACACATTTAATTCATGTTTCAGGTACACGTTAACGAGGCCTACAGTGCACACTGCCCCTCTTCATTGTAATTATGGACATGCCGTTAACATGATGTAGATCCAGGATGTCCAGCTGGACCTGATGCTAGGGAAGCCTCGCGTGTGATAACAGAAACACGTTCTCTCAGTGCACTCCTCACAAAGGAGCTATGCTACTCTTATAACATAACGCTGACCTGTCAGCACTAGACACACTAGAAACAAAGTGACCGAGACCGCCTCTTTTCATCCGACCAAGGTTCGGCTGTTTGGTTTCACACGTGTGAAAGGACCCTAAGATAGTGGTTCTAACTCCGAGCACCAAAGGCCGCTGAACATTTTCTACTGGGTCATAGGGCTGGGCGGTATACCGGTTTTAATTTCCCGTATGATATGAATTTTTCATATACCGTCATACAGGCTAAACAACTTCTGTCGCTCTTCAACAGGCAGCAAAATATATTGTTCGCCGCTGAGAGCGCTCCGGTCAGAGCTAGTTGTCTTAAGTGTATTGAGAGGGAACCCTAGTCATGGTTATAACTTCATAACAATTAACAACCCGCAACTAACGCTCTTTAACAGGGCAAAACACCACGACGCAACAGTTTGTGACACAAACTATTTGTAACACTAATTGTACATTTATAAAATTTCACCGCCAAACTGCATCCTGGGTACTGCTCGCTAACAACAGTCTGCTAACAGCTGGGACAGGCTCGGTCGCCCCAGTAACGGTACATTAAAGAACAGAACAGAGCGATGCAGGATGAACAAAGACTGAACAACAAAAGGTATTTTGGTCAGACACATATGCAACGCTGACTACCGTGTAATGTGTGTGGTATTTGTTATAAATGTATGTTGGTACATAGAGGGTGATAAGAAGCTGTACATGGAGGGGCTTAGGACCCAGGGGAATGTAGGTGAAGGAAACAGGAAGTGACGGAACGGAAGACACGCCACACAAACAGCTGTTCACCGCTTGGTGGCCGGTTGACCGGCCGGTTCTTTTCGGCATCAATTAATTAATGCTTTAACTCGGAAAAAAAAATAACGTGTTATACCGTGAAACCGCCAGAGTCTTACAAAATACCGTGATGTGCATTTTTGGTCATACCGCCCAGCCCTAGTGGGTCACACAGGCACTGAACCGTTTTCTTTCTACCGAACTACACCCACCAACTGTGTCAATGTACTCGATGTATATGATACTCGATACCGCTAGCCCACCGAGCTAGCTAACATTACAGCTCAGCCCGAGGAGAGACGCCATTAATGATTTCACTGTCAAAAGCCTGAGCTGCTCGTCCATGAGCAGATGCCCGCTTCTTTCTGCGCTGTGATACGGTAAGCGGGTGTACCTCGGCACAAAGAAAATAGTTCCGACATGAAACTGCTCACAACGAGGTCTGCGGATGTATCCTGAGTGACCGGGGTCGTGATTTGTAGGCAGAAACGTTGCCGTGGAGATTTTCAAATGTATTTTTATGGCATTTTGAGCACCACAAGCCGAGAGAAGAAAGACATTTCTACCGCCGATATCTCCAACACTCAACAACTCACACCGAATCTATCTAGATTGATGAATAGAACTATAGGGAAGAGGAGAAATGTGTTCTTTTATATGTTGGGGTGAATTGTCCCTTAAGAGGACTCTGCTACAAAAGGGCCATGAATGTTAGGTCAACTTCCCAAAAAAACACATACCCAAGACAAACAAGTGTGCCCACCAAACCTTATATAATCATTTATGATGTTTTTGAAACTCAACATTCTGCAATGTTACCCTTCACTGTGAATCCCATGAGCTTGTTCTGCAAAGACAAACACTGCCCACCTGTGTATTCCTGAGTAGCATCCAGAGGGTCGATCCACACTGTGACGCTCTCAGCGGGGACGTCCTTGCCCCCCTCTATCTTGTCTAGTATGTCGGCAGGAATGCCCCGGTTCCAGGATGCAGCCTTGTCCACCATGTTGTCATGCTCCTCGCTGTTCACCTGAACACATGCAGGCACAAGTATGAGTCATGTGCCTTTGGCTTATGTTTAAATGAAGTTTCCCTAAAGGTCATCAAAGCCTCGGTTCTGTGATTACAGCCTGGTTGCTGGTTCATAATAGTCTCCAGTTTGTGATGTTAACCGGCTAGACAAGTGGAACTGGTTATGTTTTCAGATCTGCCAAACAAGTACAGGTATTCTTTACCACGGTAGATAGATGACAGCTACAGCGATTTGCTCTCACCGTGACATCAGGGAAGGTGTTGCTTATGAGGTTAAACATCTTCCTATGAGACTGCAGGTCTCCCATGGTCAGAAGCTCAGTGTCTCCCTCCTGCGTCTTGCCCTTTGACTTCTCCTGCAGGGCATTTTCATGGCGCACCTTCTTCACCTGCGGGGGGGGGGGGGGGGGCATTTTAGTTTGAGTAATCTCAAGGAGATTATGTTTTTGCTGAAGTAAACGGCAGAGTCAAAGAAGTGAGAAATTGTGTTTTTGAACATCACCAATAGTCATCCAACAATGAACCAGTCAAACATGTGGGGGACAGCACACTCATCCTAAATCTGCACTGGAAAATCCTAAATATTATAAAGTATACCAAGCATGAGACTGGTCCTACGGGTGATAATATACAGGATACTACTCCGTAAGGTGTGGAGCTAAAGGGGTCACGTCCTTGGTATGACATTAGGTAAAAAAAACAAAGATTAAAAAAATGTTTTGACAAATACAGATTTCAAAAGTAACTAACTTGCTCAGTATCCATTCAGCAGTGAGGTAATGTGTCGTACAGTCAGGTAGCTTTGTGTAGTCTGTGACGGCCGGCGGTCTGTTTGATTCTCTGTTTGGGCTTTTCTTTTCTTTTACTAAGCAGGAATTGTGGTCTGGCGAAGGAGTAGTGTCACAAGGCTCAACAGCATTAAGCATGTTCGTACAGCCTGGTTTTCCACTCCAGAGTAGGGTCTCATATCCACGGCTATAAATTGAACAATCGCCTTGGAGATATTCAGTCAAATTATGATTCTGTCTCCTCTCTCACCCACCTAGTCCCACCCTTTCAAAATAAAAGCCCCATGTCGTAACTGTATCTTAACAGTGCAGCTATAACTTTACCCCGACTTCCAGTCTTTTTACCTCTGTGCCACCGAGCACAGCAGCCTCCACCGAGACAGCCAGCAGGTCCCTCAGATCCACTTTGCTCCTCTGTCTGCAGAGACGCAGGGACACAACAACATTAGAAATGACTGGAAAATGAATAACTTTTACCTGATGAAACTGTGTCAGCCATATCAGCTCCAGGAAAGTAAATGAGAGAAGGAACTTTTTTAAACATTTACCCCTGGTATTCTTTTTAGATGATGCTGAAATGTTGTAGAGACTAATCTGTGTTTCCCACAGACCACTAGAAGCCAGATGATGGTAATGCAGACACATTGAAGTCTGTACTTTACAATATATAAATATATATATATGGCACTGAACACGGTTTCGAACGTTACCTGCAGTGAGAGAAAACGTTATATCATCATCGTGTAAGGAAATGAGAGAGAGAGGAGTCTGACCTGAAAGCAGCCCAGCGGTTGGAGATGACCCCTGCGTACAGGTGGTAGATGACGCCGACTCCGAGGAGGCAGAACATCGCCACGCCGAGCGGAGACAGCCGGACACGCATCGGAGTCATTGTCCTTTGAAGCTTTTTGGTGGATAATATGACTCACAACACCGAACCAACAGCACAGAAGTGCTCTCAAAATGACAGACCGGAGGGCTATAGCGCTAAGCTAACGTTAGCTGACGTGGCTGTCAACAAATGCAGCTAACGAGCAGCTGCGTCACACCTGGCGTTCACGTTCCTGATTAACACGTAGACTGTCATGTAGCGAACAGCTGGAGCTGTCAAAGAACCGACACACGGGCTAATTCAGATTAGCTGTCTGCCCGTTTAGCAACGTCTGACGAAATTTCCCGAATAACCGAGCGTCGTTTCTGTCTGTAACGACATTCCGTTGGTGGGACAGCTTGACTGCGCTCCGTATTCTCCCTGTTAACTCGCTGGTGTCGAGGGCCAAGCGGAACAATCACACCTCTGTTCAGTCATCTCTCCTCTCATTACGTACACAGCTAAGAGGTCACGACTGGGCCGCTTCTCTTCCGGGTTATCGCTGGTGTCGTCATCATTTTTGTTTTGTATTCATTCATCTTCATACCTACTATTTACCTATTTACAACGAATATTTAATTAAGAGCAGAAGAAGCTATTACATGGGGATAAAATGTATGTAGCTTGACTTTTCTAAAGTTACCGTACTTATTATATATTTATTTATTTAAAATTGCATCATAAGGAATGTAAGCAGCAGCAACAAAAAAGAAACACACATGTTGTATATACAGTATTTATACACACATATATATTTCGATGGATAGATAGATATGAAGATCAACATGTTCTTGTTCTTCCCTCGTGCACCTTCTTCCACATCGGTCACAGTACATCAACACAGTTCTATACAATGGAAAAAGAATAGATTGACAATGAGGGATGCATGACAGGAGCAAATTCTCCTCTTTATGAAATGACTGCAGTGCAAACAGGATAAGTATAAACTAACTATCTGAGTGTTTATTGTGTGGCTCTAATCTCTCAGATCCGGTTCAACCTCGCTGTGCAGTCAGAGACTTCATGAACTTCCACTTATTGTTAGTTATTGCGGTTTTTATGCACCTCTCTTGTTTTTGTTTTGTTTTACCGTATTTTGTCCTGAGTGTATCGTTTAGTAACATTGATGCCTTACATTGTTTTGTGTTATTTTTTGCTGCACTACAAAAACAGTTTTTTAAAGAGATGAACCAAACTAACTATACTGAACTGAACATGGAGTAAATTTGCATCAGTCTGTTCGTTTAAACTGTGTGGTATTGTTGTATTAGCTTTTTACAAAGACTTGCACAAGTATGTTAACATATGTGATGCACAAATGCAGTGGTGTATCGAGTGGTCTCACCTACGTCACGATCTCCTTAGGTGCAGGGCCGAGATCCTTCTTGTGGCACTGGCACCTCTGCGTCACTCAGCGTCAGTCTGTGTCACTCGGCGTCAGTTTGTGTCACTCAGCGTCAGTCTGTGGCAGTCAGCGTCACTCAGTGGCAGTCTGTGTCAGTTCAGCGGAAAGAGTCAGCTGTGGCAGGCGAGCATAGTTCGGCAATCGTCAAGAAGCTGAGGGGGCGGAGCCACATTTCCTGAGACATTTCCTGAGAACACCCATTGTTGTTACGACAGATCAGCTTCCATAAATCAGTTTTATGATTTTAGTTGAGTCACCGGAGCCCCCTGTTCTCTGTATGCATCCTTAGAGCAAGTACGTTGTACTTTTTTGTTTCTCATTAATTTTATTTAAGTATGATTTTGCTGGTTTTGCAACAAAATGGAACATAATGCACTTTCCAAATTATTACTTTTATAGTCATTTACAACAATCGGCTAAAATAATGAAAATAAATCATCCGTTTTATAATCATTTAAAAGTATATATTAAAATTAAAAGACATAAAATGTCCAATCCAAAAATACATGTTTGAAAATATCTTCACTCTTCCTCTGCTTATATGTATATGTATGTCAGTAGGTGACACAAGCTGCCAGAGAGTGACGCAGGGTGACGCAGAGTGACGCAGAGTGACACAAGCTGCCAGAGAGTGACGCAGAGTGACACAAGCTGCCAGAGAGTGACGCAGGGTGACGCAGAGTGACACAAGCTGCTAGAGAGTGACGCAGGGTGACGCAGAGTGACACAAGCTGCCAGAGAGTGACGCAGGGTGACGCAGAGTGACACAAGCTGCCAGAGAGTGATGCAGGGTGACGCAGAGTGACACAAGCTGCCAGAGAGTGACGCAGGGTGACGCAGAGTGACACAAGCTGCCAGAGAGTGACGCAGGGTGACGCAGAGTGATTACTTATATGTATATGTATGTCAGTAGTAGGGTTTGGTATCATTTGGGTTTTTTTCCAATACCGGTGCTAAAACGATACTTTTAAAACGATACCGGTGCCTGAACGGTGTCTGAACCGATACTTTTTTCTTCAAATTGAACAATATATTAACTGTTAAAGTATACTATAAATATAAATAAATACAAAACACACACACTTTATACACACACTGCAGCAATTATTTTGCAGAAATATGGGCATATTTTCCACCTCTGGCAAAATACGACACGTCTCATGACTTATTTTATTTTACCAGTTGGTGGCGGTAATGCGGCAATTCGTCGTTTGCCAACCGCAAGTACACCTCAAAGGAGGAGAAGAAGAAGCTTTCGCGTGCCTGTGTTGTTGTGCTCATGAGCGACAGCGCTACGTACCCCGTTGTAATAATACTATGAGTGAGGAGCGGAGGACCGAGTCCTGCTGCCAGGACGGAGTCATCAGGGTAGTGTAAAAAAAGTATTTCAATCGGCGCAGACACCGAAATGAAGCACCGAAATCTGCGTTACGTTTCGGTCCGGTAGATACCGAACGTATAGGAACCGGTTCCATATGGGCACAGAGTTTCGGTGCCCAACCCTAGTCAGTAGGTGACACAAGCTGCCAGAGAGTGACGCAGGGTGACAGAGGGTGACGCAGAGTGACACAGAGTGACACAAGCTGCCAGAGAGTGACGCAGGGTGACAGAGGGTGACGCAGAGTACACAAGCTGCCAGAGAGTGACAGAGGGTGACGCAGAGTGACACAAGGTGCCAGAGAGTGACGCAGGGTGACAGGGTGTCATAATTATCTAAATTCTGACCCTTTGCTTTTTTATTAACAGCATTTACTTGTACTTTTACTTTCAATGAACAGGTTATGATGTACATTTAATATCAGAAAATTACTTTTGAAACTTAAGTACTTTTGTACTTCAGTACAATAAATATCAGATACTTTAAGACTTTTACTCAAGTAGTATTCTAATAGGTGACTTTTTACTTTTACTTGAGTAGTTTTCCAGTAAGGTATCTTTACTTTTACTCAAGTATGGCTTTTGAGTACTTTATACACCACTGCACAAATGCGAACCCACAGTTGCACACCCAAAGCTTATTTTAAGTGTGTTTATCCTGGATGTCAAAGAACTTTCCAGAAGTTCAGAACATTGTGTTTCTAAATTTTTTATTTTGTTTGTTTTTCAGTCACTCATCAGAGATTGAGGATACCAGCCAGACGCTGCAGTCAAGTCCTCTTTCAAGGTGTTACATCTTTAAGTTGTAGCACCTTTTGTAACACCTTAAGTGATGTAACAACATCACAGTAAGAATTCAACGCAGAATAACTGTAATTCAGTCAGGAACACTCTCGTCATAGATGTTAACCATTTATTGCAACACATGGAAATACAGTTAAACTTGGCGCTGATGGCTCCACTCTTTGACTGCTCCCCGGATTAGCCAGCAGCTACCAATCCAAAACGGGGAGCAAGAAGCAACAACCCCCAAAGGTTTACAGGAATGAGCCAGAAGTACATTTTTAAAATACATTTCAACCATTTGCCATGAAAGATGATCTCTGAACTAGAAAAGGGGTGGAGGCTGGCGTGGAGGAGGCAAAGCTTTGCCAGCAGTATGTTCTGTAACAGGTAGATGTAGAATGAATCAGTGAGGAGGGAGTCATATTTCAATAAACCTCCTTGAAGTGAGAGTGGGCTGTGATTGGTGTGGCCGATTGGAAGCTTCAATCGGCTGGCTGTCAACTGGTTACAGCTAGGGGTGTATGACTTCCATGTCCTGCATGAACTAAAGCGATGCTTGATTTATTTCCCAAACAAGCTACAATTTACGGTTTGGACTTCCAAGGCCTCACACGATTGGTGTGATTTGAAGCTACTGCAGGACTCTTGTGTTATCTTAACGTGTTGTTTTTAAAGATAAAAATGGAATCAAATACTTGTAAACTTGAAAAGGTTGTTCTGCAGTTTTCAGCTGTGCTGAACATGAACAACAGAGAAAAGCTTGATTGGCATTGAATGCTTTATTTTTCGGGTTCAATTAATCACAAAAATACAAGTAAGCTTCAACAAGTTTCCAATAATGTTGCATCTGGCAGAAACTACTTCCACCCAAAGATTAAAACATGCTGAAACAAAAGTTATTAGTACAAATGCTACTAGTACTACTACTACTGCTACTTCAAAAACTGACTTTACTATTACTACTACTACGACTACTTATTCTACTACTACTGTTATATTAAATACTACGACCACTACTACAGCTATTATACAACTTCTACTACTACTACAACAAATATCACTACCACTGGAATTCTTTTAAGCTACAGAAACCGTTCGAATATCAAAATGTTCAGCTCTTTCAGGAGAGGTGTGATATAACTTCATATTTGTAATCTTTCAACTTTTTGAATTATTAAGCTTTTTGTAATTTTTTTAAAATTGGATATTTATTTTCAGCAATGTTTTTGAGATTCATTTCAGCTTTCAGCATTCCAACGCATTTTCAGCAGGAAATGCATTTTCTAGTTCTTGTATATTGTTGGTCTTGATCATACATGAATAGAAAGTTACATTTTCTTTTTTTCAAGATAACATCCTCCAAAAACATGTTTACATGGTCATCTCTGTGCAATCATTTCTTTGCCTCTTCCTGGTGAGTTACTGCCACCAGCTGTGGATCAGTGGTATAGCATGAGATCAGTGGCAGGAATGTGCACTTGAGGACTCGCACAAACAAAATTAGGGACACAAAAAATAAAACTGCTCTCCAGTGCCAGCAGTGATCACAGACTCCAGGGGAACCTTTAAGGATAAGAGCGTATGATTGGCTGACAGAACTATTTATTTATTTGTGCTTCTTGAACTTCTCCATGAGGTGAACAGTGATGACGGCAGATACCATGATGATCAGACCCACAGAGAACAAGACCATCTTCACCAGGTACACAGATGTACCAGCAGAGGAACCCTCTGAACCTGAAACACAACAAAACAGCTGCTTCATTACAAATCTGACACAACAGATTCAGACTGTGACGCTACAGCACGACAGGAACAAATCAGGTCAGATAGCATTTTGTGTACTTTGTAGTTTACTCAAATACTGTAATTCCTACATTTCAAAATTGCAAAGTGCAGTTGAGTTTTACAAACTGCATTGTGCATTGTAAAACAGCATCATAGGTATATGTTGATCCATTGTTTATTTTACTCTTTAGCCTAGCTGAACTGTATTAATTGAAACAATCATGTTCAAGTGCTGGCTTATATGTTCTGTACTGTACTGTTTGCTGCTGCCTTTAATTGAACCACATTCAATTAATATATTAAGCAATTTCCTGCATTTCTGCATTTTAGTACTGTATTTTATTTCTTACACTGTTTAAAAAAAAATGTTTTAATGCAATGAATGTTCTGAATTGTTTTTAAATCTCCTTTTCTTTTGCCTTATGTTTTGATGCTTTTAATGGTTTTATGTGAAGCACTTTGAATTACCTTGTTGTTGAAATGTGCTATACAAATAAACATGCCTTGCCTTACTGAAAAATGCAGAAATGGAGAAAAATATCAGTTTCTACAACAAACAATGAATTATTTACGTAATTTAGTGTTCCTGTAAATAACATTGTTTGTGCTTTCTAGTAGAGTTTGTATTTCACCCTGCAGCCTGACAAGGTGCTTTAGACATGTTCAGAACTAATTCATTTAAAACACACACAATCATTTTCTTTAACAAACAGAAATGCTAATAGGCTCCAAGTCTTAAACTCAAAACTGTTATCAGGAAGTCGTCTTGTCTTTCAGTCTTACCAGCATATTGGGGGCAAAAGTGTTCAATCCTTTTAAAGTCCTGGGTCCAGTTGAGCTGGTTGCTGTGTTTACAGATGATTAAGCCATACACCAGGTAGACGTGGAGAGAAGCACCAGAGGTTGTGAGCTCTGGTCGCTCTCCTCCCTCCTGACTGCAGCTTCGGTGGACACATCTAAAAGTGCTGCTGATGTGAGAGTGCTGTGTACTGCAGGTCACAGTGAGGTTACAGGAGTCTGAGCTTCTGGAGACCACTGTGTCCACTGAGTCCACTGTCAGTTCAACTGGAGACACTGGACCTGAGGGGGGGGGGAGTTTCTGTGAAGAAGTTATGAAACATGGCAGCAGAAACTCTCTATCAGTGTCTGACATGTGAACAAACTCACCTTGAACTGTGACCTTGTATTCAGCAAGTAGTTTGTGTCCTTGAAACGTGAACACTCGTGCAGCATAAACTCCACTGTCTGCCTCTTGTAGATTCTTCAATTTCACAGAGAACTTTTTCACAGGAAACTCAATCCTTCCAGTGAAATCAGAATGCACTGAAGGTTCTTTATCAGTTGTAAATATTACTACACCAACCATGTGATTGAATGTCCAGTCAATGAATGAAAAAACATCAGGAACATCAGCATCAACATTCAGAATCAGATCATCTCCCTTCTTCACAAACACAGTGGTCACAGCACTGGGCCCTGTAACAGTAGACACATAATACAATAAACATCATACTCAACTGTGACGTCGTGTGACGTCACAGTACTCTGTTCCGTCTCTAAAACTTGGACATGAGAAGGTTACCGAAGCTTCATCGGCCCGTGACAGCAGTCGGTACCAGAGACGTGTCGAGCGTGTACAACAGGCGAAACACAGAGATGCAGCCTCAGCATTGCTTGATATGAGTTTAACGTCGGATCATGCATATGACAGCCCACCAGCAGCAGAGGATGAGGACGAGGATAAGAATAACCAAGACAACCAGACGGACCTCGGTGGGGCCACGATTGCAGCAATGCAAGCTGAGATGCAGCGCCGACTCTCGGAAAATCTGAATTTGAAAAAGGAACTTTCCGATGAACGATCCATGTTTGATTCAGAATTTTTCTAAAATAATGATGAAAAAGTGAGATATTATACTGGACTGCCGGACTTCTCAACCCTGCAAATTCTATACCATTTTATAGAACCACACATCCCATCTTCTACTCGTGTAAGGACTGGGGGTGTTCACGAGATACGTGTAGATGTTGGCGTAGTTTACCGATGGAAGATAAGTAGGATCGGCACTGAAACGATCTGCACTCATCGTATAGGGATCCAAGTTACCAATAACCTTCAATTTGGCCAGGTAGCGAACCTTTGATGCACTATCCAGTGATTCAAAGTATGGTATTTTCGCCGCACTTCCTTGTTTACTCGCCGCCATGTAGGATCTGTATGTACTCCAACATGGCGGACAGACCTCGTAACTAAGGAGATTGTGACGTCAGCGAGACCACTCTATAGGATGTTTGCTGGCTTTTATCCCACTGTTCTTGTCATCCTCTTGTTGTTATGTATATGTATTGTCTCTTGTCTTTCAGTCTAAAAATATATATATATATATATATCTATATACATACTGTATATCCTTTTCTGATGCGAGGGTCCAAGGACAGAAGATGGCATTTATTTTATGTTGTTAAGATTGTAAATTTGTGATAATGGGAGATAGAAATAAAATTGGATTGAATTGTAAAGCCTCAGTAAATCTGGTCCAGTTTTCTCTCATGGTGCACATAAAACAAATTCCACCGGCCCTTCAAGTGCAGTGAAGCACATGTATCTACACGTGAAGTGAACATTTTTGGTCATTATCTTATCTACCAGGAATATTCAAACCATGTTTTTAATGCAGTCCTAGGTTAGTGTGCCATTTTGTATCTGCAGTTTCTAAATTGAGCAGACATTCATTTCTCTTTGTCCCCTGTAAACTTGTATGATATGAAAGTATGACATTAAAAGATAGGTTGACATTGTCCAAGTCTGTCTCATAGCAATAATCATAAGTACGTTGAAATAGTTTTGCTGTTAATGTTAATTGTTCCTCTTGTCCTCAATAACCACAAAAGGTTTCCTTCTTAAAGCGATTCCAGTATAAGTGACGGTGCTCGTTCCAAATGAGTAACTTCAGAAGTCATCATGGTGCAATACTCTCTCTTTGTGTTTCTATCCCTTCACATAACTCAGCGAGGGAACACCATCTGGATCCACATGCTAACAAGACTACATTTGGAAGACGCTTCAGCTGTTTTTACACAGAACGAGGGCTGTGGATTTTACAGTTTATCCAGATGTTTATTCTTATCAAGGTGAGACACTGTCTGAAACAACATCATGTGACACAAACCAATACAAAATAAGCAGCTCTTTAGATTCAGTTGAGCTATTCGTCCTTAAATTGAGGAAATTGTTCATATAAATCTTTCTGTTGTTAAAGACAGATTGTACGAGGCATTGGTCTAAGCACCACAACAGAGGTTCAGTATCTATAAACCAACATATCAGTGTTGTTAGCTGTCAGTGAGACTTGAAAACAATCTTCTTTGTTTAACCAGTTAATGTTTCAGATTTCCATAATGTCTGCTGGTCCCTTTTTCTCTTCCATTAGAAAGTGAGATTACTGAGATAAAGCCACAGCTCCTCCTCCTCACATCTGCCGGCTGGCTGACAGAGGTCTTCACAGCTGGTTGTCTGCTCATCTCGTCTCATTGTCCTCTTGATCCTCTGCTGTGTGGGTTGCAAAGATCTGACACATCAGGTATCACCCCTTCCTCTGATGTCTCCTTATTGCTTCCTTCTTTACCGCCTCACTTCCCCTCTTCTCCTGCTCCTCGTTCTGCTGGCCATATGACAGAGATGTGGTAAGACTTCAGCTCCTCCTCAGACACAAAGTCAGGGGCGCAGCTCATGAGGTCGTGACCCCGGAATGACTTGGGGAAGGCGATGACGTCACGGATGCTGGGAGCGCCGACCATGATGGAGACCAGTCGGTCCAAACCTAGAAAAGCATGGAAGAGTGCAAAAATGACTTCATAGATATATAACCATTTTCACCTTTTAGCTTATGAATGTAGCAGTATTAAATATATCACATTGACTCCTCAAGCCAACAGAAGGTAGCTAACACTGCTAACTTTGATGCTGCGTAATAAGCAGTTGTTGAGCTTGCTATCTGAAGAGAGGCCGGGAGCTGACAGCTACAGCCCAACTGATACCTCATCCACCAACATTGGCCTCTCACACATATGTGGTATGGAGAAGACGTGGAGCACACGTTGGCAGATATGCAATACTAAACTACTAAACTGTAATTTAGAAATGTATTTAGAAATGTTTTGCCGGCTGTAATTGATCTATGTACTTTGTGTTTTTCTTTCGATGTATTAATAGTTTCATTTTCAGTGAAGTTTGCTCTTCAATATTAACCTTGCATCTATCATTACTTTCATCTGAATGAAATGTATTGCTCGACTGCAATGTCAATAACTTGCAGCTCATAGATGTGTAAACTGTGAGCTGTTGTTGTTAGCCCGCTAGCCCTGCTAGCTCCCGCAGCACATGTTTACAACCCTACGCTCGCAATTTCTCTATTTTGCCTGGCAGATTTCGGTCTCCGACCCGTGTCAAAGTTGAATCAGATCTTACTCTGTGGGAAACAAGCCAGATAGGTCAATCCGCGACTGGGAGCAAATACGCCTTGCTCAATTCTTCATATTCAATATATGGACCCTGGACATGATCTAGTTTGGAGGTAAACCCTTTTGCTTAAGGGATCATCCTAATCAAGAAAAATGAAATAAAATATGTAGCAATACAGTTTCTTTTCTTTTTACTTTGCTCAACCAGCTCAGTGAAGTGCAGAGTTGACCTCACCCAGAGCAATGCCTCCATGTGGGGGTGCTCCGGAGTCCAGAGCCTCCAGCAGGTGAGAGAGAAGACTGGGATCCTCCTGCAGCGGACACAGTTAGGATAAAAAGCAGTTATGACCAGTCATTTATTCAACCTGATTCTAAAACTTCAAGGTATACAAAAACTGACCTTGAGGACACTCTTCAGGACGTGAAGCTGCTCTGAGGCCTTGTGGATGCGGATGGAGCCTCCTCCAATCTCACAGCCGTTTAACACCAGGTCATAGTGCTGACCACGTGCCTGGAATGCATCCCACATGACGCGCATGATTATTTCTAACCGTTGCAAAAAGGAATAGAAGAAGACGCTGACATAAGAGTGAATCTACGTGACTACCTTCTGTGGCTCTGTGTAGAGTAGCTGCGTGTCCTCTGGCAGTGGGGCAGTGAATGGATGATGAGCTGACTCCAGCTGCTCCGGCTCCTCCTGTTTGGGCAAGAAGAGGGGGAAGTCCAAAACCCACAAGAAGCGGAAGGCTGAGGGGTCGCGGACTGACGCGCCGCCTGACTCCAGGAGCTCCGCACACCGTAGACGAAGATTACCCAGCAACGGGCGCTGCGAGCGGAGCGGTGGGGGCATAGCAGGACCCGTGAGCCAGGAAGGGGAAGGTTGGAGAGGCATGAGGAGATAGAATCAACATATACACACGTCATGTTAATAACTTTTCCCCTTGACGTCAGTGGGTCTCTTACCACAGTGTGGAGGGACCCGGCTACCATCAGCACCAGGTCTCCTGGTTTGGCTCCGGTCCTCTGCAGCAGCTCGTCTGTGGCCGAGACAGACAGCAGCTTCTTCAGGGGAGACTTCAAAGTCCCGTCGGCTTTGACCAGCACCATGCTGAGCTCCTTGGGACAAAATAAATGAGGCATAAAATATATAAATGACTATTCCTTTAAAAGACCAAAGTCACACAAGAGAAAAGCAACAACTGATCAAGGCAGCAACTCCCTTGTTTTGTGAGGTAAAGTTACTGTTTTTGTCAAATTAGTCTTGTGGCTTTGAAGAGATCATAGATAAGTTCAGTTCAGTGAGGACCGTGTGACAGCAAGGTAAAGAGGTGAAGATATTCTAGATAGAACGTACACTTAAACTGATATAGATTTGGTAAGCAGTACATTACTTTGCTCCTGTCTGTTTCTATAAACTCCATCTACTGTAGTAAAACACTGACTATGGAGAAGAAGCTCATACAAACACGCTTTAAAAAAATCCGAACTATCCCTTTAAGAGGTTTTGCAACTTTGACGGATGCTTTTTTTTAATGTCACAAATAATCAATATTAACAAGAAATGCTGATTTGAAGCTCGTTCAACTTTGTATGCTTCAAAGCTTGTATTTGCTACAAGGCGCATTCATACAAAACAACAAGAAATTGATGGAACATGAAATGGTGCCATCACAAGAACAAATCTCAAGACAATAGAGGTTGAGAAAGGACAAACAAAACCAACCTGGCCGAACTGAGTCTTGGCCGTTTGTTTCAGTTCTTCCAAATCTTTCCCAGCAAACAGTTTCTGTGGTCAAACACGAGACAGAGAGGATCGTGTGAGTCCGACAGCTGTGACGCAGGTCAACAAAGGCAAGATATCAGAAAGCCTGTTACTTCTCAAGCATCGTTCTGTCTTTGGTTCTCATCATTATTGCATTATAAGTCCAGCATGCTCTGATGGATTTCTTTTTTTATACAGGTTCTGGTCTTACCGCTCCACTGGGGACGCAGACGGCCTGGACGGAGCCTCCCGGTTGGCTGAGAGCTGATCTGAGGAATTCAATCTCCGTGGATAAGAAAAGCTGTCGGAGGTCGATCAGCTGGACGGACAGACAGAAAGACACGAGTGCTTAAACAGTCAGAAACATGCTGGTATATCATACTCAGAGGAACATGACTTGCCTTTGACAGCAGTGAGTTGTATATTCAGGTCTTATCTTACAATTCAAATCTCCACGGCTGATGTTAGAACAGTAATTACACTCATGTAATGAGCTTAATTCCTTTCTGCTGCAGAAAGATCCGTTCTGATATCATCTCGGTGACAAAAAACCTCAAACAGCCCACCTTCATACTGAATCTGGTGTCGGGCTTGTCCACACCGTAGTCTCTCATGGCCTCTTCATATGTCATGGTTTGGAAAGGGACCGTAATGGGACCTTTCTCTGCAGGCCAGGAGTCCTGTAAAAGACCCTCCACCAAGGACAGGATGCCGGCCTGGTCCACAAAAGACATTTCTATGTCTACCTGGGAGAGATAACGAGAGGATGAACACGGGTCAGGACTGTGAAACCACCTAGCTACGTCCAAGTCAACACCAGGACCACGAGCAAGGCACTCCTGGATCAAAGAACAGGACAAAGTCAGCATCTAGACCCAAGAAACATATTTTGTGCTCCTCAAACCAGCACCAGCTATCAAATGTAAAGAAATGTGATGAATGAGGCGTTTATAATATTGAGTAATATTTTGGACAAAGACTAAGTTCCATTATGGTTTAGCGATGCCTAGTTTTCACCCAGGTGGCCCCAGTATGAGTCCCAGTATGGGAACAAATACCGAATTTCCCGGTATTCTAGTCTGGTCTGGATGAAACTGGAATATTTCAGCTCCAATATCCGTCACTATCAACATACAAAGGTACAATAAAGTCACAAGATAAAACCTGTCAGATAAAAAAAAGCACTTTGTCAGTGTTTTCCCCGTTCCGCCTCCACGTTACCTGGGTGAACTCGGGCTGCCGGTCCGGTTTGGAGCCTTCATCTCGGTAGCACCGAGCCATCTGGAAGTACCTGTCACCGTGACAACAATGAACATAGACAAAGACTTCTTAAACTCCTTTGAATTGTTAACAAAAGATCACACACACACACCACAGTACAGTTTTCCTGTGCTCAGGCCTTCACCCCACCTGTCTACACCAGCCACCATCAGAAGCTGTTTAAACTGCTGTGGACTCTGGGGCAGAGAGTAGAACCGGCCCGGCTCTCTGGACGGAACCACAAACTCTTTGGCTCCCTGGAACACAAAATAATGAACAGAGACTGAGGGAAGCAGAGATTAGATCATGTTCCTAAATTTAAGAGAAATTATATTTTACCCAAACTGATTATAAAAGAGAGAAATTCTTAGCTCCTTTGAATGTCTGTTTGTTTAAGACGGGTTAAAGTGACTTTGGTTCTGTGTCCTTGTAATATTTAAATGATAAAGGACATTCTTACCCCTGGTGTTCTTTTAAACAAGGTCGGAGTTTCCACATCCACAAAACCTTCAAATGACAAAAGCATAGACACGCTTAAACGATGAGGACCTGGATTCTACTGTTTTCTATCTACAGCTATGTAAATGATGTGTAGTGTTTTCATGCTTCTCTATGGAAGCTCTGAGAGGAAGAGAGAAAAAATTAACTATTCTGGTGATCCATTATCAAAATGATCCGGTGTTATTACTTAAGATCAAGGTGAAACAAAAAGGTTTCGTCAAGATAACCTTTTTAAGTTGCTCATCTATTCTCTTCCATCTGTGAAACGGGTTCTATTTCATCCTTACTGACCGCCAGAGGCAGTGCTTCACACTGGATATCCCGGATGACCCCCGTCGTCTATAAGTTCCGGTGTCATCCTGAGCTCAGTCCTTTTCATCTTCTCGCGACGCAGGTTAGCTACCATGGTAGCATAAACAAGGATGTGTCTACGATCAAGACATATTAGAGCTCGTCGCTGTAGCCTTGTGACCACCGGTCGGAGTTGCGGTTCTCTCGCCCTCCAAAGGCTGCGACGAGCTGTCCCTCTTCGGAGGGAACGGTGTGTTCGGCGTTCGGACATCGAGCCCCGGACTGGTGGACGCCCCTATCATCGGTCGTCACCAGTCTGATAAGGGCCACCTAAGTCGTGATGACAGCAATCGGTAAGATCGATTAACATTGTTTTCTATAACAGTTGTTTGTTCCACGGTTGGCAGAGCGCTTCCGCTCTAGTTAATCGAGTGGCGCGCTAACGAGAGCGTAGAATTACGCTGTCGGCCCGCCCTTCACAGTGTTACGGCTATCACAGTTAGCAGAGTGTTCCTGCTCAGGCAAAGTTGGTGAGACACTAGATCGGCATTGGCGTTGTGTCCATTGAGATTTAATCTTTACATCTGACGTAATTCGCAGTTAGCAGTGTCTTCACTCAGGCTAACTTGGTGAGATGCTAGCTGGGACTGCGTCCATCAACTTTGTAAACCTTACGGCCGTCACAGTTAACAGAGCGTCCCCGCTCAGGTTAACTCAGTGGGAAGCTAGCTAAACAGAGCTGATACTGGGGCTGTGGCCATCAACTTTGTATCCTTACGGCTGTCACAGTTAACAGAGCGTCCCCGCTCAGGTTAACTCAGTGGGAAACTAGCTAAACAAAGCTGATACTGGGGCTGTAGCCATCAACTTTGTATCCTTACGGCTGTCACAGTTAACAGAGCGTCCTCGCTCAGGTTAACTCAGTGGGAAACTAGCTAAACAAAGCTGATACTGGGGCTGTGTCCATCAACTTTGTAGCCTTACAGCTGTCACAGTTAACAGAGCGTCCCCGCTCAGGTTAACTCAGTGGGAAACTAGCTAAACAAAGCTGGTACTGGGGCTGTGGCCATCAACTTTGTAGCATTACAACGATCACAGTTAGCGGAATGTGCTCGCTCAGGCTAACTCTGTGAATGCTAGTTATACTAAATCAACATTGAGGTTGTGCCCATTGATGGTTTTTACGCATTACGGCTGTCGAGTTCGCTCCGACTAACTAGACTAAGCTAATACTCGGATTGTGTCCATTGATTGTTGTAAACATTATGGACATATCGGTAGCGGATATCAGTTAGCAGAGTGCCCTCGCTCAGGCTAACTGGTAGCACACCAAGAGTTACAGCAACTGTCCAAGTGAAGAGAGTGTCCTCACTCCCCTCTCACTATGAGGACTGTTTTCCTGACCTGTTCCACAGTGGCAGAGTGCTCTCGCTCAAGCTAACTGGTGGGACACCAATATCTGCAGCAACTAGCTTAGTGAAGAGTGTCCTCGCCCCTCTCACTATAAGGACTTTGCCTGACCTGTTTCCACAGTGGCAGAGTGCTCTCGCTCAAGCTAGCTGGTGGGACACCAATATCGGCAGCAACTATCTTAGTGAAGAGAGTGTCCTCGCTCCCCTCTCACTGTACGGACTGTGTTCTTTTTTGTCCGTTTTTTACGGTAGCAGAGTGCTCTCGCTCACGCTAACTGGGGGGACACCAATATCTGCAGCAACTAGTTTAGTGAAGAGTGTCCTCGCCCCTCTCACTATAAGGACTTTGCCTGACCTGTTTCCACAGTAGCAGAGTGCTCTCGCTCAGGCTAACTGGTGGGTCACCAATATCCGCAGCGGCTGGCCAAGGGAAGAGTGTCCGAAGGATCACTCGACACTGATGTTCTCTCAACATTCAGCAGAGCGCTCCCGCTCGGACTGATTTGGAATTCCGCATAAACTAGTGGGACAAGGGTTCCACCAGAATCGCGGCCATGTTAAACTCTCCCGGCTGTAGGACCTGTATAGCTCCTCTTCAGCCGGAGGACGGCCCTGACCTCTTGCCCTAGCCTCGAGCTTCTGAGGCAGGGCCTCTCGGAGAACCCAGGCAGGACCTGCGGCATCACGCCTTGAGCAGTAAGGTCTGCTAGGCTGGCTGAAGTGGAACACCTGATGCGGGAGGTCTACCTCCCCCTGTCAGGGCAGCTGAATCCAGCCCAACCTACCCTGGTCATTTGTATGGCGCTTGCACGCCTGGCATACACAGCAGCTGGAACATCCACCTGTGAGTGCCTTCTTCAGGCGCCTTCCCGCCCTCACCACCTTTTCTGTTCCTCCCTCCGAGGAATATCTGAGGGAGTTGCGTGCATGGTGGAGACACCAGGGCTCTCTCCCGCCTTACATCAGACCATGCAGGATGTGGCAAATCTGGCCTTGCACGTATGCCAGCCAGTTAGACGACTATGGCGTCCATCAGTTTCCCCTGAGGAGACTCTGAGGCCCGATGCCAGGTACCCTCGACCCAATGTCGGGTCAAAGATGACCTGCTATCCAGGGCTTATGACACAGCAGCGCTGTGCACCGTATCGACAACTCCCTCTCCCACCTCATGCTTTCCCTCGCAGATTCTCTGCAGCGGGCTACTTCGACGCTTCTGCTCAGTGATGCTTCATTGCAGGCGTTTGCGCTCATATTGAGGGAACGTGGATGTATGATGTCCACCCTGGTTCAGACTCGCCGCCAGGTTTGGCTGGCGCAGTCACCCCTATCTGAGACATGTAGGAGGACCCTCCGTACTGTCACAGTGGAACCTGGTGAGCTGTTCGAGTCAGCTGCTGTACAGGCGCTTCAGCGGACTGTTAGAGCTAGCCAGACCAGGCAGCAGTTCTCTGGTCTTTGCAGGGACATGCCTGCACCCCCAGACCTAGGGGTCCCACTTTGGCCCACAAGGCCGTTTTCTCAGCCTCCAGCTTACCCTAGTAGCCGCAACAGGCCTCGGCGTCCTGCTGAGAGGCCAGACCGCTACCTATACAACCCTACTTACGTCCCCGTCCCCCCGGCAGGGGTGCCAGGAGATGTCTCCAGGCCGGCTGTCGGGGTTCTTTCTCCCATCAGCGGATTTCCAAGGGAGAGTGGTTCACGTCTATCGACGCCTGTTCCCATGGTCCATCACCACAACTTTCAGTCCTGGGTGCTTCCATTCGGACTCTCCCATCTCCCCATGGGTGTTCACAGTGTGTTACTGCTGTCCTTTCCCCCTGCAATCGCAGGGCGTGAACATACTGCCGTACTTAGACGACTGGCTGACCTAGGCGCCATCCCGGCTTCAGGCGCCACAGGACACTGCTCGCCTTCTCTCACGTGGCCCGGTGGGCCTCAAGGTGAACATGGAGAGGAGCTACCTGAGCCCTTCTCAGAGCATAACCTTCATTAGTGTGGCCCTAGGAGGGCCTGTCTGTCGCCCCAGCATGTGGCCAACGGCCCCCACAACCTCTCCCTCTTCCGAGGGGGCAGACGGTTGCCCTACATCCTTTTCTCCGACTATTGGGTAAACTGACAGCTGCCTCAACTGTCGTTCCCTTGGGTTTGCGGATGGCTGAACAGCCTTCACTTGGATGCCAAGTGGCACAGATACAGGGCAATAATATTATCGAAACAGTGCCTATTCACTATCCCCATGGAGGGAGTGCATATCTGGCGAACAGTGTCCCAGGAACCGAGCCCCAGGGGCTCGGTTCCATTCCACCAGGAGATTGTCACAACAGATACCTGCCTCTCAAGGCGGGGTGCAGTGTGACAGAACAGGACAGCCTGGGGGCAGTTGTCTGCTGAAAGACCGCAGGTCCAGGTTCTAGAGCTAGCGCTCGAGCACTTCCTTCCATGTTTGAAGGGAAAGCATGTGCTTGTCCGGTGGACAGCACCTCTGCTGTGATTTCCCATGAACTATCGATGGGGCACCAGATCTGCAGAAGTTGCTACGGGGATCACCGTGGCCTTCTGACTTGGGAGGCCCCTCGCCTGACCAGCCTGTGGGCAATGTACCCACCAGGAGAATGGAACAAGGTTGTGGTTTTCCTGTTCCGTTACAAGCCTCCACCGTGAGAGTGGCGGCTGCATCCAGACGTGTCGACCCACTGCCCCCACTGGGTCTCCCTGACGGAGAGGACCAGCCCTCTGGGTCAAGATGCCCTGGCTCACACGTGGCCAGAGGATCTTCTTTATGCCTTTCCACCATTCCCTCTGCTTTTGCTATAAGCTTGTCAGAGTTCTTCCCCGACAGGAGGGATCTCCTGTCGCAACTAGAGGGTCGGATTTGGCATTCCAATCCCACTTTCTGGCCTACGGCAGTGTTTCTCCCAAGGGGGTGGATACGTTCACATATAAACCGGCCTATCCAGCTGGCAAAGTTGACCCCCCCCTCCCCCATCGGGGGAGGAGAGGTCAAGGCTGCTGTGCCCAGTGTGGGCCCTCAGAGCTTATGTGGAAGCCACCGCCTGCATAGTCAGTTATGGTGAGCCTAAGAAGGGCTTAGTGGATAGTGGAGGCCATTGCCGATACATACAAGGCGAGCGGCTGCGCTCGGCCATCCGGGGCCTGAGTGGTGTGCCTGTGGGGGATATATGTGCGGCGGCCTCATGGGCATCACCGAGCACATTCACCAAACACTACAGAGTTAACGTTGCCAACCCTCACCCACTGGGGAGGGTTCTTTGGCCAATTTTCTCTGCCGGAGCTATAAGAGGTAGTTACTGTGCTTCCTCGTGACTCTTTTGGTATAAGTCATCCAGTGTGAAGCACTGCCTCTGGCGGTCAGTAAGGATGAAATAGAACAAAAGTTACGAATGTAACTACGGTTCTATGAATCCTGGATGACCGCCAGAGTTCTTGGTCACTCAGAATCCCGTGAACTCGCGAGAAGATTCCATAGGACTGAGCTCAGGATGACACCGGAACTTATAGACGACGGGGGTCATCCGAGGTCACACGTGACTTTGTTGATATAAATATTCGACCTGCGCATGCGCGCGACGGAAGATATCCAGTGTGAAGCACTGCCTCTGGCGGTCATCCAGGATTCATAGAACCGTAGTTACATTCGTAACTTTCGTTTTGCCAGGTGAAATAAAAAGGTTTGTCAAGATGTTGGTTGTTGTAATGCTCATTCTGGCCACAAGAGGCTGAAGTGCACCACTGCACTATGGTCTAAAGAGGACTAAAGCGTTCATATTTTCTCTAAAGGCAGATAGAAATACATTTCTAGCCAAAAGAAAGACACAACAGTAATGTTACATAACTTCCTAACATGCAGTATCTGTGTATGGAGACATTAAAAGTCACCTGGAAGAAAACATGGATGCTGTTAGTCTTCTTCAGAACATGGAGTAGTGGTGCACGTCAGCCTCTTGTGGCCAAAATGAGAATTACAACAAACACTTGAAAAAATGGTCCTGACAATAAAGAATTCTCAAACTTTCCTTTCCCCCGTTTCACATACGAAAAAAAACATTCAAGGAACGAAGAAAGATTCTCCTGATAAAACCTTTCACCTGTTCTTAAGTAAACACACGAGAGAAAACAAATCAGATTTAGAAAATGGATCACCACAATTCACCAGAAGCAGGGCTTCCATAGTTTCCTCCTTGTCCTCTAATATGACGCAGGTCGACAGACAAAGGTGTGTTGGTCAGTCTGTGTGTGACGGATGAGCAACCTGCCACAGTGTTTCCCGGCTTGGGACGAACACCAGCTGTAATGAACAACAGACGAGGGAGGAAGTGAATCCCGCTCTCCTTACCGTGCACATTACAGAGGAACTCTCTCATCCTCATCACCAGCTGAGACCTCAGTCTGAGGTTCTTCTGCATCTGAGAGGACCTCAGGTCCAGGTAGCGATACTGCATCCGCAGAGACTCAGACTTCTGTACAACAGAAAAACAATCATTCATGATTAATACCGATAATAAATCACATTAACTGCTTGAACATTTGTAAAATTGTTAACTTACTTTAACAAAGTCTTTAATCTCAAAAGGCAACTTCCGGCACACATTAAAAACCTCCACAGCGTGAGCCAGGACTTCTACTTCTCCGGTTGGCATCCCCTGTTCAATGAGAAGATGAATAAGAAAAGACCTCTTCCAATGTTTGCTCTGCCAACCACCACCGTTCAGAGGAAGTCTCTTTAAGAACACCCAGATAATTGTTGGAATGCTGTTAAGCATTCCAACTATTGTTATCCTGTTTCTTTATTGTTGGAATGCTGTTCAGCATTCCAACTACCGTATTGTTGTTCGAATCTTTATTCAACTTCTATTTCTTCCGTCCCACCTCTTCTTCTCCTCCTTCATTTTTTAAGCTACAGAAACCATTCAACTATCAAAATGTTCAGCTCTTTCACCAGAGGGGTGCTATGACTTTCCATATTTCTAACCGTTAAACTATTTGAATTATTAAGCTTTTTATTTTCAATGGGATCTCTATGGAGAATATTTTCAAATCCTCTTAAACTTCTTCAACTTTCAAATCCTTCAACTTCCTCATACTTTCAGCTACAGACACCATTTAAACTTTACAATGTTGATTTAATAACCGGTTTGTGTTTATCTAACATTATGATTCTGTCTCCTCTCCCCTTCTCCCCCACACACCACACCCCATTTCAAAATAAAAGCCCCAGAGAGTGAATTATAACTGAACTGCTTGTGATGAAGCCTGTCATTTAATAACCTCTGTTTATGTGTGTCAAACATTATGATTATGTCTCCTCTCCCCCTCCCTCCCCCACCCAGCCCCACCCTTTCAAAATAAAAGCCCCATGGATTAACTGTATTCAAACGTTTAGCTCAAAATTAGGCTTTTTTGTTGAAATAATGAATGCTCTTACTAATACTGCGACAACTACTACAACTACTGCTAATATTTCTAGTATTACTACTACTACTACTACTACTACTACTAATTCAACTTTTGCTGTTGCTACTATTACTACTACTGCTACTGCTATTACTGCTACCATAAATATTATTACTACCACTACTGCTATTACTACCACTACCACTACTATTATTACTTATACCACAACTGCTAATACGGCTATTCCTGCTACTACTAGTACTACTACTACTGCTACTTCAAAAAATGACTTTACTATTACTACTACTACTTATTATACTACTACTACTGTTATATAAAATACTACGACCACTACTACAGCTATTACTACGACTACTGATACTACTACTGATACTACTTCTTCTAATTACTAATACTTCGACTACAACTTCTACTACTACTACAAATATCACTACTGCTACAACTAGTACTTATTCAAATGCTACTAATACTTATACTGCTAATAATACTATTACTACAACTACAACTTCTACTACTACTACAACAAATATCACTACCACTGGAATTCTTTTAAGCTACAGAAACCGTTGGAATATCAAAATGTTCAGCTCTTTCAGGAGAGGGGTGATATGACTTCATATTTGTAATCTTTCAACTTTTTGAATTATTAAGCTTTTTGCAATTTTTTTTAAATTGGATATCTATTTTCAGCAATGTTTTTGAGATTAATTTCAGCTTTCAGCATTCCAACGCATTTTCAGCAGGAAATGCATTTTCTAGTTCACATTCACATTTAACACTTATCAGCATATTACAGCAATTCAATGTAACGCTCGATATGATTAAAGAGGTCGACTGAGAAAGATTGTTGGATATTTGTTCCTGTGCACTCCCTCATGGTCTAGTGGTTATACTTCCTGGTTTTCAGACATTCATGAAGATATAAAGTGAAATACAACACATCATCACATGTATCTCACGTTCATTCATGTCTTTACATTATTTTAGAATTAAATCAAACACGTATGATAGAAGACGTGCAAGGGAGCATTGTTGATCAATCAATCAAACTTTATTTACAAAGCACCTTTTACACAAATCCCATCAACTTTAAAGTGCTTTACAGGCGACTGAGCAAACGTAGTAGGACGTTAGAAGTATTAAATGGAGTAAAATAGAATCAAATAAATCATAATGATCAACAGTAAAATGTTGATTAAACAAAATAGAGTAAAAAAAAAGTAAAGATGATAAAAGGATAAATAATAAAAACAAAAGTTGTTTAAAATAAATACGACATAAGAGCCAGAATAAAATGATGTGTTTTTATCTTACGTTTTTATCTGATGGTGGCTGGTGTAGTCTGGTGCACAACCCTGTAGTGCTTTATACACTAATATAATCATTTACACATCTGTATGTTTTATATTTCATTGTGGCGAGTAAATGCACACATGAAATGCAATTACATATAATAGTTTGTATTTCACTGAATTCATTTGTTTCTATTTTGGCATTTCAATTTAATTAATTGACCAATTATAGTTCAGATTTATTGTTCCAATAAAGCAGGGGTGTCCAAACTTTTTTCACTGAGGGCCACATACAGAAAAATATACCAAGGGCTGGGCCACTCAGGTCCGATCGCCTCACCCAAATTTGGTTCTCAATGTGCTTTTGTTCAGATTTAACAGAGATGTTTGCTCACGTATGTTGAGCCGAACAGACTCATTGTTCAAATAGAAGGGAGTTGAGAACAGCTCGATGTCTCTCTCAATGAGAGAAACATATTGAAAGCCATGGCAGCTGGTGGAACATGTTCTAGGTAGGGCTGTGCCACATCCAATCAATTTCAGCAAACATCCCAGTATGATTTAATGCTAAATCAATGAAGGTATCAAACACGTATTGCTACTTTGCAGTTAAATATTTAACATTTATTCCAACATGAAAAAAAGCAGAAAATAACACTTTGACAAACACGTCAGGACATCTTATTTACAGCTAGTAGCTTCATGTGCTGCTTCCCTTTCCTGCTAGTCTGCTGTCTGATTGTGAGGTCAGGTTGATCTGATATCAGCTCTGCAGTTTCTCCTCAAAGTTCTCCTCTCAAACGGGTCTTGGAGGAGTAGTGCTCGCGCTGGAGCTCGCGCCCGCCTGTAGAGACTCGTCCGGACGGGAACGCGCAGCTTGGGGCAGAACCCCAAATGATCGTCAACTCCCCGAATCGATTCTGCCCCAAGCTGAATCTATTTGAGGGCGCTGATTGGCTAAATTGTATGTCACACATTTATATCTTTAATCAGCAATTGGCTAAACTGCTTCACTGCTCTTTTGGGCAGTTTCTCCAGAGCTGCTGAGACGTGCACACGCAGAGAGGACATGCAGGAAAAGCATATATTTACCGCAGATATCATATTTTACACATATTACTGGGTGATTCCATATTTCAAAAACACAAATATTGACAATTTGTATTGTTTATTATTGTTATTATTATTCATTTTATTTGTTGTGGCTCAAGGTGGGGCGGCGCCCTATCGTCCTCTATTGACCAGCCGCCACTCAGCACTGACTGAGTTCGCCTTTCATAGATGGAGCCCTATCTGTTATAACTCCACACAGCTTGTCCCATCTTGTCAATTGCATCTGACACAGCTTCAAACACGTCCTTACCTGTTGTTGTGCTCTTTAGACTCCTAAAATCAAGCAGCTCCTAATGCAGAAATGATCATCAACTCCCCGCAAACAAATTAACAGCTTTATCTGACACTTGATGGTTTAGGTTAGCTGACAAGTCTTCGATTCGCCGCACAACTGTGTTTCTGGACACGCTAACGTTGTTGAATTCCTGCATTTATTCCGGGCACTTGCGACTTTAGTGAGGCACTGTTTTATGAAGTCACCATCTGAGAAAGGTTTCCCGTGGCGGGCAATGAGTTGAGCTACCTCGTGGCTGCTATTGTGACTTTTTCTTGTGTTTTGTTTGCACGGAAAAAAATACTCTTATTGAGCTAACTGCCATTTAACTTTCTGTTCTCGCTCGGCACCAGTGTAGGACGTGTCATCATCCGGGGCTAAACGTTTCTTTGATTGCTCTTATTTTGTGGAGAAGCTGCCTTGTTCAACACAGTATCTCCACCTAGTGGTGAAACTAAGAAGTACAATACAGTCAAGCGCAAGTTGCAAGTGTGGGCCATATTACATTATATTTTTAGAAGTTGCTGCGGGCCAATTAAAAATGGACCGCGGGCCGTACTTGGCCCGCGGGCCGTAGTTTGGACACCCCTGCAATAAAGTGTTAGCCAATCAGGCATCGACAAACGCTGAGGTTAGTTCACAAGTGAACAGAGACGAATCAATAGAGTAAAACATGCTGTTGTTTCCATACCTCATATGAATAAGGGGACCTGCTTTTCATGATTTAATGTCTTACACACACACACACACCTTGTTCTCCTGCCCCGCGGGTCGTCTTCTGACTGTTCCCGTTACCTTGACAACAGACTCGGCTGTGAGATCACGCAGCGCTGCTTCCAAATGACTCGCAGACTTCAAACCACAGGAAATAAAAGGTTAAACACGAGTAAAACACAACTTCTTGAGTTGACCACCTAAGCAAAAAGAACTTTGTTGTACTTTATCCTTACTTCGTCCTGAGGGATCAGAACTTGGGCCAAGCCGCTGAAATCTCGCAGGATGACAAACAGGTCTTGCCTGTTGGAGGCAGAAACATGGTTAGAATACTATTTCATGTAACTCTGCAACCCTCAAGCTGTAATATTTAGATGTAAGTGCATATTTTCTCTTTATCCCAGATAGAATGGTGCAGTAAGGTATGGAGAGGTCACAGGACATGTAGAATAAATATGTAATCGTGACAAACACTGCGTGTCCTAAACACCAGTGAGAGAGCTTTAAATGGCATTTACATTTTTGTTATTGCGACTTAAATGTTGTTTTTCGCAAAAAATTTGGCAACATTGTTTATATTTTGCATTTTAGTCGTCAAATTTGAATTAACATTTGAATATTGTCCACTGTACAGCAGGTGAAGTAAAACACTTTCAATTTTCAAATGATTAGAAAAATGCTTTTTCATTTTGACTTAAATATTGCCTGCATAAAAGATGAAATCAGGTTACATTGCTTTCTAATTTTCAAATCTGAATAAACATTTGAATATTGTCCTGATTATTGCATTTATACTCAAACAACACATACATATGTGGAGTATTATAATAATTGTAATAAAGTCCCTGTGAGCTTCCATAAATAGAGGCCTTACTGACAGGGCTGAGTTAGTAAAAATTAACGTGCTGTGTACATCACAGGATTTCAGGGCATTTTTAATAATTTTAGGGATAGGGATTAAAGCCCCCAGTGTTTGAAAGTAACGTGGGCAGGAACAGAATAATACCTGAGGTATTGGACCCAGCCACACAGAGTGACTTCCTCTCCCACATGATCCGATCTCAGTTCTCCACAGGTGTGACTCCTGAACGACAGACTGCTGGGACCTGGAAGAGGAACAAGGAGAACATTGTGGCTGGACGATAACTGGGATTGTTGTGGTCATATGACGTCATCTTCTACACATTCCCATCGTCCAAATCAATGACTCCAAACAAGCTGTAATACTGCTGAGTTACTAAATAACAAACACATGTGTAGCTATCAGTGGAACGCAATTTGTTGCTTTAAACATAAGCTTGATTAGTTCATGTGATTTTGCATAATTTGTTACACCTCTGTGTGTATAAATGCATAATGTGATAATGATTTAAATATATACATATAATCCATATAAATGTTTCACGGTAGACGACTTCATTGCAGGAAACACGCCGGTGTATTTGATACAATTAATGACGGCTGCATTCCACTTGGAGCAGGTCCTGATGTTGGCCATACTGGGACCATAGACTGAGACTCTTAAAGGAACAGAGCCATTGGCTGCCGTCTAATAGTCAAAACAATTACGTCCTATGTCTTTTCCTAACCACTTTTGATGTGAATGAGAATTCATAAGGAAAACACAACCTCAGGGCTAAAATAGTGAGTCTGCCGTCCCTTTAAAACTCGTTGCAGCGGTTAATTGTGGGAAGGTATTATCATCTTTCCTTTCTAAAAGGATGCTAAAGGATACATGAAAGGAGGCACGTCAGCCTCCTGTCCTGGAGTTTTTGGACTAACTAAATACCACTCATTGCTGTACTCACATCCTGGACCCGTATGGGGGTCACTGTCCCAGTCATTGTGCTCTAAGTGACATGGTAAATGACTGCATGGTACCTGTGGTTGAAGACTTTGACCTGCAGACCGGGTATGAGCAGCTCAGGTGTCTGAGTTGAGGTCTCCACAGCGGGCGTCCTTGACGGGAGGTCGAGGCTGAGCTCTGGTACCAAACAGTGTGAGCTCTGAGTCCACTGAACAGCATCCGCAGCACACACCTGCTCTTCGCAGCCATGTTGGAGGTTACCTAAGGCTGTCAGTCATTGGGCCGTCCGGTCAGCGCGTGTCCTGCTGTTTTTAATGAAGAGCGAGCTTATCATGTAATGACACCGTTATTCAACGTAAGAGTGCTAACACAGAGAAGCGGTCTTCACTGACCGGGTCAGGACGTGAGGGGGTTGGATAAGAAAAACCTCTGCTGTCACTTCAACTTCCGGGTTCTGTGTCTTCGCTAGTGCTGAGCGGGTCACGCGACTCTCTGCTCATGTGGATGGGCTTTTCTGTTGAGTTACACGTTAGCTCAATGCTAATCCATATAGTTTAGGAGTCGATTATACGCAAACGGATGTGACGTCATGATAGAGACCGAGGCCAAAGCAGTCGATCTGCAACTCGATTTAAATCGTCAAGACGTCTTTAAATAATTCAAAAATCAACTACCATGATGATGTGAAAGAAGTAGTTGTGTCCTTTTTATGAAGTGAATAAAAAGAACACAAGAAATTACAACAATTAAAGACCATAAAATATTACATTTTAACAAGAAATCACGAAGAATAGATAAGTGAATGAAAAGAAAACAAGGAAACATTTTCATTCCACAGCATATGTAGTTGAATCCCAACTTGGAGCTTCATAAGAAAGCACAGAATTTGATGGGATCATATAAATGACAACGTTTCCAGTATTACAACCCAAAAACCAGACATCCTTTTATTTAGAGAAAGCAGTAACGATAAGAACTGTTAATTTGATAGCTGGTCTAAAGTACTTTACTTCAGGATGAGACGATATTTTGGATGTTCAAACTGTATTGATTGATTGACAGGTCTCTGCTGAGGTCCATTATCATGTTTTAGCTCAAGTGTGTTTGAATGAGGAAATACATTTTTTTATACACTCAAAATGCTGCTTTATGCTTTATGCTGCAAAATGCTGGCAAATCTGAGAATTTATTTTCTCAAGATGTTAAGAAAACATGTATAACAAACTGGAGGTGCAGGCAGGGAGGGTGTACCAGAAGAAGTCTATTCAATTACATTATTCTAATCATCCTTTTTAAATCTTGCAAATGTAGTACACTCCTGTCCAGGTGGCGGCGCTGCTGCGCTTATAACCAGATCTGTAAACTGCAGAAAGCTGCACGCATCTCGTCTCGGAAGTTTGGAGTCTCCGTTGAAAGTTTGTCCTGCCGTCGTTGTGTGCGGACATGTCGGGCTGCAGGCTGATGAGAGCCGTCAGAGTGAGTGAGTTCGGAGCTCCGTCGGTGCTCAGACTCTGCTCGGATGTGCCTGTCCCACAGCCTGGACACAGACAGGTGAGACGGAGGCTGACTGGATCAACACCACACAGTCTGCTGGTGGAAGTTCAGCCACAGTAGAAAACAACAACTGCAATAACCGCCCTTATTGCGTAAGAGCAGTTTCGGGAAGCTTACTTTCGAAATGGCTCACAGACTTCGATTTATAACAGCTTCAAATGTAATAAGCAATGTAACTATTTTAACAACTTAATTATAATAATGTAAGTGTAACTTACTACGTTTGGTTAATTTTATAATGCATGTTTCCCCCTACTGAAAACAGTAGGCTACTCAACTCTGATTACTGTCAAACTCTAATTCTTTCAATGTAACTTGAATTAAGGTGAAAACCAAGCAAAACAATGAATGTTATATTCTGCATATAATCTTTTTACTGAATGGAATATATTTGGATGTAACCCCTTTGCAATAGGGTTGGGTACCGAAAACCGGTGCCGGTATGGTACCGGTTCCTATACGACCGGTATCTACCGGACCGAAATGCAACGCAGATTTCGGTGCTTCCTTTCGGTGCCTGAGCCGATTGAAATACTTTTTTTACACTACTCTGATGACTCCATCCTAGGTTAGCTCGTCCTAGGCCTCTGCTCCTCACTCATAATATTATTACAACCGGACGAGCCGTGCGCGCTTAGAAACAAACCCCTCCATCATTCTGACGAAGCTTCGGCCATGATTTATTGAAAAAAAACAAAGAACGAGATCTGTCATATGGCTGGCAGGCTACTGACTTCCTCCATCGACATCCGGGTACTTTGCGCTGCCGCTCATAAGCACAACAACACAGGCACGCGAAACCTTCTTCTTCTTCTTCTTCTTTGAGGTGTAGTGGAGGTTGGCAAACGACGAATTGGAGCATTACCGCCACCAACTGGTAAAATTAAATTAGTGAGGACAGGTGTTGTATTTTGCTCATATTTCTGCATAAGAATTTCTGAAGTCTGAAGCTGTAGTGTGTGTACAGAGTGTGTGTGTTTTGTATTTATTTATATTCATTTAAGTATACTGTTAACAGTTAATATATTGTTCATAGTTTGAAGTTAAAAAGTTTGAAGCTGTAGTTTGAAGCCAAGTGTTTTGTATTTATGTGTATTTATAGTATACTTTAAACAGTTAATATATTGTTCAATTTGAAGAAAAAAGCATCGGTTCAGGCACCGGTATCGTTTTAAAAGTATAGTTTTAGCACCGGTATTGGAAAAAACCCAAACGATACCCATCCCTCTTTAGCAGTGGCGGGCCGTGCATTTTATGCCTGGGTCTTCTGTGCTGTCCTACTACAGTTGAACAGCTACGGTGCAGATACATGAATCTGTGCATGACGGGACGCTGTCGGGTTTCTCCAAAAGTTTTCAAAAGCACCGTAGTGTCCTGCCGTGCTATGGCGTCCTTGGGTTAGCGTAGCATAGCTCCAAACACCAAGATGCTCAGTTCAAATGAAACACATTCCCAGCCAAAAGATGTGCAACGCTGTCAGCTAGACAGCTGTGCAATGAGAAAATAAGCTAATTGGAAAAAAAATTATAATACATGTTGTGTATTTATGAAAAATGATTAAATTATAATATAGCTCTAACTTTGTAATTCTGTTTAGGCCAGCAGATCAGGCTTAGCTGGCCCTGACGGCCCACCACTGCCCTTTAAAACCAAGTGGTATTGTGAAGTGGATTGAACATTAAATACCAAAAATCAATCTGTAACTTGTCTTTGTGTGAAAGGTTTCTGGTGTCGGTCTGGTAGGCTGGGCTTCACCTTTTGAAAGATGAGCCATGCACATGTTTCTGTATCAATATACTTTCAAATGCATAAACACGGTCACTAATGTACATTCGTATTGGGGTGCACAGCCCACAGACTGGCAATAAAGCCAACAGAGTGCAGGTCATGAATATAAAAAAGCAATAAATATGAGATATTGTTATTTATAAGGATTAAATTGAGCTGCTGAACAATTGCAATTGAACTGAGGAAACATGCATCATCAGTTGTGCTTGGCCTTTGGATATGGATATGTCCTTTTTTTTTCTCGTGTCCCCATAATTATTTTCTGCACATATATCCTTCCATCTACAGCTCGACCATGTCTCTCTCTCTGCAGGTATTGATTCGTGTCCATGCCTGCGGAGTGAACCCCATGGAAACCTACATCCGGGCTGGTACGTACCCCCTTAAGCCGCCCCTGCCATACACACCGGGCACAGACGTAGCCGGAGTGGTGGAAACTGTTGGAGAAGGAGTGACCGCAGTAAAGGTCTGAGAAAAAACACACACACACAACAAAAAACAGAAGTAACGGTGGACCTCATAGTTGACCTTATCCACGGTTTCAATGCAACTACAGTAAATCCATTCCACGTGTGTGGTGTGCAGGCAGGAGACCGTGTGTTCACCATCGCCACAGAGTCCGGAGGTTATGCAGAGTACACTGTGGCAGCCGACCAGTGTGTCCACAAGCTGCCCGATGCTTTACACTTCACCCAGGGTGCAGCCATAGGGATCCCCTACTTCACCGCCTACAGGGCTCTGCTTCACAAGTAAGACCTCAGCGCTCAACCTGCATTCTTTCATTTCACTCCTTTTTTTTTTTACTTCCATTTGTGCACTGTGATTCAGCTTTTTGAGGTGGAACCAGCTTCCACTAGAACAGGAAAATGCTGAAAATAGTCCCGAACAAATACACCTACCTGTAGTTATGTGTGTTGAAAGCATAGACTGTATATAAGAAGGGGATGACGTCTCCTGTTTGTGGACTGCATTCCTGAATCCTTGAGCATGGCATTTAGCCGTTGGTTTTTTGCAACCACAAGTGACAGGAGAAGGTGGAGCTAAGAACAACCGGAAACTCATTTTTAGTCAACCAAATAGTTACAATTTCCTTTCATGATCTAAAAACACATTGAAAGGGTTAAAGTTGTAAGACGAAAACACAGACAACTCCCAGACCGGACAACGCTCTGGTAGAGACCTGTCAATCACTGTGTAGCCCCGCCCTAAAGCATCCCCTGCTCTATGGTCTGACTCTAAATGGAGCATCATTTACTAAATGAACATCATGCTGTATTGAAGACTTGAAACTAGAGATTGAGACCATAAACTCATGTTTACAATGTTTACTGAGGTAATAAATCAAGAGAGAAGTAGAGTCACTGACTCATAGACTTCATACAACCAGAGGAGTCGCCCCCTGATGGCCATTAGAGAGAATGCAGCTTTAAGACACTCCCCCAATGGCTTTTTAAAAAATGAAACGACAGCATGTATTTGTGAACCGTTCTTGAAGAGGTCTCAGGGTCGAGTGGGGAAGTCAGAGGGTATTGGCATTGTTGGTTTTAACCTTTGCAAAGGATTTGTTTACAATAAGTCAAATATACAACAACACCAGACTTACACTTTAAACAAGCCAGTCGAACAGATGTCATGACTCAAATGTGTTTTTACTGATGTGTGTTGCAGAGCCCACGCCAAAGCTGGAGAGACCGTCCTCATCCATGGAGGCAGTGGAGGGGTGACATTTTTTGTTTCTTCTTTTCTAATTATATATGGTGTCCCTAGGGTGGCGCAGTGCAAAAGAGAGCGTAAAACAGGCACAATCAGACAGTATAAACAAAATAAAGGTTTATTGGTCCGTCCCACTGGCAGTTCCTTTCACTCAAAAATCACAAATCAAAAAAAAGCCCATGAATAAACATAAAGCGTCCCGGAGGAGGAAGTCGTTTCTTCACCAAAAAAGTAATCCAACCCTGCAAAGTCCTTGGTATCTGTTCCTCCATGTTCGTCCTCTCTCCTACTCCGGGCCCAACTCCTCTCGCAGTGGTGCGACCCCCTCTGCCCTTTATTCAGTTTCCCAGCCCTGCCTCAATTAGGGGCCTTAAGCACCTGCAGCTGGGTGCCTGATGAGGCAGTCTGGGAGCTGTAGTCTCTAGCCCGGTGGCCATTTTGGGTTGTGGGCACTGATCCTGGGTGAGGATGTAGCGCCCCTCCACAACCTGTCCCCTTGTGATGCCACAATGTGAATATACATTTTAAATTCAAATGGTTTACACATCCTCATTGCATGTAATTGTGTGTGCGTGTATGTTTAGGTCGGTGTGGCAGCGTGCCAGCTGTCCCGTGCTCTGGGTCTCAAGGTGTTGGGGACGGCAGGGACGCCGGAGGGACTGAAGCTGGTCCTCAACAACGGAGCTCACCTGGCCTTTAATCACAGGGAAGAGGGCTACACAGACAAAATCATGGTACACACACACACACACTCCCCAGAAACACAAGAAGGAAAGGAACTCGTCATGAACGAAGCACGTTTAAACATTTAATCACCTTTTTATTCCTTGTTTCTTAGTTCTGTCAGATGTTTCAGTGGTGGTTACAGGGATATGAACTGTGTGTGTGTGTGTGTGTGTTGTGTGTTCTAGGAAGCCACAGAGGGCAGAGGCATCGATGTGATAGTAGAGATGCTGTCAAATGTCAACCTCAGTAAAGACCTCAAGATGTTGGCCTTGGGAGGACGTGTTACGGTCAGTAAGACTCCAGTCCAGTGCTATTTATCAGTCTGAATAGCTTGGTGTGAGCTGTCTCGTAGAGACACCAAAATAATCCAGATTGATGAACAGCACTACAGGTAAGAGGGTGATTTTGGGCTGAACTGTCCCTTTTAAGAGAAGCACAAAAATGCAGAGAGATAATGCTTAAGCTAAGAGAAGGGGCGGGGTTGACCCTGTTGCAACGGATGACATCATGTCTACACTGATTGGTTCACAGTGGCAGTGACTGAGAAATGAAATATTCATCAGTATACAGGGGCAGCGAGGAACACTCTAGATCACATTTGTTCAAATTTTGACTCTGGAATCCTCTCGACTTCCTCCAACTTCTCTCGGGGAGCCGAGGAGCTACTTTTAGCGCTGCAATGCCTCGTGAATTACTCTTCGACCAAAAAGTTAGGACTGACACAGCCTTTATTTTTCCACCAGTTAGGAGCTACTTTTAGCCAGAGGGTGGTTTGTGAAAACGACCCCTAGACTTCTGTAGCTAGGCCCTACTACCCAGAGTAGAAGCTGTATCCCAGTGTAGCTCGTTCCTGTGCCTGCCTTCATACGCTCTTATCTCTCTCCTTCATTGTAGATCATTGGCTGCAGAGGCTCCATAGAGATCGACCCCAGAGACACCATGGCTAAGGAGAGCAGCATCATGGGAGTGGTCCTTTCCTTCGCTACACCGGTACGAAGCAGTGGCATCACACAAGCCGTCCTGATACAATGTTTACATAAATGTTCGTATGTTTCCTCCCTCCCTCCCTCCCCTCGCAGGAGGAGAACAAGGAGAGTGCGGCGCTGTTCTACGCGGGGATGGAAGCTGGTTGGCTGCGTCCAGTGGTCGGCTCCCAGTATCCGCTCACCGAGGCTGCCCAGGCCCACCATGATATCATTGAGTGTCCTGGGGCTGCTGGGAAGAGAGTCCTGGTCGTGGGATGATGTGATCATAGCACAGGTTTTGGCTGTTAATAATAAGGAAAAAAGTCAAGAACGTAAATAAAATAAATTGATGAAAAAAATGACATTTTTGGAATCATTTTGTGATCCGAATAAACAAGATTGGTATTTGGGTAAAAGGAAGTAATAGAAAGGACTAACATTAAAAGCTCATATCTGAGAGGAGTCAAACATGACATCTGTGCCTCTCAGGTGACAGCGGTCTCTACTGAGCATGCTCCAGAGAGGGCCAGGTAACTTAAGCTAGACACACACAGTATCTGCTGCAGCGCTGTAGCAAGAGGTAAATGATGGCGCTCCTAGTTTAAGTCTCCCTACAGACGACTGTCCCCCGGGTCCTCAGATCATTCTTATGGATTAATATGGAAGTGGAGTGTACCATGTCGCCCGCAGGGGGGGACCTTTGGGTTCTGTTCAACAGGTGAGCAGTTTGTAATAGCTTTTAAATGATCCCGCACTCTGATCAGTATTTCTTTGGTTTAGGTGTATACAGTAGATGTTCATAAACTGAAGCCAGGCAGAAAGCAAACCAAGAGAACTGGTGCTCTCTCTGATGTCTTGTGGTGAATGCTAATCAGCTGTGGGTATATCTTGCTCCTTTATTGACATGTTAGTCACAGGCTTGCTGGGGATCATTCAACTAGGATGAGGTTATAGTTTGACAGAAAAATAAATACAAATAAACATTTCAATCGACTGTCTACTAGAGAAATGTCTGAAACAGCTTGTGGACCACACGGTAGTGAGACTCACTCATGAAATGGTTTGCGTGAGTCAGTAGTTTTCAACTGACACAACTGATGAGGATTTCTAAGGTCAGACATCTAGTGTAAACCAAGGCTGGATGACTTACTGCCCTGGGGCCCCAGACCCTCAGGGGCCTGAAAGGGCTTTTGTGTGGAAATTTGATTCATTGATGATACAGTTTTGTTTGATATTATGCACCACGTATGCATAATTAAACAATGGTAATCACCATCAGGTGGGTAATGCATTTTCTGTTTTTTTCAATACCTTGAATATTTCAGTTGATATCTGGCTCTTTAGCGAGATGTTTCACTTTCAAGCTGCTAACTTTCTGTCCTTTGGAGCTAACGTTAGCCAGGTAGTGTTTTGTGGCTAATTATGATTTTCTATTGAGTGTTGATGAGAACATTATACTCAGCCACACGGGTTGATTGCTAACAGGCACCAACAGGCACCGGCTGAGGGGTCCAAGCAGTCACAAGGCTCCCGGGCTTCACATGCAAAATGTCTGAGAGAAACTCCAAAGAGATGCAAAACAACTGCAAAGAGACACGAAACAACCACAAAGAAATGCAAAATGTCCACATTTGATTCAAGTGTATTTTTAAGATTATTACTTCAAATGCTGAATTGCTGAGTACTGCAGGTTTAAGCTGTGTGTGACTTTATGTGTTTTCAGCAGCGATACTTCTTGTCATTTGAGGTGAAGTTGCTCAAAGTCTGTCGGCACATAACACCATCGTGCTCTGTTCTCTGGTCGTTCATGTTCACATTCTCTCCATCCACTCTGGTTTGTGGATGTAATGCAAACATTAGCTGCTGTTGTGGAGTAGCTCGTATTTGTGCATCAGAGGACAGCTCACTAGAGGTAAGTCCATTAGGAAAAGAGCTTTAGCAGAAACATGATAGGCGTCATTCTGCTACAAAGACTGGCTGTCATCCATCAGTCAGCATCCTCTGGGGACAACCTCACCCCACTACACACGTCCGTTCATTGCCAACACATTTATCCCGTGTGTTTGCCTAGCAACTCCGAGCAAACGCTGAACAAACGGGACAACTGAGGTTGGCAGACGTTGGTCCAAGGACACTCTGAGGTCTCTGATAGGGCTCCAGAAGGCCCCAAGCCATCTGACTTCATGTCAGTTTCATTTTAATCTTTACAAACTAAATTCACATGTTCAAATGACAGACGTCACAATCTGTTCCTGCCAATCTTTAGCCAAGACCATTTATTACATATAAAACTGTCAATCCATGTGCGCAAGATATGTTGCAGCAGTGGCAAAAGCGATTGAAAAGACTTCTCATATTGTCATGGGCCGTCCACTGGAAGTACACACGCACCATGGCGTGGCGGCATTTCTGATGAGTAAAGAATTCACGTTCAGTGCCGCAAGGAAAACGAAGATTCAACACACTTGCACCATGCCACACGTCACCTTTGTGCCAGCCACAAGAAATATGGCGGCTAACTTCACGGATGGACAACCACATGTGTGCGAGGAAGTTGCAGTACAAGAAAACAAATTGAGATCGGATCTCCAGAACACTCCCCACCTCACAGCTGAAGCCTGGCTGTACACGGATGGTTGCTGCTACAAAGGAGAAGAAGGGAACATTGCATCCTATGCAGTGGTGGAACAGAAGAGTGATGGCTACCACCAAACAGTGGAGTCAGGGATACTGCCACAACCCGCTTCAGCACAACTAGCGGAAGTGGAAGCACTGATTCAGGCTCTGAAGTGGAGCACGGACAAAATTGTAAATATCTTCACAGACTCGGCTTACGCCCATGGAGCGGCCCACATCGATGGCCCTGTATGGCGAAGACGAAATTTCACCACTTCAAATGACCACCCCATAAAACACGAAGCAGCTATGAGAAGGCTGGTAGAAGCAATCCAACTACCAAAGGGGGTGGCCATCATGAAATGCAAAGGACATGACACAATCAAATCACGAATCAGCGCCGGTAATGACGCGGCAGACAGAGCAGCCAAGAAAACTGGAGGCTACACACCTCGCCAAATGGTTATGAAGCCAACATCCGGTCCACCTGAGCTCACCATCGAGCACATCAAAGATCATCAACAGAAAGCAGGACCTTATGAATGGTCTGAATGGACACGAAAAGGAGCCTCAAAAGACAAAGAAGGTCTGTGGAGAGCCCACGACGGCAGAGTGGTTGCCTCAGCAGAACTGTGTGCAGCACTCCTACCAGGGGCCCACGGACCTACACACGAGGGAAAGAAACGGACATTGGAAAATTTAAAACAACTATGGTGGCATCCGCACATGGAAGCGATATCTTTCCTCTTCTGCGATGAATGTCAAATTTGTGGCAATCACAACCCAAGAAAACCATTCAAGACACCGATGGGATCTTATCCCGTGCCCTCAGCCTGTTTCCAAGACATCAGCATAGATTATACAGATATGGGACCAGAGAACAGAGTGCAGGGAAAGAGGTACATCTTGGTAATGGTAGACAGATTTTCAAGATGGGTGGAAGCAATTCCCACCAAGAGAGAAGACGCGCAGACAGTTGTAAAGTGGCTGCAGACAGAACTGATTCCCCGTTACGGAGTGCCGAGATGCATCCGCTCCGATAACGGATCACACTTTAGCAACACCATGCTCGCACAGGTAGAGCAATTTCTGGGAATCACACACCGATTCGGGTCAGTCTGTCACCCGCAATCTCAGGGCCTGGTGGAACGAGCGAATCAGACCCTTAAGGCCAAAATTGCCAAAGTTTGCGCGGGCTCCAAATTAACATGGGTTGAGGCCCTGCCCCTGGCCCTTATGGCCATGAGGTCTGGAAAAGGGGGAGAAACACATCTCTCCCCACACGAGATCATGACTGGCCGGCCGATGCCAGGTCCACCCAGAGATGGAGGTCATATGCCACCTCTGGATGTACAGCAGATTGAAATGTCTGACTATATGAGTGCCCTAACTTCTCTTACTGAGGCTCTCTCCAAACAGATCGAGAGGACTCGAGCAGTACCTGAATCAGCGGCAGCTGGAAAGCAGATACAAGTAGGTGATTGGGTCAGGGTCAAGGTTCACAAGCGCAAGTGTACTGACCCCAGGTGGACTGGGCCGTACGAGGTGAAGGAGGTTACTTCACACTCGGTTCAGGTCAAGGGCAAATCAGGCGCCCCTTGGCACCACCTGACACACTGTGTCCCAGCACCGGTACCAACCAGAACACTGGGAGAAATTCGCACTAATTTGGAAAATGCATCGGGAACTTAGACGCTGTCTAGGGGACCCTTGTGCAAACCCCGCCGACCGAGGTCGGCAGCGCCTCACCTGGAAAGGGGTGGGAAGAAAACTATAATGGGGGGGTATGGGCATATTTGTTGCCTTACTGATCTGGGGATCAGAAACCAAGTATCAGACACACCAGCACACATCTAATTCAACTGCCCCTCCTCCCTCTCCATCCCCGAATCAGACACACACCCGAACTATACATTGCACCCCACCAGCTTCCGATCCAGACGATTCGGATAGGGACCTAAACATCGAGTTACAGCCATTGAATGAGTAGTTCCAAAACATAGAATTCACACCAAGCAGGTGTGAAAAGGGGGATTTGTAAATAAAATATACATTCATTCAATGTTAAACACAGCTTATACGCGGATATGTGAGTTCTAGTGCACGAAGGTCAAAAACTCCAGGCGGGGCACTCTAGCGCTCGCCTGAACAAAGTGGAAAATACGAGAACTCTGAAGGATAGCCTTTGCCCCAGTTAAATGTCACATAGTCTTACAGAGAACTAGTTTCAACTGCCTGCTCCATCTTAGAGATAGAAAGAGGCGCCCTAGCATATCTAGCGCCTAGCTTATCTTGTCGGCCGAACATAACAATATGCTGTTACATCAACATTTCACACACACTGACGTTCCAGAGAAGGCGGGACCCGGACGTGAGCCAGTGTGGGCGGAGATGCCCAGTGCTCCAACAGGCTGTCTGAAAGATAGAAACAGATCCGCCTCCTACTTTGTATTCAACCAATAGGCTTCCATCCGAAGAACCTATTCACGGCTGGCGCACTCTGTCTAAGCGCCTTTTAGCTTTTCATTCGCTCCTACAGAGTGAACTTTTCTAGGTCCGTGCACGTTTAACTGCTGGACATAATACTTCTGTTACAAATAAATGTTATTGCTTGAATTGAGCTAAACGCCTCGACCTAAGTCTGTTCACCTGAGTTTTCTCCTCAACATGAGTTTTATTCTCAACAAGAGAGAGAGATAGTTTGGAGAGTTAGGAGAGTGAGGAGAGAAGGATAGGTGATAAGATGGAGCCAGCTAGGAAGAGGAGGATTTCCCCTGTGTGGGAACACTTTGATTTGATAACTCCTAATAAGGTAAGCTAAATCTAACTCTATTTCAGACACATTAGGTTTGCTTATCAAGAACTGTATTTTTCACAGTTTCTTATTTTATTCAAAGGTGAGGTGTTTATTGTGCTCCAAGGAGTTGGGGTACAATAACAACACCTCATCCATGCTAAGGCATTACCGTGCCTTGCATGAGAATAAGGAGGAAACTGGAGCTTCACCCAGCCATGGTAAGTCATTACAATATTACAAATGCACCATCACAATTTTTCCCTGTTCACTTTTGTTTATTGTGCAAATAAAGACAGGTAACAGACACTGTATTTATTCTCTTTTAACCAGCCACCAGAAAACAAGAGCTGGATGAAGCTCTCGTCTCCATGATAGTGAAGGACACACAGCCCTTCAGTATTGTGGATGATGTTGGATTCAGGGCGTTTGTGTCCAAACTGGATGCCGATTTAAAGTAATAGGATTGTCCAGCCAAACAAAAGCCACCGAAGCAATAAAACGACTGACCTCCGAGTGTGCCACCATTATACGGTCAAAACAAAGCAGAGAGGAAATCCCCCAGGCTTCCACCTCTCATGATGTCACAGGAGGTAATCTATTATTTTACATTTTGAGATCAATTATTCCGATGAGAACACTTTGTAACATGATCTGTGGTTTCCTCTAAGGTAGCAAACTGTGGCATCGTTTAGACACCAGCGTCATGGAGGCACGGAAGACTCAAAATGTAACAGCAGATGCCACTGTGGAGGTCCAGCGCTACCTTTCCGAGCCAAATATAAGCAGGCTGGAAAAGCCTCTGGAGTACTGGGAGAAGCAAAAATTCCTGTATGAAAATTTATATAGACTTGCTCTTGCGTTTTTGTGCACGCCAGCATCTTCTGTACCCTGTGAAAGGGTGTTTTCAAAGGCCGGAGAGGTCGTGTCAAAAAAAGGAATCGTTTAAAACCAAAAACTGTTGAGAAACTGTTATTTCTGAATAAAAATGAATAAAATGTCCCGTGTCCTGTACATCACTGTCCAAGTCACACAAGCATATTCAGTCCCCTCTTCCTAGTTCCACAAGCACTTTCACTGTCTTCTGCCTGCTTAAGCCCATGCCATTTTCCTAAAGTGACATCATAACATTATTACACAACCTGCCATATCATATGATACTCCCATTTTGGGAAAATGTACACACAGAATACATTGAAAAAATATTTAATGATGCACATATGTGATCATTTATGTACAGAAATTATTTGGTCATACATTTTTGTAATTCATAGTCATTCCCAACAGCCATAACAGACACACAAATTCAATGCATCACATTATGTGGTTCAGATACAGCTGCCTGTGATTATACACTTGGCCAGTAGGTGGTATCTTGTGCACATGAAGCTTCGAGAAATGAACCCTTTCTCGAACCAATTGGCTGAAGTGGTTCGATGCCTCATGAGGCTTCATCTCGCCATCACCAGTTAAAGGCAACATAAAAGGCAAGCTTAAACTAACAGAGGTGTCTGAAACCAGTCAATCAAGAACCATATGGGTGTCTCAGGCAGGAGACAGGGACCAACTGAGACTATAGAGGGTTTTTAAAAGAGTGCACTGGCACAAAGGGCCCATGTGTTGCTGATGAGCTCAGGTGTTTCCACTCTGCTGATGACCCTTTGCCACGCCCACCTCAAAAAAGGTAAAAGGGAGCTGCCACACAAGACTGGCACAGGAATCCCAACTTTGCAGACTGGTCAAGTAAAGAACCGTAACTTATCTCTGAAGATGGTCACCATGCTGGTTTTTCTTCTGGCTTTAGTTGGAGCGGCATCTTCAGAACTCCCACACAGAAGGCGGTGTGACCCGGAGCAAGGACAAGAAACGCAGACTCTTTGCTCAAATTACAAAAACGTTTTACACCTCGATGATGTTCAGACAAAACTTGAAGAGAACCAAATGCTGCTGCGAGAGAGGATTGATTCTATGGAAGGTAGGACCAGACTGCAGCTTGATTCTGCAAACGGCAACATCAGTGCGCTTGAAAGGTTGGTGGCGAACGTTTCGAACGCCCAAAAGGACCTAGGAAGGATGGTGTCACAAACTGAGATGGAGTTGAGAGATGCAAAGACAAAGCTGGAGGAACAGGACGTTGACATTGCCAGCCTGACGAGAGACGTTGGAGAACTGGTCAAACACGGGGAGAGAGTCGGGGGAAAGATCAATGAGATTGAGGAGAGACTTGATACAACTGAGAGGCAGTTAATGGCGAGGAAAGAGAAACTTGAAAATCTGGAGTCAGAAACTGGGGCTGCGTTCAATGCCACACAGAAACTGCTGAATATGAACAAGAAGGAACTCTCCCACCTTAACTCGACGGGCCGAGAGCTTGAAGTCAAAGTCGAAGCCCTACTGAATCCCACGGAGACGCAACTTGAAGCTAACCTAACGGAAATACAAAATGACAGCGACGGTAAGTTTTACAAGTCTGTATTCTCTTTAAAAAAGGTTTTCAGCAATTGACTGCAAAAATGTCCTTTTGATAATGGCTCAAGCGTTCAGGACAAAACTGAATGATCAAAAGGCTGAAGTTGATGGATTCAGGACTGTTGATGAACAGCTGAAACCAGCAGTGGACCAGCAGAAGGCTGACATCGACGGCTCAAGAGTGACGAGACCGCCCAATCCCTTAACAAAAGCTTTGCTACTTGTACCCCGAAAATAGATAAATACTGACCTGCTGCTTTTTATTAATGTAGACTGTAAAATTGTATGTTTAAAGTAACATTCCTTTTTTTAGAAGAAGAAAAACCCAGAACTGAAGCAAGTGAACTCTCATTAGAGGTGAAGCGCCTTACAGCAGAAGGTAAGGGAAAGTAGAGTAAGTAGTAGTTCAAGATGCTAAACACACAACTGAATTTAACAATGTTTGCATTTCTTTATTCAGTCAACGCCAAGGTGGCCTTTTCTGCAACTATAATCGAAGCCAACGATACGTTCACTGGACCCGGCACGAACAGCACCAACAATATTCTCATCTATAACCGCGTCTTCACAAACGTTGGCTTCGCTTACAACTGTAAAACAGGTATGTTCTAGATGCATAACCTTCAGAAGACTGACCAACGATTAACAGATATGAAAGTATGAGTCTTTAAAATGGAATGCATCCTCCATATTATTGGATATCATATGGGAAACATTGGTTTCGTAATATGGTCAGAACATGGCAGAATCTTCCTACCACGGCCTCTGAAGCATTCCACAAGTTGCTGTTGTGAGAAAACTTTATCTCCCACACTCAGAGCGGATTTAAGAGGACAACGAAAGCTCTCAAGAGGCGTTTAGTTATATCAAAAGCAATAGGTTTATTATCAACAGTTATTCAGCCCAGCAGTTATACGTGCACGGGTCACTAATAGCTTCACTCTCAGAGATCCACCATAAGCACACACTTGAACATAGCAGCGTGATGATTTATGTAGGGTTCCTCTTATGGAAGCCCATTGGTCAAAATCAAAGAAGCAGGCGGAGCGTGTTTGTACACGTAAGCCACCTGGGTGGAGCCTGGACAAATCCGTCCACACTGGCCCGTCCCAGAAGGCGTCGTCATCTGTCAGTGTGTGGTGGAATGTTGTCGACTGCAGGGGGGGGACTGGGTTAATACAGCCCGAGGCTGTTGGGCCTACCCTAAGATGGCGGCACTGCCCTTGTGACGCAGTTAAGCCAGTAACTTTCCACTGCTGCTCCCTCGCCCTACCGTCTCATATGAGTATTGCCTGAGTAACCATTAAAGCTATACAGCTGCTATAAAGCTATTTTATCCCTACTAATTGCAAACAGTAGAAGGTGTAAACTATTACACCTTAAAAGAAATAATTTTCTCAACATTGCCTATAAGGCCATCGAGCTTTAGGGTGTGTTGGTAGGCGATTTTGTTACTTTTAGAATAAAGGTAGTTAATTGTTTTCCCCAGTTTGTAATCTTTATGCTAAGCTAACCAGCTGCATTGCTTTATCTTCATTTTTAACATGCAGATGTAAGAGTGGTATCGATCGTCTCATCTAACTGTGTTAAGAAGTAAGGACAAATGTTTTTCTAACTTATTGACGTCATTGCATTCGCCTCAACAGGCATCTTCACTGCTCGACTGAAAGGCGTTTACCACTTTTCATTCATGACTTTCGGCTACAACGGTCACACTTCGGGAGCCATCCTGGTGAAGAACAGGCATTCCCAAGTGAGCACCTGGGAATCCACCGGCTCCGATAACGGTGACACCACCAGCAACACGGTAATCCTTGAGCTGAGTGTCGGAGAGACCGTCAACGTCATCCTGGGGAAGGATGGGAAAATACATAAAAGTGTCTTCAGTGGGTTCCTCATCTTCCCGACATTGTAGATTTTAGAACAGACTGAGATGCCAAGGTTTTTATTTAGGGACGTGTGTCTCAATCTGTTCTTCTTCCTTTCAGCAATTTCTCATGTAAAATTTAAACATTTTGGAGGATTGTTGAAATGTCAAAAATAAAAGATGAAACAAATGTGTTGTTGTGAAACTGTTTTTGGCTTTCTGTGCATCAAACACCTCGCTACTAGTTAAAGATATTTTTAAAACCCGAGATCAACATATGAACATTAACTCAGTCACTGAAACACTGTATTTCAGTCTTTTCAAGTGATTGATGTCACAATGGGGACATCTGGTGGCACAACAATTGGTATTGCATTTGTATGGAGGAAAAGAGACTCACCATACAAGTGAACTCGCAGCTTTAGTCCTTGCTATTTAGTTCAATATAATAAACATTGACAGCTTTTTAAATGACAGACTCTGCTTCTTAATGTGACAGATTCACTGACCTTTGTAAAGTTGGGTATACTAAAGCTCTGCATAGATGCGCCCTGATACCGTAGGATTTAGGACTCTCGCGATGATCCGACAAAACATGTTCTACTTCAAGGCAAGTTTATTTGTATAGCACATTTCAACAAGGTAATTCAAAGTGCTTCACATAAAACTATTAAAAGCATCAAAACATAAGGCAAAAGAAAAGGAGATTTAAGAACATTCATTAAAACAAACAGTGCAAGAAATAAAATGCAGTAGTAAAATGCAGAAATGCAGGAAATTGATTAGTATATGAATTGAATGTGGTTCAATTCAAGGCAGCAGCAAACAAAAGTCTTCAATCTTGATTTAAATGAGCTGAGGGTCTCAGCAGACCTGCAGCTTTCTTTGTTGGACAGGAAGCCAGTGCAAAGACCTCAGAACTAGAGTGATGTGATCCACCCTCCTGGTCTTAGTGAGGACTCGTGCTGCAGCGTTCTGAATCAGCTGCAGCTTTCTGACGGACTTTTTACAGAGACCTGTAAACACACCGTTACTGTGGTCCAGTCTGCGGAAGATAAATGTGTGGACAAGTTTTCTAATCCTGTTGAGACATAAATCCTCTAATCCTTGATATATTCTTCAGGTGATAGTAGGCTGATTTTGTAATTGTCTTGATATGGCTGTTCAGGTTGAGATCTGAATCCATAACTACACCTAGATTTCTGGCTTGGTTTGTGGGTTTTAACATCAGTGACTGAAGCTGAGCGGTGATTTTCAATTGTTCGTCCTTGGTACCGAAAACAATTACTTCTGTTTTATTTTTGTTTAATTGAAGAAAATTCTGGCACATCCAGTTGTTGATTTGTTCAATGCAGTTACCCAGCCCTTGTATGGGATTATAGTCCCCTGGTGACATAGTTATGCAGATTTGTGTGTCGTCTGCATAATTATGATAACACACTTTGTTGTTTTCCATAATCTGAGCTCGTGGAAGCATGTAGATGTTGAACAGAAGAGGCCCCAGTATTGAACCTTGGGGAACACCACATGTCATTTTAGTCAGCTCCGATGTGTAATGAGCCACAGACACAAAGTATTCTCGGCCCTTCAAGTAGGATTCAAACCAGTTAAGTGCTGTGCCAGAGAGTCCCACCCAGATTTTTAGTCTTTCTAGGAGTATGGCATGGTCGACCGTGTCGAATGCAGCACTGAGATCTAGTAAGACTAATGCTGCGTTCACACCGGTCGCGTTGATTTTTTGACGCACTGCAAAATCGCGTCTAACGCACTGCACAATCGCGTCCAACGCGCCACCGGTCGTGTTCACACCAAACGCCGCAAAATCTCGTAGCGCCGGAGAGGGGGCGTGGTTTATCGTCCTGGAAGCCGTTCACCTGGCCGCCATTTCTTTCCGCTGTCAACCATGAAAGGAATGAGGACAATTGCTGCTTTGTACGTGTTGTGGAAGTCCCTTAAACATCGGAATGCCAAACGCCGTCATGTCTGGTTCATAATATTGTTCAGAGGAGCTCCGTGGATTGTATCGAGCTGTATTCACTGTCTAGCAAGCGACCGGTCGCTGTTTACTACAGCTGTAGGAACACAAAATAAACTTTTTTTTAAATTTTTGAAAAAGTGTGTTGGTAGAATATCCAAGCAGCAGGAGGATGACTTCAGATGTTGTATAATGTCTTCTAGGCTTCTATGGTCGATTGAATGAAATTGTGTCATGATATTTGAATGGATGTTATTCAGAGATCGGGACAACACATATCCTGTGGTTGATGTGGAGGCACTGACTGCTTGTCTAATTTTCTGAATTTTGTCAGTAAAAAAGGAGGCAAATTGATTGCATGCCCAGGTGGATTGGAGTTCAGCAGCTACCGACACTGGAGGGTTTGTTAGCCTGTCGACAGTAGCAAATAAGGCGCGTGTATTGTTCTTGTTTTTGGTTATGATGTCAGAGAAGAATGACTGCCTTGCATTTCTAAGTTCCAAATTATATTTGCGAAGTCTCTCTTTATAGATGTCACAGTGAACCTGGAGATTAGTTTTTCGCCACCTGCGCTCAGCTTTCCGACACTCTAGTTTCTCCATATTGACCAACGTAGCATTTCTCCAAGGAGATCTTTGCTTACCCGAGACAACCTTCACTTCAGTGGGTGCAATGGCATCAATAATATTTTTAACTTTAAAATTGAAGCCATCTACAAGCTCATTGACTGAGAGGCAAGAGAGGGCTGGTGTGGAGGAGAACTTCTGAATAAATAGTTCACTGGTGTTTTCAGAGATGTAACGCTTTGTCACAACCTTGGTTTGGACATTTGTGTGCAAGGAGATTGCACTCTCAAAGAAAACACAGAAATGGTCAGAGAGTGCAACATCAGTCACAGCAACCTTGGAAATGTTTACACCTTTGGTGATGATTAGGTCCAGAGTGTACCCCCTGTTGTGGGTGGGTCCTGTCACATGCTGAGTCAGATCATAGTTATCAAGGACACCACATAGTTCTATAGACTCTCTGTCCTGGGGATTATCAACATGGATATTAAAATCACCAACAATAACAACACAATCAAAATCAATACAGATTACAGACAGCAGTTCAGTAAACTCATCAAAGAAGGTCGCACAGTATTTAGGCGGTCTGTAAATGTTTAGGAATAAAGCTTGAGAGGAATTCAGAGCCACATATTCAAAAGAACTAAAATGACCAAAGGGCATCTGCTTGCATTGAAGAGAATCATTAAATAAAACAGCAACTCCACCTCCTTTCTTATGTGCTCTTGTTTCGCTCATGAAACTGAAGTTGGGAGGTGTTGATTCAATAAGAACAGCTGCACTATTATCTTGATTTAACCAAGTTTCAGTTAAAAACAAAATGGCCAGTTTGTGCCTAACAATAAAATCATTGATTAAAAATGTTTTTCCTTACAGAGACCTGACATTTAATAAAGCTAAGTTTAATGTGGTTAAAGCTTTCTTTGCCCAATTTATTTGGACAGGCTGACGAGGAATGTATGCTAAGTTTGATAAGTTTGCATGTTTACTATTGTTTCTTCGCAGCCTCACCTTTCTTTTTCTCTAAACTTACAGGACAGGAATTGAAACGGCTAGCTGCATACAGGGCCCCGACTTTTCTTGGAGAGAGTCATTGGTGTCATTAGCCTTGTAGCCTGGACCCAGAAGATATCAATTGTGGTACGGTTGAGGAGTGGGGAGAGGAGTGTGTTTGGTTCCAGCAATGACCAGCTTTTCCATGTGGTCAGTGAACTCCAGGTGGGGGGAGGATGGGGAGAGTGTGAGATAGGATTGCGATCCAAAGTATGGACCCGAAATAGAAGTAGGTGCTGGGGAGGGAGGTAAAGACTCCTCGTCTAGGAAGTCCATACTTTGCAGTCCAAAGTATGGACTTTTAGTAGGTGCTGGGGAGGGAGGTAAAGACTCCGCGTCTGGGAAGGGTGTGGAAAGTGGGAGATCGGAGGCGGTCTCTGATGATGAGGTTGGAGACTCCTCCTTTTGGCTGTCGTTAGGCGGGGTATCCTTCCCGTAAGGTCTCCATGGCGATGCTGTGTGGTTATCTTGTGTTTAGACTCCTCTTGTATCTTGTCCTTGACAGTAGGGACAGACGGGTGACGCAGGGAGAAAAACAGGTTCGAGGTAAACAGTTTTACCCCTGACTTGTTCAGGCAAATTCCATGCGCTGCAAAAAGATGTCTGCGCTCCCAGAAAAGGTAGAAATTGTTGATAAAATGTACTGAATGGTCAGCACATGCAGTTGACAGCCATCTGTTCAGTGCAAACAGCCGGCTGAATCCTTCATCTCCTCCTCTGACTGGTGGGAGAGGGCCACTGATAAACACCTCAGCCTTGACAGAGCTGACTGTGTTTAACAGATCAATAAAGTCTCGCTTTAGAACTTCAGACTGTTGTTTCACAATATCACAGCTTCCTGTATGCACGATGATGTTTTTCTCTGTGGGATAGTCAGCCACGATGTCCAGGAATTTGTCTCTCATGTCAGAGACCATATCTTTCGGAAAGCAGAGTATTTTGGTGTTCTTGCTGCACAGTTTTCTGACATCTTTTACAGCATAGTCACCAACAATCAGAGTCTCAGGCCCAGTCACTAGCTTTGCCTGCGGCCTTTTCTCACATTGACTCTCAGTTCTTACCCTGCTTTGATAGCTGCTTATCCAGGTCATCAGATGGAGATTTATGATCCTGCGACAATGGAGCAAATCTGTTTTGGAGTTGTAGGCTTGGTTGTTGTGGAGGTATTTTGCAGGTTTTACTTTCCTTAGCTGTCCTTGGCTTTGTCCGTCTGGGTGCAGGGGTTGAGGAGGAGTTCTGCCCGTGTGCTAGTGCAGGCCAGTCAGTCGCATAAGATTCATTATCTGCTCTCTCCTCCTGTTTCTTGGTAGGCCTGGTTATGCTAGTTAGCTGTGTCTTAGCTTGCATTTGTCCAGTGTATTGAGTCCATGGTAGAGTGGTATCATTCCCACACAGTCCATTTACTTCCGCGTTTACTTCTAGTCGGTAGATTTTTGTTTCTAAGACTGCAATCTTCTGTAGGAGTTTGTAGTTGTCATCCGTGGAGAAGGGAGGCATCTTGCTGCTACTTAGCTTTAACTTAGCTGCTAGTTAGCATTAGCCAACAATCCAAATAGCTCGACGACTTTCTGGATGTGTCTTCACTCAAACGTTGAAGAGTGATATATGTGATATATCTGGCAAGATATATGTGATATATCTGGCAAATTGAAGCAAGAAAATGCAAGAAAATGCAAGCAGCGGCAAGAGCAAGCAGCAAAGTGACTGCACTCTCTCATCAAGGTCGAAACTTCAAGTGTAACATGACTCAACTTACCTCCAGGAGTCTGTCTGGGTTGGTGTTCTCATCGCATGTCAGCGAGCCTTTTCCAGCTGTCCTGCACGGGGTCATAACTATAGCATGTGTGTGACAGAAAAAGGTAGATGGAAATGTTCAGACCCCATCTGTGGGAGAAGAGGATATTTGTGCACCAGTTGTGTCGTTTTACCTGAAGGCAGATTTCATCATGTCATTCTTGCAGTAGTAGTAACATCCTCCAAACACACAACTTTCCCACCATTGCTGCTACTCCATGCCTGAACTTTGGCTAGTTTGGCATCTCACCCAGCCTCCTCCACTCAATCTTCTTCACCAAGCCTATACCACTGCGTAAGGAGTTTGCAAGCCACAGTTCCCTGCTTGGTATGCGCTGTCCCACATCTGGGTTCAGCTGGTCTCCCCCGACCACAACCACGGCGTCTTTGGGACATCGGACCGGCACTGATCCTGGCTTTCTGGAAGGCTGAACCATAGAGTTCCACCTCTTTGTTTCCGAAGCTCTCCACGCGTAGGTTCATGGCCCTGACCGCCCTGAACTCTCGAAAGGTCACGAGGGGGAACCGGACTCCGGTTATCAGTACGCCAGCCTGGCTCAACCTCTCTTCAGGATCATCAGGAGTGTCTAGACAAAACTGCACTGTATTATTAGATTATTGGGCTGTTTGTATCAAATTATTTGACTGAAGTGTCACACGAAGTGTTATGTGCACTTTCTTTTTTTATTATACACAATTATGAATGAATGATTTTGCTCTTGATTGTTTTGGATCATCTCTTTTAAGGCATTTCTCTGCTGCATTACGGCTCTCGTCTTGTTCTTGCCTCCATTAAAAGTACACTAAACAGGATTTAGAATGTGATTTCTTTGTTTGAGCACCGTGTGACAGAATAATAATGTTAAAACCACAGACAGTTATTTGTATATAGAATCTGCATTTACCTTGGAAAATGAATCATACAGATGGTTTTTCTTTTTGCATTGCGTGGCTGTTGCGTGAACCAGCACAAGTTTGGATTGAGTTACGTTACATGTCAGAATAGTAAGAGAAGTCTACACATGGCAGAAAACCAAAGAGAGAGGTTTGGTGGTTTAAGTGGTGACGGACATTCCCTACATGTAAGAAAGCTCTTGTTGCACCCTCGTCACAAACCGACGAGTGAGACTCACGCAACAAAACAAATTATGAACTTAAAGGCAACATAAAAGGCAAGCTTAAACTAACAGTGGTGTGTGAAATCAGTCATTTCAGCAGTGCAGGTGAGTGCATGAGTGGAAAGTGTGTAATGTTGTATTGTGTCGAAACAAACCATGATGTCAACCAAAAACCATATGAGTGTCTCAGGAAGGCGACAAGGACCTACTGCTTCTTCTTTTGTTTTTAATGGCGGTTGGCAAACAGGTTTTTGGTGCATTACCGCCACCCACTAATCTGGAGTGTGGATTTAAGGAAAGTAATTCTCGAATACAGAGGTCTTCAACAGGGGGTCCTCGCAGGTAGGGGTCCGCGAAATTTTTGGTTGATTAGATGATTTAAGTTTTTTTTCGAAACATGAATCTGTCCATTATTTTAATAGTTCAGTATTGTATGCACGATAACAGGTATGTTTATGCATGGCAGTGGCACTAATAGGCCATCACTCATTTTCATTTCCACATTCATGATTAAAATGAAAACATCAATTTGAACAGCTTGTGTGCATGATTATCATGCAATTGAAAGACAATGTTAATTTTCGCATTGGTATCAGCTGACAAGGTGTTTATAAATGGCAGTGACACGGCCTCCCTACTCACTGTACCTTGCACATGTTTATCATACAAACATGAATATATGAACCTGTGTATTTGAATAGCTTTGAATAGCATTGAATGCACAATAAAGAGGTATGTTTATACATGGCACTAGGCCCACTTTAAATATAAAACACAATTTTATACAATATATATAGTCGGGGGTCCCTGCTCCATCTCTATCAGTTTGGGGGCCCTTGGCCTGAAAAACATTGAAGACCCTTGGTCTAGGGCAGCGGTTCCCAAACTTTTTAGGCCACGCACCCCCTTCTACATCCCGACCGGGTTCACGCACCCCCCCCCCCCCCACACACACACACACACACACACACACACCTTAAAAAAAAAAAGCAACAGAGCCGCATAAAAATCGGACGAATGAGAGAACAGTTTGCTTGCGCCTGGCGTTTGTTTACAAGACAAATAAACACAAAAACTCTTCCTGCACCGTGCCTTCGAAAAGGTAACGGACGTAACGTTATGAAGGTAACGGACGATTGGCCAGATTGGCCACATCTGTAGGCTCGTCTACTTGCAGAGAGTAAAACTCACTCTTCTTCACGCGACCGACTAATGTAGCCAGGATGTCTTCGGACAAAGCATCGATGTGCGCGACAGTGTTGTTGGACACCGGGATCACGTCCAACTTTTTCGCTTCTCTCTCTCCAATCATACATTCCACCATCTCTTTAACATTTTTCCCTCTCCACCACCGCCTCTCCTTCTCCCTATTACGCGGTCAGAATACTACCACAACACGCCGCCTGTCTTCGGCAGAAATGCGCTCATCCACGCACGGGAACAACACCGAGTTGTAATATAGACCTACATTACACTCCGCCACTCTCGGCTCATACCTCCCCAGCAACGAGGCACATCACCCGGTCACAATACCTCCAGAATGTCCCCCGGGTGAAATCCGGGACTTGGTTTTATGGTTCCAAGTGGCGGGGCGCTCACCCGTTGGCGCTGGGACGCGAGGTCTCCAGCCGTCCCCGCCGTGAGGCACCCGATCGTCAGGTCTGTCAGCCCTCGGAACAGGCCGCGGGTCAACAACTCGTGGGTGGCGGGGTAGAGGCGAGGCAGATCACAGAAAAATAATAAAGACTAGAGCATGGCAAAGATATGTTGATGAGAAACGTACGTCAAACACAAACGTAATCAGGGAGAAAATACGTTCGTGGTAAAACGTAATTGAGAATGCATTTTAGTTTTGGGGGAAAGTAATTTTTAGGAGACAGGACTGCACCGCCATTACATTTTTCCTCTCGCGCACCCCCTAGGGGCAGCTCGCGCACCCCAAGGGGTGCGCACACCACACTTTGGGAATCCCTGCGCTAGTTGATGCGGAATTCCAAATCAGTCTGAGCAGGAGCGCTCCGCTGAATGTTGAGAGAACAGGCAGGGGGCAGTCAGTGGCGAGTGATCCTTCGGACACTCTTCACTTGGCCAGCCGCTGCGGATATTGGTGACCCACCAGTTAGCCTGAGCGAGAGCACTCTGCTACTGTGGAAACAGGTCAGGCAAAGTCCCTATAGTGAGAGGGGAGCGAGGACACTCTTCACTAAGCTCACTCTCTTCACGAAGATAGTTGCTGCAGATATTGGTGTCCCACCAGTTAGCTTGAGCAAGAGTACTCTGCCACTGTGGAAACAGGTCAGGCAAAGTCCGTATAGTGAGAGGGGCGAGGACACTCTTCACTAAACTTGTTGCTGCAGATATTGGTGTCCCCCCAGTTAGCTTGAGCGAGAGCACTCTGCTGCTGTGAAAAACAGACAAAAAAGAACACAGTCCTTACAGTGAGAGGGGAGCGAGGACACTCTCTTCACTGAGATAGCTGCTGCAGATATTGGTGTCCCATCAGTTAGCTTGAGCGAGAGCACTCTGCTACTGTGGAACAGGTCAGGAAAACAGTCCTCATAGTGAGAGGGGAGCGAGGACACTCTCTTCACTAGGATAGTTGCTGCAGATATTGGTGCCCCACCAGTTAGCTTGAGCGAGAGCACTCTGCTACTGTGAAATCTGTCAAAAAAGAACACAGTCCTTACAGTGAGAGGGGAGCGAGGACACTCTCTTCACTTGGACAGTTGCTGTAACTCTTGGTGTGCTACCAGTTAGCCTGAGCGAGGGCACTCTGCTAACTGATATCCGCTACTGATATGGCCATAATGTTTACAACAATCAATGGACACAATCAGAGTATTAGCTTAGTCTAGTTAGCCGGAGCGAAACGCTCTGCTAACTGATATGGCGTAATGTTTACAGCAATCAATGGACACAATCCAGCATTAACTTAGTCTCGACAGCCGTAATGCGTAAAACCATCAATGGGCACAACCTCAATGTTGATTTAGTATAACTAGCATTTACCGAGTTTGCCTGAGCAGGAACACTCTGCTAACTGTGATAGCCGTAACACTGTGAAGGGCGGGCCGACAGCGTAATTCTACGCTCTCGTTAGCGCGCCACTCGATTAACTAGAGCGGAAGCGCTCTGCCAACCGTGGAACAAACAACTGTTATAGAAAACAATGTTAATCGATCTTACCGATTGCTGTCATCACGATTTAGGTGGCCCTTATCAGACTGGTGACGACCGATGATAGGGGCGTCCACCAGTCCGGGGCTCGATGTCCGAACGGCGAACACACCGTTCCCTCCGAAGAGGGACAGCTCGTCGCAGCCTTTGGAGGGCGAGAGAACCGCAACTCCGACCGGTGATCACAAGGCTACAGCGACGAGCTCTAATATGTCTTGATCGTAGACACATCCTTGTTTATGCTACCATGGTAGCTAACCTGCGTCGCGAGAAGATGAAAAAGGACTGAGCCCAGGATGACACCGGAACTTATAGACGACGGGGGTCATCCGAGGTCACACGTGACTTTGTTGATATAAATATTCGACCTGCGCATGCGCGAGACGGAAGATATCCAGTGTGAAGCATTGCTTCTGGCGGTCAGTAAGGATGAAATAGAACGTCAAGACGTCTTTAAATAATTCAAAAATCAACTACCATGATGATGTGAAAGAAGTATTTGTGTCCTTTTCATGAAGTGAATAAAAAGAACACAAGAAATTACAACAATTAAAGACCATAAAATATGACATTTTAAAAAGAAATCACGAAGAATAGATAAGTGAATGAAAAGAAAACAAGGAAACATTTTCATTCCATAGCATATGTAGTTGAATCCCAACTTGGAGCTTCATAAGAAAGCACAGAATTTGATGGGATCATATAAATGATAAAGTTTCCAGTATTACAACCCAAAAACCAGACATCCTTTTATTTAGAGAAAGCAGTAACGATAAGAACTGTTAATTTGATAGCTGGTCTAAAGTACTTTACTTCAGGATGAGACGATATTTTGGATGTTCAAACTGTATTGATTGATTGACAGGTCTCTGCTGAGGTCCATTATCATGTTTTAGCTCAAGTGTGTTTGAATGAGGAAATACATTTTTTATACAGTCAAAATGCTGCTTTATGCTGCAAAATGCTGGCAAATCTGAGAATTTATTTTCTCAAGATGTTAAGAAAACATGTATAACAAACTGGAGGTGCAGGCAGGGAGGGTGTACCAGAAGAAGTCTATTCAATTACATTATTCTAATTCATCCTTTTTAAATCTTGCAAATGTAGTACACTCCTGTCCAGGTGGCGGCGCTGCTGCGCTTATAACCAGATCTGTAAACTGCAGAAAGCTGCACGCATCTCGTCTCGGAAGTTTGGAGTCTCCGTTGAAAGTTCGTCCTGCCGTCGTTGTGTGCGGACATGTCGGGCTGCAGGCTGATGAGAGCCGTCAGAGTGAGTGAGTTCGGAGCTCCGTCGGTGCTCAGACTCTGCTCAGATGTGCCTGTCCCACAGCCTGGACACAGACAGGTGAGACGGAGGCTGACTGGATCAACACCACACAGTCTGCTGGTGGAAGTTCAGCCACAGTAGAAAACAACAACTGCAATAACCGCCCTTATTGCGTAAGAGCAGTTTCGGGAAGCTTACTTCCGAAATGGCTCACAGACTTCGATTTATAACAGCTTCAAATGTAATAAGCAATGTAACTATTTTAACAACTTAATCATAATAATGTAAGTGTAACTTACTACGTTTGGTTAATTGTATAATGCATGTTTCCCCCTACTGAAAACAGTAGGCTACTCAACTCTGATTACTGTCAAACTCTAATTCTTTCAATGTAACTTGAATTAAGGTGAAAACCAAGCAAAAGAATGAATGTTATATTCTGCATATAATCTTTTTACTGAATGGAATATATTTGGATGTAACTCCTTTGCAATAGGGTTGGGTACCGAAAACCGGTGCCGGTATGGTACCGGTTCCTATACGACCGGTATCTACCGGACCGAAATGCAACGCAGATTTCGGTGCTTCCTTTCGGTGCCTGAGCCGATTGAAATACTTTTTTTACACTACTCTGATGACTCCATCCTAGGTTAGCTCGTCCTAGGCCTCTGCTCCTCACTCATAATATTATTACAACCGGACGAGCCGTGCGCGCTTAGAAACAAACCCCTCCATCATTCTGACGAAGCTTCGGCCATGATTTATTGAAAAAAAACAAAGAACGAGATCTGTCATATGGCTGGCAGGCTACTGACTTCCTCCATCGACATCCGGGTACTTTGTGCTGCCGCTCATAAGCACAACAACACAGGCACGCGAAACCTTCTTCTTCTTCTTCTTCTTTGAGGTGTAGTGGAGGTTGGCAAACGACGAATTGGAGCATTACCGCCACCAACTGGTAAAATTAAATTAAATTAGTCAGGACAGGTGTTGTATTTTGCTCATATTTCTGCAAAAGAATTGCTGAAGTCTGAAGCTGTAGTGTGTGTACAGAGTGTGTGTGTTTTGTATTTATTTATTTAAGTATACTGTTAACAGTTAATATATTGTTCATAGTTTGAAGTTAAAAAGTTTGAAGCTGTAGTTTGAAGCCAAGTGTTTTGTATTTATGTGTATTTATAGTATACTTTAAAGCAGGGGTGTCCAAACTTTTTTCACTGAGGGCCACATACAGAAAAAAATAACACTTTGACAAACACGTCAGGACATCTTATTTACAGCTGGTAGCTTCGCATGTACTGCTTCCCTTTCCTGCTAGTCTGCTGTCTGATTGTGAGGTCAGGCTGATCTGATATCAGCACTGCAGTTTCTCCTCAAAGTTCTCCTCTCAAACGGGTCTTGGAGGAGTAGTGCTCGCGCTGGAGCTTGCGCCCGCCATGTAGAGACTCGTCCGGACGTGAACGCGCAGCTTGGGGCAGAACCGATTCTGCTTGTCATATTTTACACATATTACTGGGTGATTCCATATTTCAAAAACACGAATATTGACAATTTGTATAGTTTATTATTATTATTATTATTCATTTCATTTTATTTGTTGTGGCTCAAGGTGGGGCGGCGCCCTATCGCCCTCTATTGCCCAGCCGCCACGTAAGCACTGACTGAGTTCTGTCACGAGAGACGTTATCACAGACACATATTTCCCCCTTTTAGCAGAAAGGTTGGCCTTTGGAAAAGCACATTTGACTTTGGACTGCGTGGGGAAGTGCGCAACATTGAAGTTGCGTAGAGTGCCCTCGTGCTCGAATTACGTTGACAGTTTTCACAACCGTGTTGATCACATCGCCGAGCTGGACTGTCTTAGCACAGAGGGCGTCTTGGTGGGTGATACGCTGCATTTTAATAGCCTCACCTCCGCTCTCTTGCGCTCGCCTTTCATAGCTGGAGCCCTATCTGTTATAACTCCACACAGCTTGTCCCATCTTGTCAATTGCATCTGACACAGCTTCAAACATGTCCTTACCTGTTGTTGTGCTCTTTAGACTCCTAAAATCAAGCAGCTCCGAATGCAGAAATGATCGTCAACTCCCCGCAAACAAATGAACAGCTGTGCGGTGTCTGTGGCATCTGTGCTCACATCATATGCAATGGAGTAAAACGCAAAAGCACTTGCTTTATCTGACACTTGATGGTTTAGGTTAGCTGACAAGTCTTCGATTCGCCGCACAACTGTGTTTCTGGACACGCTGACGTTGTTGAATTCCTGCATTTATTCCGGGCACTTGCGACTTTAGTGAGGCGCTGTTTTATGAAGTCACCATCTGAGAAAGGTTTCCCGTGGCAATGAGTTGAGCTACCTCGTGGCTGCTATTGTGACTTTTTCTTGTGTTTTGTTTGCACGGAAAAAAATACTCTTATTGAGCTAACTGCCATTTAACTTTCTGTTCTCGCTCGGCACCAGTGTAGGACGTGTCATCATCCGGGGCTAAACGTTTCTTTGATTGCTCTTATTTTGTGGAGAAGCTGCCTTGTTCAACACAGTATCTCCACCTAGTGGTGAAACTAAGAAGTACAATACAGTCAAGCGCAAGTTTCAAGTGTGGGCCATATTACATTATATTTTTAGAAGTTGCTGCGGGCCAATTAAAAATGGACCGCGGGCCGTACTTGGCCCGCGGGCCGTAGTTTGGACACCCCTGCTTTAAACAGTTAATATATTGTTCAATTTGAAGAAAAAAGCATCGGTTCAGGCACCGTTTAGGCACCGGTATCGTTTTAAAAGTATAGTTTTAGCACCGGTATTGGAAAAAACCCAAACGATACCCATCCCTCTTTAGCAGTGGCGGGCCGTGCATTTTATGCCTGGGTCTTCTGTGCTGTCCTACTACAGTTGAACAGCTATGGTGCAGATACATGAATCTGTGCATCACGGGACGCTGTCGGGTTTCTCCAAAAGTTTTCAAAAGCACCGTAGTGTCCTGCCGTGCTATGGTGTCCTTGGGTTAGCGTAGCATAGCTCCAAACACCAAGATGCTCAGTTCAAATGAAACACATTCCCAGCCAAAATATGTGCAAGGCTGTCATCTAGACAGCTGTGCAATGAGAAAATAAGCTAATTGGAAAAAAAATTATAATACATGTTGTGTATTTATGAAAAATGATTAAATTATAATATAGCTCTAACTTTGTAATTCTGTTTAGGCCAGCAGATCAGGCTTAGCTGGCCCTGACGGCCCACCACTGCCCTTTAAAACCAAGTGGTATTGTGAAGTGGATTGAACATTAAATACCAAAAATCAATCTGTAACTTGTCTTTGTGTGAAAGGTTTCTGGTGTCGGTCTGGTAGGCTGGGCTTCACCTTTTGAAAGATGAGCCATGCACATGTTTCTGTATCAATATACTTTCAAATGCATAAACACGGTCACTAATGTACATTCGTATTGGGGTGCACAGCCCACAGACTGGCAATAAAGCCAACAGAGTGCAGGTCATGAATATAAAAAAGCAATAAATATTAGATATTGTTATTTATAAGGATTAAATTGAGCTGCTGAACAATTGCAATTGAACTGAGGAAACATGCATCATCAGTTGTGCTTGGCCTTTGGATATGGATATGTCCTTTTTTTTCTCGTGTCCCCATAATTATTTTCTGCACATATATCCTTCCATCTACAGCTCGACTAGGGCTGGGCGATAAATCGATTTAATCGATTAATTCGAATGTGTGCTTTAAGGCGATGTGTTTTATTGAAAATCGAGAAAATCGCCCCCACCCCTCCCCCCGTTGGGTTCCCGTAGTTGAGTGCGCGCGCATTGTTTACAAACGAAAACAATGGCGGCCAGCAGTGAAGCTCTCGTTCTTAAGAGAGGGAAGAATGTGTCTTCCGTGGTCTGGAAATGGTTCGGGTTCGTGTCATCTGACACAGAACAAACAGCCTCAAACAGAGGCATGCCGCCGAGTGGGAGAAGTGTTGCGCCCTGAGGAGGGAGCAGGACCGCGGGAGCACAAGCAACGCTGTCTTCCTGGCAAAAAATATTTAGAAAAAACATGCACTACTGTTTAATACTGTTGGTTATGTTGTGAATGCACTTGATTTTGTTTACATGCACTTATTTACTGTGCACAATATGTTATGTTGATGTTAGATCAGATGTTGGACTTTTGAAAATGTGAATGGTAAAGGGTCACATACATTTTATTTCATGCTGTGTTTGTATCAGTGTATTCAGTTAGAAAAGCTTACTGTCAAAAGTTACATTTGCACAGTTGTTTACAATGGAAGGCTACTATTTAATGCCATTTAATGTTATCTTTAATTTAATTTTATATTTAAATGATTCAGGCAAACAAAAGAGTGACCAAATACGTTTTGTATACTACAGGCACCTTTCTACAATGTTCAGGTTTTGTTTGCACTTTATTTTTATCAACCTACGAGGGAAAATCATCACAAAATAAAATAAAAAATTGTTTTCAACAGCTTCTGTCATCTGCAAAAATTTGTGGGGGAAAAAATCGATTTAAATCGTGAATCGGATTTTTTGTAAAAAAATCGGAGATTTTATTTTTAGGCCATATCGCCCAGCCCTAAGCTCGACCATGTCTCTCTCTCTGCAGGTATTGATTCGTGTCCATGCCTGCGGAGTGAACCCCATGGAAACCTACATCCGGGCTGGGACGTACCCCCTTAAGCCGCCCCTGCCATACACACCGGGCACAGACGTAGCCGGAGTGGTGGAAACTGTTGGAGAAGGAGTGACCGCAGTAAAGGTCTGAGAAAAAACACACACACACAACAAAAAACAGAAGTAACGGTGGACCTCATAGTTGACCTTATCCACGGTTTCAATGCAACTACAGTAAATCCATTCCACGTGTGTGGTGTGCAGGCAGGAGACCGTGTGTTCACCATCGCCACAGAGTCCGGAGGTTATGCAGAGTACACTGTGGCAGCCGACCAGTGTGTCCACAAGCTGCCCGATGCTTTACACTTCACCCAGGGTGCAGCCATAGGGATCCCCTACTTCACCGCCTACAGGGCTCTGCTTCACAAGTAAGACCTCAGCGCTCAACCTGCATTCTTTCATTTCACTCCTTTTTTTTTTTTACTTCCATTTGTGCACTGTGATTCAGCTTTTTGAGGTGGAACCAGCTTCCACTAGAACAGGAAAATGCTGAAAATAGTCCCGAACAAATACACCTACCTGTAGTTATGTGTGTTGAAAGCATAGACTGTATATAAGAAGGGGATGACGTCTCCTGTTTGTGGACTGCATTCCTGAATCCTTGAGCATGGCATTTAGCCATTGGTTTTTTGCAACCACAAGTGACAGGAGAAGGTGGAGCTAAGAACAACCGGAAACTCATTTTTAGTCAACCAAATAGTTACAATTTCCTTTCATGATCTAAAAACACAGTGAAAGGGTTAAAGTTGTAAGACGAAAACACAGACAACTCCCAGACCGGACAACGCTCTGGTAGAGACCTGTCAATCACTGTGTAGCCCCGCCCTAAAGCATCCCCTGCTCTATGGTCTGACTCTAAATGGAGCATCATTTACTAAATGAACATCATGCTGTATTGAAGAAGACTTGAAACTAGAGATTGAGACCATAAACTCATGTTTACAATGTTTACTGAGGTAATAAATCAAGAGAGAAGTAGAGTCACTTACTCATAGACTTTATACAACCAGAGGAGTCGCCCCCTGATGGCCATTAGAGAGAATGCAGCTTTAAGACACTCCCCCAATGGCTTTTTAAAAAATGAAACGACAGCATGTATTTGTGAACCGTTCTTGAAGAGGTCTCAGGGTCGAGTGGGGAAGTCAGAGGGTATTGGCATTGTTGGTTTTAACCGTTGCAAAGGATTTGTTTACAATAAGTCAAATATACAACAACACCAGACTTACACTTTAAACAAGCCAGTCGAACAGATGTCATGACTCAAATGTGTTTTTACTGATGTGTGTTGCAGAGCCCACGCCAAAGCTGGAGAGACCGTCCTCATCCATGGAGGCAGTGGAGGGGTGACATTTTTTGTTTCTTCTTTTCTAATTATATATGTTGTCCCTAGGGTGGCGCAGTGCAAAAGAGAGGGTAAAACAGGCACAATCAGACAGTATAAACAAAATAAAGGTTTATTGGTCCGTCCCACTGGCAGTTCCTTTCACTCAAAAATCACGAATCAAACAAAGCCCATGAATAAACATAAAGCGTCCCGGAGGAGGAAGTCGTTTCTTCACCAAAAAAGTAATCCAACCCTGCAAAGTCCTTGGTATCTGTTCCTCCATGTTCGTCCTCTCTCCTACTCCGGGCCCAACTCCTCTCACAGTGGTGCGACCCCCTCTGCCCTTTATTCAGTTTCCCAGCCCTGCCTCAATTAGGGGCCTTAAGCACCTGCAGCTGGGTGCCTGATGAGGCAGTCTGGGAGCTGTAGTCTCTAGCCCGGTGGCCATTTTGGGTTGTGGGCACTGATCCTGGGTGAGGATGTAGCGCCCCTCCACAACCTGTCCCCTTGTGATGCCACAATGTGAATATACATTTTAAATTCAAATGGTTTACACATCCTCATTGCATGTAATTGTGTGTGCGTGTATGTTTAGGTCGGTGTGGCAGCGTGCCAGCTGTCCCGTGCTCTGGGTCTCAAGGTGTTGGGGACGGCAGGGACGCCGGAGGGACTGAAGCTGGTCCTCAACAACGGAGCTCACCTGGCCTTTAATCACAGGGAAGAGGGCTACACAGACAAAATCATGGTACACACACACACACACTCCCCAGAAACACAAGAAGGAAAGGAACTCGTCATGAACGAAGCACGTTTAAACATTTAATCACCTTTTTATTCCTTGTTTCTTAGTTCTGTCAGATGTTTCAGTGGTGGTTACAGGGATATGAACTGTGTGTGTGTGTGTGTGTGTTGTGTGTTCTAGGAAGCCACAGAGGGCAGAGGCATCGATGTGATAGTAGAGATGCTGTCAAATGTCAACCTCAGTAAAGACCTCAAGATGTTGGCCTTGGGAGGACGTGTTACGGTCAGTAAGACTCCAGTCCAGTGCTATTTATCAGTCTGAATAGCTTGGTGTGAGCTGTCTCGTAGAGACACCAAAATAATCCAGATTGATGAACAGCACTACAGGTAAGAGGGTGATTTTGGGCTGAACTGTCCCTTTTAAGAGAAGCACAAAAATGCAGAGAGATAATGCTTAAGCTAAGAGAAGGGGCGGGGTTGACCCTGTTGCAACGGATGACATCATGTCTACACTGATTGGTTCACAGTGGCAGTGACTGAGAAATGAAATATTCATCAGTATACAGGGGCAGCGAGGAACACTCTAGATCACATTTGTTCAAATTTTGACTCTGGAATCCTCTCGACTTCCTCCAACTTCTCTCGGGGAGCCGAGGAGCTACTTTTAGCGCTGCAATGCCTCGTGAATTACTCTTCGACCAAAAAGTTAGGACTGACGCAGCCTTTATTTTTCCACCAGTTAGGAGCTACTTTTAGCCAGAGGGTGGTTTGTGAAAACGACCCCTAGACTTCTGTAGCTAGGCCCTACTACCCAGAGTAGAAGCTGTATCCCAGTGTAGCTCGTTCCTGTGCCTGCCTTCATACGCTCTTATCTCTCTCCTTCATTGTAGATCATTGGCTGCAGAGGCTCCATAGAGATCGACCCCAGAGACACCATGGCTAAGGAGAGCAGCATCATGGGAGTGGTCCTTTCCTTCGCTACACCGGTACGAAGCAGTGGCATCACACAAGCTGTCCTGATACAATGTTTACATAAATGTTCGTATGTTTCCTCCCTCCCTCCCTCCCCTCGCAGGAGGAGAACAAGGAGAGTGCGGCGCTGTTCTACGCGGGGATGGAAGCTGGTTGGCTGCGTCCAGTGGTCGGCTCCCAGTATCCGCTCACCGAGGCTGCCCAGGCCCACCATGATATCATTGAGTGTCCTGGGGCTGCTGGGAAGAGAGTCCTGGTCGTGGGATGATGTGATCATAGCACAGGTTTTGGCTGTTAATAATAAGGAAAAAAGTCAAGAACGTAAATAAAATAAATTGATGAAAAAAATGACATTTTTGGAATCATTTTGTGATCCGAATAAACAAGATTGGTATTTGGGTAAAAGGAAGTAATAGAAAGGACTAACGTTAAAAGCTCATATCTGAGAGGAGTTAAACATGACATCTGTGCCTCTCAGGTGACAGCGGTCTCTACTGAGCATGCTCCAGAGAGGGCCAGGTAACTTAAGCTAGACACACACAGTATCTGCTGCAGCGCTGTAGCAAGAGGTAAATGATGGCGCTCCTAGTTTAAGTCTCCCTACAGACGACTGTCCCCCGGGTCCTCAGATCATTCTTATGGATTAATATGGAAGTGGAGTGTACCATGTCGCCCGCAGGGGGGGACCTTTGGGTTCTGTTCAACAGGTGAGCAGTTTTAGTTTGAGGATATATATAGGATGAGGTTATAGTTTTTGACAGAAAAATAAATACAACTAAACATTTCAATCGACTGTCTACTAGAGAAATGTCTGAAACAGCTTGTGGACCACACGGTAGTGAGACTCACTCATGGAATGGTTTGCGTGAGTCAGTAGTTCATCAACTGACACAACTGATGAGGATTTCTAAGGTCAGACATCTAGTGTAAACCAAGGCTGGATGACTTACTGCCCTGGGGCCCCAGACCCTCAGGGGCCTGAAAGGGCTTTTGTGTGGAAATTTGATTCATTGATGATACAGTTTTGTTTGATATTATGCACCACGTATGCATAATTAAACGATGGTAATCACCATCAGGTGGGTAATGCATTTTCTGTTTTTTTCAATACCTTGAATATTTCAGTTGATATCTGGCTCTTTAGCGAGATGTTTCACTTTCAAGCTGCTAACTTTCTGTCCTTTGGAGCTAACGTTAGCCACGTAGTGTTTTGTGGCTAATTATGATTTTCTATTGAGTGTTGATGAGAACATTATACTCAGCCACACGGGTTGATTGCTAACAGGCACCAACAGGCACCGGCTGAGGGGTCCAAGCAGTCACAAGGCTCCCGGGCTTCACATGCTAAATGTCTGAGAGAAACTCCAAAGAGATGCAAAACAACTGCATAGAGACACGAAACAACCACAAAGAAACGCAAAATGTCCACATTTGATTCAAGTGTATTTTTAAGATTATTACTTCAAATGCTGAATTGCTGAGTACTGCAGGTTTAAGCTGTGTGTGACTTTATGTGTTTTCAGCAGCGATACTTCTTGTCATTTGAGGTGAAGTTGCTCAAAGTCTGTCGGCACATAACACCATCGTGCTCTGTTCTCTGGTCGTTCATGTTCACATTCTCTCCATCCACTCTGGTTTGTGGATGTAATGCAAACATTAGCTACTGTTGTGGAGTAGCTCGTATTTGTGCATCAGAGGACAGCTCACTAGAGGTAAGTCCATTAGGAAAAGAGCTTTAGCAGAAACATGATAGGCCTCATTCTGCTACAAAGACTGGCTGTCATCCATCAGTCAGCATCCTCTGGGGACAACCTCACCCCACTACACACACGTCCGTTCATTGCCAACACATTTATCCCGTGTGTTTGCCTAGCAACTCCGAGCAAACGCTGAACAAACGGGACAACTGAGGTTGGCAGACGTTGGTTCAAGGACACGCTGAGGTCTCTGATAGGGCTCCAGAAGGCCCCAAGCCATCTGACTTCATGTCAGTTTCATTTTAATCTTTACAAACTAAATTCACATGTTCAAATGACAGACGTCACAATCTGTTCCTGCCAATCTTTAGCCAAGACCATTTATTACATATAAAACTGTCAATCCATGTCCGCAAGATATGTTGCAGCAGTGGCAAAAGCGATTGAAAAGACTTCTCATATTGTCATGGGCCGTCCTCTGGAAGTACACACGCACCATGGCGTGGCGGCATTTCTGATGAGTAAAGAATTCACGTTCAGTGCCGCAAGGAAAACGAAGATTCAACACACTTGCACCATGCCACACATCACCTTTGTGCCAGCCACAAGAAATATGGCGGCTAACTTCACGGATGGACAACCACATGTGTGCGAGGAAGTTGCAGTACAAGAAAACAAATTGAGATCGGATCTCCAGAACACTCCCCACCTCACAGCTGAAGCCTGGCTGTACACGGATGGTTGCTGCTACAAAGGAGAAGAAGGGAACATTGCATCCTATGCAGTGGTGGAACAGAAGAGTGATGGCTACCACCAAACAGTGGAGTCAGGGATACTGCCACAACCCGCTTCAGCACAACTAGCGGAAGTGGAAGCACTGATTCAGGCTCTGAAGTGGAGCACGGACAAAATTGTAAATATCTTCACAGACTCGGCTTACGCCCATGGAGCGGCCCACATCGATGGCCCTGTATGGCGAAGACGAAACTTCACCACTTCAAATGACCACCCCATAAAACACGAAGCAGCTATGAGAAGGCTGGTAGAAGCAATCCAACTACCAAAGGGGGTGGCCATCATGAAATGCAAAGGACATGACACAATCAAATCACGAATCAGCGCCGGTAATGACGCGGCAGACAGAGCAGCCAAGAAAACTGGAGGCTACACACCTCGCCAAATGGTTATGAAGCCAACATCCGGTCCACCTGAGCTCACCATCGAGCACATCAAAGATTATCAAAAGAAAGCAGGACCTTATGAATGGTCCGAATGGACACGAAAAGGAGCCTCAAAAGACAAAGAAGGTCTGTGGAGAGCCCACGACGGCAGAGTGGTTGCCTCAGCAGAACTGTGTGCAGCACTCCTACCAGGGGCCCACGGACCTACACACGAGGGAAAGAAACAGACATTGGAAAATTTAAAACAACTATGGTGGCATCCGCACATGGAAGCGATATCTTTCCTCTTCTGCGATGAATGTCAAATTTGTGGCAATCACACCCCAAGAAAACCATTCAAGACACCGATGGGATCTTATCCCGTGCCCTCCGCCTGTTTCCAAGACATCAGCATAGATTATACAGATATGGGACCAGAGAACAGAGTGCAGGGAAAGAGGTACATCTTGGTAATGGTAGACAGATTTTCAAGATGGGTGGAAGCAATTCCCACCAAGAGAGAAGACGCGCAGACAGTTGTAAAGTGGCTGCAGACAGAACTGATTCCCCGTTACGGAGTGCCGAGATGCATCCGCTCCGATAACGGATCACACTTTAGCAACACCATGCTCGCACAGGTAGAGCAATTTCTGGGAATCACACACCGATTCGGGTCAGTCTATCACCTGCAATCTCAGGGCCTGGTGGAACGAGCGAATCAGACCCTTAAGGCCAAAATTGCCAAAGTTTGCGCGGGCTCCAAATTAACATGGGTTGAGGCCCTGCCCCTGGCCCTTATGGCCATGAGGTCCGGAAAAGGGGGAGAAACACATCTCTCCCCACACGAGATCATGACTGGCCGGCCGATGCCAGGTCCACCCAGAGATGGAGGTCATATGCCACCTCTGGATGTACAGCAGATTGAAATGTCTGACTATATGAGTGCCCTAACTTCTCTTACTGAGGCTCTCTCCAAACAGATCGAGAGGACTCGAGCAGTACCTGAAGCAGCGGCAGCTGGAAAGCAGATACAAGTAGGTGATTGGGTCAGGGTCAAGGTTCACAAGCGCAAGTGGACTGACCCCAGGTGGACTGGGCCGTACGAGGTGAAGGCGGTTACTTCACACTCGGTTCAGGTCAAGGGCAAATCAGGCGCCCCTTGGCACCACCTGACACACTGTGTCCCAGCACCGGTACCAACCAGAACACTGGCAGAAATTCGCACTAATTTGGAAAATGCATCGGGAACTTAGACGCTGTCTAGGGGACCCTTATGCAAACCCCGCCGACCGAGGTCGGCAGCGCCTCACCTGGAAAGGGGTGGGATGTGGGAAGAAAACTATAATGGGGGGGGGGTATGGGCATATTTGTTGCCTTACTGATCTGGGGATCAGAAACCAAGTATCAGACACACCAGCACACATCTAATTCAACTGCCCCTTTTTCCTCTCCATCCCCGAATCAGACACACACCCGAACTAGACATAGCACCCCACCAGCTTCCGATCCAGACGATTCGGATGATAGGGACCTAAACATCGAGTTACAGCCATTGAATGAGCAGTTCCAAAACATAGAATTCACACCAAGCAGGTGTGAAAAGGGGGATTTGTAAATAAAATATACATTCATTCAATGTTAAACACAGCTTATACGCGGATATGTGAATTCTAGTGCACGAAGGTCAAAAACTCCAGGCGGGACACTCTAGCGCTCGCCTGAACAAAGTGGAAAGTACTAGAACTCTGAAGGATAGCCTTTGCCCCAGTTAAATGTCACATAGTCTTACAGAGAACTAGTTTCAACTGCCTGCTCCATCTTAGAGATAGAAAGAGGCGCCCTAGCATATCTAGCGCCTAGCTTATCTAGTCGGCCGAACATAACAATATGCTGTTACATCAACATTTCACACACACTGACGTTCCAGAGAAGGCGGATCCCGGACGTGAGCCAGTGTGGGCGGAGATGCCCAGTGCTCCAACAGGCTGTCTGAAAGATAGAAACAGATCCGCCTCCTACTTTGTATTCAACCAATAGGCTTCCATCCGAAGAACCTATTCACGGCTGGCGCACTCTGTCTAAGCGCCTTTTAGCTTTTCATTCGCTCCTACAGAGTAAACTTTTCTAGGTCCGTGCACGTTTAACTGCTGGACATAATACCTCTGTTACAAATAAATGTTATTGCTTGAATTGAGCTAAACGCCTTGACCTAAGTCTGTTCACCTGAGTTTTCTCCTCAACATGAGTTTTATTCTCAACAAGAGAGAGAGATAGTTTGGAGAGTTAGGAGAGTGAGGAGAGAAGGATAGGTGATAAGATGGAGCCAGCTAGGAAGAGGAGGATTTCCCCTGTGTGGGAACACTTTCATTTGATAACTCCTAATAAGGTAAGCTAAATCTAACTCTATTTCAATTTTTCCCTGTTCACTTTTGTTTATTGTGCAAATAAAGACAGGTAACAGACACTGTATTTATTCTCTTTTAACCAGCCACCAGAAAACAAGAGCTGGATGAAGCCCTCGTCTCCATGATAGTGAAGGACACACAGCCCTTCAGTATTGTGGATGATGTTGGATTCAGGGCATTTGCGTCCAAACTGGATCCCGATTTAAAGTAATAGGATTTTCCAGCCAAACAAAAGCCACCGAAGCAATAAAACGACTGACCTCCGAGTGTGCCACCATTATACGGTCAAAACAAAGCAGAGAGGAAATCCCCCAGGCTTCCACCTCTCATGATGTCACAGGAGGTAATCTATTATTTTACATTTTGAGATCAATTATTCCGATGAGAACACTTTGTAACATGATCTGTGGTTTCCTCTAAGGTAGCAAACTGTGGCATCGTTTAGACACCAGCGTCATGGAGGCACGGAAGACTCAAAATGTAACAGCAGATGCCACTGTGGAGGTCCAGCGCTACCTTTCCGAGCCAAATATAAGCAGGCTGGAAAAGCCTCTGGAGTACTGGGAGAAGCAAAAATTCCTGTATGAAAATTTATATAGACTTACTCTTGCGTTTTTGTGCACGCCAGCATCTTCTGTACCCTGTGAAAGGGTGTTTTCAAAGGCCGGAGAGGTTGTGTCAAAAAAAGGAATCGTTTAAAACCAAAAACTGTTGAGAAACTGTTATTTCTGAATAAAAATGAATAAAATGTCCCGTGTCCTGTACATCACTGTCCAAGTTACACAAGCATATTCAGTCCCCTCTTCCTAGTTCCACAAGCACTTTCACTGTCCTCTGCCTGCTTAAGCCCATGCCATTTTCCTAAAGTGACATAATAACATTATTACACAACCTGCCATATCATATGATACTCCCATTTTGGGAAGATTTACACACACAGAATACGTTCAAAAATATTTAATGATGCACATATGTGATAATTTATGTACAGAAATTATTTGGTCATACATTTTTGTAATTCATAGTCATTCCCAACAGCCATAACAGACACAAAAATTCAATGCATCACATTATGTGGTTCAGATACAGCTGCCTGTGATTATACACTTGGCCAGTAGGTGGTATCTTGTGCACATGAAGCTTCGAGAAATGAACCCTTTCTCGAACCAATTGGCTGAAGTGGTTCGATGCCTCATGAGGCTTCATCTTGCCATCACCAGCTAAAGGCAACATAAAAGGCAAGCCTAAACTAACAGTGGTGTCTGAAACCAGTCAATCAAGAACCATATGGGTGTCTCAGGCAGGAGACAGGGACCAACTGAGACTAAAGAGGGTTTTTAAAAGAGTGCACTGGCACAAAGGGCCCATGTGTTGCTGATGAGCTCAGGTGTTTCCACTCTGCTGATGACCCTTTGCCACGCCCACCTCAAAAAAGGTAAAAGGGAGCTGCCACACAAGACTGGCACAGGAATCCCAACTTTGCAGACCGGTCAAGTAAAGAACCGTAACTTATCTCTGAAGATGGTCACCATGCTGGTTTTTCTTCTGGCTTTAGTTGGAGCGGCATCTTCAGAACTCCCACACAGACGGAGGTGTGACCCGGAGCAAGGACAAGAAACGCAGACTCTTTGCTCAAATTACAAAAACATTTTACACCTCGATGATGTTCAGACAAAACTTGAAGAGAACCAAATGCTGCTGCGAGAGAGGATTGATTCTATGGAAGGTAGGATCAGACTGCAGCTTGATTCTGCAAACGGCAACATCAGTGCGCTTGAAAGGTTGGTGGCGAACGTTTCGAACGCCCAAAAGGACCTAGGAAGGCTGGTGTCACAAACTGAGCTGGAGTTGAGAGATGCAAAGACAAAGCTGGAGGAACAGGAAGTTGACATTGCCAGCCTGACGAGAGACGTTGGAGAACTGGTCAAACACGGGGAGAGAGTCGGGGGAAAGATCAGTGAGATTGAGGAGAGACTTGATACAACTGAGAGGCAGTTAATGGAGAGGAAAGAGAAACTTGAAAATCTGGAGTCAGAAACTGGGGCTGCGTTCAATGCCACACAGAAACTGCTGAATATGAACAAGAAGGAACTCTCCCACCTTAGCTCGACGGCCCGAGAGCTTGAAGTCAAAGTCGAAGCCCTACTGAATCCCACGGAGACGCAACTTGAAGCCAACCTAACGGAAATACAAAATGACAGCGACGGTAAGTTTTACAAGTCTGTATTCTCTTTAAAAAAGGTTTTCAGCAATTGACTGCAAAAATGTCCTTTTTGATAATGGCTCAAGCTTTCAGGACAAAACTGAATGATCAAAAGGCTGAAGTTGATGGACTGTTGATGAACAGCTGAAACCAGCAGTGGACCAGCAGAAGGCTGACATCGACGGCTCAAGAGTGACGAGTCCGCCCAATCCCTTAACAAAAGCTTTGCTACTTGTACCCCGAAAATAGATAAATACTGACCTGCTGCTTTTTATTAATGTAGACTGTAAAATTGTATGTTTAACGTAACATTCCTTTTTTTAGAAGAAGAAAAACCCAGAACTGAAGCAAGTGAACTCTCATTAGAGGTGAAGCGCCTTATAGCAGAAGGTAAGGGAAAGTAGAGTAAGTAATAGTTATAGATGCTAAACACACAACTGAATTTAACAATGTTTGCATTTCTTTATTCAGTCAACGCCAAGGTGGCCTTTTCTGCAACTATAATCGAAGCCAACGATACGTTCACTGGACCCGGCACGAACAGCACCAACAATATTCTCATCTATAACCGCGTCTTCACAAACGTTGGCTTCGCTTACAACTGTAAAACAGGTATGTTCTAGATGCATAACCTTCAGAAGACTGACCAACGATTAACAGATATGAAAGTATGAGTCTTTAAAATGGAATGCATCCTCCATATTATTGGATATCATATGGGAAACATTGGTTTCGTAATATGGTCAGAACATGGCAAAATCTTCCTACCACGGCCTCTGAAGCATTCCACAAGTTGCCTATAAGTCCATCGAGCTTTAGGATGTGTTGGTAGGTGATTTTGTTACTTTTAGAAGAAAGGTAGTTCATTGTTTTCCCCAGTTTGTAATCTTTATGCTAAGCTAACCAGCTGCATTGCTTTATCTTCATTCTTAACATGCAGATGTAAGAGTGGTATCGATCGTCTCATCTAACTGTGTTAAGAAGTAAGGACAAATGTTTTTCTAACTTATTGACGTCATTGCATTCGCCTCAACAGGCATCTTCACTGCTCGACTGAAAGGCGTTTACCACTTTTCATTCATGACTTTCGGCTACAACGGTCACACTTCGGGAGCCATCCTGGTGAAGAACAGGCATTCCCAAGTGAGCACCTGGGAATCCACCGGCTCCGATAACGGTGACACCACCAGCAACACGGTAATCCTTGAGCTGAGTGTCGGAGAGACCGTCAACGTCATCCTGGGGAAGGATGGGAAAATACATAAAAGTGTCTTCAGTGGGTTCCTCATCTTCCCGACATTGTAGATTTTAGATCCGACTGAGATTCCAAGGTTTTTATTTAGGGACTCGTGTCTCATCTCGATCTGTTATTCTTCCTTTCAGCAATTTCTCATGTAAAATTTAAACATTTTGGAGGATTGTTGAAATGTCAAAAATAAAAGATGAAACAAATGTGTTGTTGTGAAACAGTTTTTGGCTTTCTGTGCATCAAACACCTCGCTACTAGTTAAAGATATTTTTAAAACCCGAGATCAACATATGAACATTAACTCAGTCACTGAAACACTATATTTTAGTCTTTTCAAGTGATTAATGTCACAATGGGGACATCTGGTGGCACAACACTTGGTATTGCAATTGTATGGAGGAAAAGACACACCATACACGTGAACTCACAGCTTTAGTCCTTGCTATTTAGTTCAATATAATAAACATTGACAGCTTTTTAAATGACAGACTCTGCTTCTTAATGTGACAGATTCACTGACCTTTGTAAAGTTGGGTATACTAAAGCGCTGCATAGATGCGCCCTGATACCGTAGGATTTAGGACTCTCACGATGATCTGACAAAACATGTTCTACTTCAAGGCAAGTTTATTTGTATAGCACATTTCAACAAGGTAATTCAAAGTGCTTCACATAAAACTATTAAAAGCATCAAAACATAAGGCAAAAGAAAAGGAGATTTAAAAACAATTAAGAACATTCATTAAAACATTAAACAGTGCAAGAAATAAAATGCAGAAATGCAGGAAATTGATTAGTATATGAATTGAATGTGGTTCAATTCAAGGCAGCAGCAAACAAGTCTTCAATCTTGATTTAAATGAGCTGAGGGTCTCAGCAGACCTGCAGCTTTCTTTGTTGGACAGGAAGCCAGTGCAAAGACCTCAGAACTGGAGTGATGTGATCCACCCTCCTGGTCTTAGTGAGGACTCGAGCTGCAGCGTTCTGACGGACTTTTTACAGAGACCTGTAAACACACCGTTACAGTGGTCCAGTCTGCGGAAGATAAATGCGTGGACAAGTTTTTCCAAATCCTGTTGAGACATAAGTCCTCTAATCCTTGATATATTCTTCAGGTGATAGTAGGCTGATTTTGTAATTGTCTTGATATGGCTGTTCAGGTTGAGATCTGAATCCATAACTACACCTAGATTTCTGGCTTGGTTTGTGGGTTTTAACATCAGTGACTGAAGCTGAGCGGTGATTTTCAATTGTTCGTCCTGTGATGGGAAAATATGTCAGTCTACTGTTTTAGGGTTAAGGAATGTGAGTTTTAGAAGAGCAGGCACTAAACCTTGTGTCTTCTAAATGAGTCTCGTAAATTTCGGATCCAGGGGTCTTGTGATCTGTTATCTTGCTATCTGTTTTCCTGTGCATTATTTGTCTTCAAAGACGGCGACACACAGAGGTCTGTCTAGATTACGGTACTTCCTGATGAGCATCAGGAAGAGCATGACCCTTTTTAGGTATTTATGATGGGTGACGATTCACAGGCTTATTCCGTCTCTGCAATACTGTGACTTAACTCTTTGACCAGGTCACAGTGACATCAAAGGAAGCATCTGACTGGGTGTTTCCATGGTTTATTGTGGGGCAAACTGATAAATAAAGGGATTCGTAAACCGGCCATAAATTGCCTTCAGGGTATCGTAAAGACAGGACACTGTGCTTCAAAGGAAAACATCTGCCTTGACTGGTTTCCTTCTTTTGTTTATTCTTGTTTGCGAACCAAGATAACAGCATGCTGGCTGAGAATAAAGGTCCAGGCATTTGAATGTGTCATCAGAGCACCTCTTGCAGATGACGGTGATGTGTCTGTGAGACTGTGTTCTCTTTGCTTGCAAGCAAATAAATTGACTATTACAACTTTGATCGTTCATCCAGACTCTGTTTCATTTGACATTGATTTGTTAACACTTTAACACTCTTCTCCCGACTATTCATAGACATATTCCACAACAGTCCTTGGTACCGAAAACAATTACTTCTGTTTTATCTTTGTTTAATTGAAGAAAATTCTGGCACATCCAGTTGTTGATTTGTTCAATGCAGTTACCCAGCCCTTGTATGGGATTATAGTCCCCTGGTGACATAGTTATGCAGATTTGTGTGTCGTCTGCATAATTATGATAACACACTTTGTTGTTTTCCATAATCTGAGCTCGTGGAAGCATGTAGATGTTGAACAGAAGAGGCCCCAGTATTGAACCTTGGGGAACACCACATGTCATTTTAGTCAGCTCCGATGTGTAATGAGCCACAGACACAAAGTATTCTCGGCCCTTCAAGTAGGATTCAAACCAGTTAAGTGCTGTGCCAGAGAGTCCCACCCAGATTTTTAGTCTTTCTAGGAGTATGGCATGGTCGACCGTGTCGAATGCAGCACTGAGATCTAGTAAGACTAATGCTGCGTTCACACCGGTCGCGTTGATTTTTTGACGCACTGCAAAATCGCGTCTAACGCACTGCACAATCGCGTCCAACGCGCCACCGGTCGTGTTCACACCAAACGCCGCAAAATCTCGTAGCGCCGGAGAGGGGGCGTGGTTTATCGTCCTGGAAGCCGTTCACCTGGCCGCCATTTCTTTCCGCTGTCAACCATGAAAGGAATGAGGACAATTGCTGCTTTGTACGTGTTGTGGAAGTCCCTCAAACATCGGAATGCCAAACGCCGTCATGTCTGGTTCATAATATTGTTCAGAGGAGCTCCGTGGATTGTATCGAGCTGTATTCACTGTCTAGCAAGCGACCGGTCGCTGTTTACTACAGCTGTAGGAACACAAAATAAACTTTTTTTTAAATTTTTGAAAAAGTGTGTTGGTAGAATATCCAAGCAGCAGGAGGATGACTTCAGATGTTGTATAATGTCTTCTAGGCTTCTATGATCGATTGAATGAAATTGTGTCATGATATTTGAATGGATGTTATTCAGAGATCAGGACAACACATATCCTGTGGTTGATGTGGAGGCACTGACTGCTTGTCTAATTTTCTGAATTTTGTCAGTAAAAAAGGAGGCAAATTGATTGCATGCCCAGGTGGATTGGAGTTCAGCAGCTAACGACACTGGAGGGTTTGTTAGCCTGTCGACAGTAGCAAATAAGGCGCGTGTATTGTTCTTGTTTTTGGTTATGATGTCAGAGAAGAATGACTGCCTTGCATTTCTAAGTTCCAAATTATATTTGCGAAGTCTCTCTTTATAGATGTCACAGTGAACCTGGAGATTAGTTTTTCGCCACCTGCGTTCAGCTTTCCGACACTCTAGTTTCTCCATTTTGACCAACGTAGCATTTCTCCAAGGAGATCTTTGCTTACCCGAGACAACCTTCACTTCAGTGGGTGCAATGGCATCAATAATATTTTTAACTTTAAAATTGAAGCCATCTACAAGCTCATTGACTGAGAGGCAAGAGAGGGCTGGTGTGGAGGAGAACTTCTGAATAAATAGTTCACTGGTGTTTTCAGAGATGTAACGCTTTGTCACAACCTTGGTTTGGACATTTGTGTGCAAGGAGATTGCACTCTCAAAGAAAACACAGAAATGGTCAGAGAGTGCAACATCAGTCACAGCAACCTTGGAAATGTTTACACCTTTGGTGATGATTAGGTCCAGAGTGTACCCCCTGTTGTGGGTGGGTCCTGTCACATGCTGAGTCAGATCATAGTTATCAAGGACACCACATAGTTCTATAGACTCTCTGTCCTGGGGATTATCAACATGGATATTAAAATCACCAACAATAACAACACAGTCAAAATCAATACAGATTACAGACAGCAGTTCAGTAAACTCATCAAAGAAGGTCGCACAGTATTTAGGCGGTCTGTAAATGTTTAGGAATAAAGCTTGAGAGGAATTCAGAGCCACATATTCAAAAGAACTAAAATGACCAAAGGGCATCTGCTTGCATTGAAGAGAATCATTAAATAAAACAGCAACTCCACCTCCTTTCTTATGTGCTCTTGTTTCGCTCATGAAACTGAAGTTGGGAGGTGTTGATTCAATAAGAACAGCTGCACTGTTATCTTGATTTAACCAAGTTTCAGTTAAAAACAAAATGTCCAGGTTGTGCCTAACAATAAAATCATTGATTAAAAATGTTTTTCCTGACAGAGACCTGACATTTAATAAAGCTAGGTTTAATGTGGTTAAAGCTTTCTTTGCCCAATTTATTTGGACAGGCTGACGAGGAATGTATGCTAAGTTTGATAAGTTTGCATGTTTACTATTGTTTCTTCGCAGCCTCACCTTTCTTTTTCTCTAAACTTACAGGACAGGAATTGAAACGGCTAGCTGCATACAGGGCCCCGACTTTTCCTGGAGAGAGTCATTGGTGTCATTAGCCTTGTAGCCTGGACCCAGAAGATATCAATTGTGGTACCGTTGAGGAGTGGGGAGAGGAGTGTGTTTGGTTTCAGCAATGACCAGCTTTTCCATGTGGTCAGTGAACTCCAGGTGGGGGGAGGATGGGGAGAATGTGAGATAGGATTGCGATCCAAAGTATGGACCCGAAATAGAAGTAGGTGCTGGGGAGGGAGGTAAAGACTCCTCGTCTAGGAAGTCCATACTTTGCAGTCCAAAGTATGGACTTTTAGTAGGTGCTGGGGAGGGAGGTAAAGACTCCGCGTCTGGGAAGGGTAGAGAAAGTGGGAGATCGGAGCCGGTCTCTGATGATGAGGTTGGAGACTCCTCCTTTTGGCTGTCGTTAGGCGGGGTATCCTTCCCGTAAGGTCTCCATGGCGATGCTGTGTGGTTATCTTGTGTTTAGACTCCTCTTGTATCTTGTCCTTGACAGTAGGGACAGACGGGTGACGCAGGGAGAAAAACAGGTTAGAGGTAAACAGTTTTACCCCTGACTTGTTCAGGCAAATTCCATGCGCTGCAAAAAGATGTCTGCGCTCCCAGAAAAGGTAGAAATTGTTGATAAAATGTACTGAATGGTCAGCACATGCAGTTGACAGCCATCTGTTCAGTGCAAACAGCCTGCTGAATCCTTCATCTCCTCCTCTGACTGGTGGGAGAGGGCCACTGATAAACACCTCAGCCTTGACAGAGCTGACTGTGTTTAACAGATCAATAAAGTCTCGCTTTAGAACTTCAGACTGTTGTTTCACAATATCACAGCTTCCTGTATGCACGATGATGTTTTTCGCTGTGGGATAGTCAGCCACGATGTCCAGGAATTTGTCTCTCATGTCAGAGACCATATCTTTCGGAAAGCAGAGTATTTTGGTGTTCTTGCTGCACAGTTTTCTGACATCTTTTACAGCATAGTCACCAACAATCAGAGTCTCAGGCCCAGTCACTAGCTTTGCCTGCGGCCTTTTCTCACATTGACTCTCAGTTCTTACCCTGCTTTGATAGCTGCTTATCCAGGTCATCAGATGGAGATTTATGATCCTGCGACAATGGAGCAAATCTGTTTTGGAGTTGTAGGCTTGGTTGTTGTGGAGGTATTTTGCAGGTTTTACTTTCCTTAGCTGTCCTTGGCTTTGTCCGTCTGGGTGCAGGGGTTGAGGAGGAGTTCTGCCCGTGTGCTAGTGCAGGCCAGTCAGTCGCATAAGATTCATTATCTGCTCTCTCCTCCTGTTTCTTGGTAGGCCTGGTTATGCTAGTTAGCTGTGTCTTAGCTTGCATTTGTCCAGTGTTTTGAGTCCATGGTAGAGTGGTATCATTCCCACACAGTCCATTTACTTCCGCGTTTACTTCTAGTCAGTAGATTTTTGTTTCTAAGACTGCAATCTTCTGTAGGAGTTTGTAGTTGTCATCCGTGGAGAAGGGAGGCATCTTGCTGCTACTTAGCTTTAACTTAGCTGCTAGTTAGCATTAGCCAACAATCCAAATAGCTCGACGACTTTCTGGATGTGTCTTCACTCAAACGTTGAAGAGTGATATATGTGATATATCTGGCAAGATATATGTGATATATCTGGCAAATTGAAGCAAGAAAATGCAAGAAAATGCAAGCAGAGGCAAGAGCAAGCAGCAAAGCGACTGCACTCTCTCATCAAGGTCGAAACTTCAAGTGTAACATGACTCAACTTACCTCCAGGAGTCTGTCTGGGTTGGTGTTCTCATTGCCACCAATGGCATAAAGACTCTTCGTGGACCACCAATCAGTTTCTTCTCAGCTCCCGCATGTCAGCGAGCCTTTTCCAGCTGTCCTGCACGGGGTCATAACTATAGCATGTGTGTGACAGAAAAAGGTAGATGGAAATGTTCAGACCCCATCTGTGGGAGAAGAGGATATTTGTGCACCAGTTGTGTCCTTTTACCTGAAGTCAGATTTCATCATGTCATTCTTGCAGTAGTAGTAACATCCTCCAAACACACAACTTTCTCACCATTGCTGCTACTCCATGCCTGAACTTTGGCTTGTTTGGCATCTCACCCAGCCTCCTCCACTCAATCTTCTTCACCAAGCCTATACCACTGCGTCAGGAGCTCCATGCGTAGGTTCATGGCCCTGACCGCCCTGAACTCTCGAAAGGTCACGAGGGGGAACCGGACTCCGGTTATCAGTACGCCAGCCTGGCTTAACCTCTCTTCAGGATCATCAGGAGTGTCTAGACAAAACTGCACTGTATTATTCGATTATTGGGCTGTTTGTATCAAATTATTTGACTGAAGTGTCTTTTTTTATTATACACAATTATGAATGAATGATTTTGCTCTTGATTATTTTGGATCAGCTCTTTTAAGGCATTTCTCTGCTGCATTACGGCTCTCGTCTTGTTCTTGCCTCCATTAAAAGTACACTAAACAGGATTTAGAATGTGATTTCTTTGTTTGAGCACCGTGAGACAGAATAATAATGTTAAAACCACAGACAGTTATTTGTATATATAATCTGCATTTACCTTGGAAAAGGAATCATACAGATGGTTTTTCTTTTTGCATTGCGTGGCTGTTGCGTGAACCAGCACAAGTTTGGATTGAGTTACGTTACATGTCAGAATAGTAAGAGAAGTCTACACATGGCAGAAAATCAAAGAGAGAGGTTTGGTGGTTTAAGTGGTGACGGACATTCCCTACATGTAAGAAAGCTCTTGTTGCACCCTCGTCACAAACCGACGAGTGAGACTCACGCAACAAAACAAATTATGAACTTAAAGGCAACATAAAAGGCAAGCTTAAACTAACAGTGGTGTGTGAAATCAGTCATTTCAGCAGTGCAGGTGAGTGCATGAGTGGAAAGTGTGTAATGTTGTATTGTGTCGAAACAAACCATGATGTCAACCAAAAACCATATGAGTGTCTCAGGAAGGCGACAGGGACCTACTGCTTCTTCTTTTGTTTTTAATGGCGGTTGGCAAACAGGTTTTTGGTGCATTACCGCATTTTTGATTGATTAGATGATTTAAGTTTTTTTTCGAAACATGAATCTGTCCATTATTTTAATAGTTCAGTATTGTATGCACGATAACAGGTATGTTTATGCATGGCAGTGGCACTAATAGGCCATCACTCATTTTCATTTCCACATTTATGATTAAAATGAAAACATCAATTTGAACAGCTTGTGTGCATGATTATGCATGCAATTGAAAGACAATGTTGATTTTGGCATTTATATCAGCTGACAAGGTGTTTATAAATGGCAGTGACACAGCCTCCCTACTCACTGTACCTTGCACATATTTATCATACAAACATGAATATATGAACCTGTGTATTTGAATAGCTTTGAATAGCATTGAATGCACAATAAAGAGGTATGTTTATACATGGCACTAGGCCCACTTTAAATATAAAACACAATTTTATACAATATATATAGTCGGGGGTCCCTGCTCCATCTCTATCAGTTTGGGGGCCCTTGGCCTGAAAAACATTGAAGACCCTTGGTCTAGGGCAGCGGTTCCCAAACTTTTTAGCACCCCCTTCTACATCCCGAACGGGTTCCCGCACCCCCCCCACACACACACACCTTAAAAAAAAAGCAACAGAACCGCATAAAAATCTGACGAATGAGAGAACAGTTTGCTCGCGCGTGGCGTTTGTTTACAAGACAAAAAAACACAAAAACTCTTCCTGCACCGTGCCTTCGAAAAGGTAACGGACGTAACGTTACGAAGGTAACGGACGATTGGCCAGATTGGCCACATCTGTAGGCTCGTCTACTTGCAGAGAGTAAAACTCACTCTTCTTCACGCGACCGACTAATGTAGCCAGGATGTCTTCGGACAAAGCATCAATGCGCGCGACAGTGTTGTTGGACACCGGGATCACGTATAACTTTTTCGCTTCTCTCTCTCCAATCATACATTCCACCATCTCTTTAACATTTTTCCCTCTCCACTACCGCCTCTCCTTCTCCCTATTACGCGGTCAGAATACTACCACAACACGCCGCCTGTCTTCGGCAGAAATGCGCTCATCCATGCACGGGAACAACACCGAGTTGTAATATATACCTCCATAACACCACGCCACTCTCGGCTCATACCTCCCCAGCAACGAGGCACATCACCCGGTCACAATACCTCCAGAATATCCCCCGGGTGAAATCCGGGACTTGGTTTTATGGTTCCAAGTGGCGGGGCGCTCACCCGTTGGCGCTGGGACGCAAGGTCTCCAGCCGTCCCCGCCGTGAGGCACCCGATCGTCAGGTCTTCAGCCCTCGGAACAGGCCGCGGGTCAACAACTCGTGGGTGGCGGGGTAGAGGCGAGGCAGATCACAGAAAAATAATAAAGACTAGAGTATGGCAAAGATATGTTGATGAGAAACGTACGTCACTCTTCGGACACTCTTCACTTGGCCAGCCGCTGCGGATATTGGTGACCCACCAGTTAGCTTGAGCGAGAACACTCTGCCACTGTGGAAACAGGTCAGGCAAAGTCCTTATAGTGAGAGGGGAGCGAGGACACTCTCTTCACTAAGATAGTTGCTGCCGATATTGGTGTCCCACGAGTTAGCTTGAGCGAGAGCACTCTGCTACTGTGAAAACAGACAAAAAAGAACACAGTCCTTACAGTGAGAGGGGAGCGAGGACACTCTCTTCACTAAGATAGCTGCTGCAGATATTGGTGTCCCACCAGTTAGCTTGAGCGAGAGCACTCTGCTACTGTGAAATCGGACAAAAAAGAACACAGTCCCTACAGTGAGAGGGGAGCGAGGACACTCTCTTCACTTGGACAGTTGCTGTAACTCTTGGTGTGCTACCAGTTAGCCTGAGCGAGGGCACTCTGCTAACTGATATCCGCTACCGATATGTCCATAATGTTTACAACAATCAATGGACACCATCAGAGTATTAGCTTAGTCTAGTTAGCCGGAGCGAAACGCTCTGCTAACTGATATGGCGTAATGTTTACAGCAATCAATGGACACAATCCAGCATTAACTTAGTCTCGACAGCCGTAATGCGTAAAACCATCAATGGGCACAACCTCAATGTTGATTTAGTATAACTAGCATTTACCGAGTTAGCCTCAGCGAGCACACTCTGCTAACTGTGATAATTGTAGTCTACAAAGTTGATGGCCACAGCCCCAGTATCAGCTTTGTTTAGCTAGTTTCCCACTGAGTTAACCTGAGCGGGGACGCTCTGTTAACTGTGACGGCCGTAAGGTTTACAAAGTTGATGGACGCAGTCCCAGCTAGCATCTCACCAAGTTAGCCTGAGTGAAGACACTGCTAACTGCGAATTACGTCAGATGTAAAGATTAAATCTCAATGGACACAACGCCAATGCCGATCTAGTGTCTCACCAAGCTTGCCTGAGCAGGAACACTCTGCTAACTGTGATAGCCGTAACACTGTGAAGGGCGGGCCGACAGCGTAATTCTACGCTCTCGTTAGCGCGCCACTCGATTAACTAGAGCGGAAGCGCTCTGCCAACCGTGGAACAAACAACTGTTATAGAAAACAATGTTAATCGATCTTACCGATTGCTGTCATCACAACTTAGCTGGCCCTTATCAGACTGGTGACGACCGATGATAGGGGCGTCCACCAGTCCGGGGCTCGATGTCCGAACGGCGAACACACCGTTCCCTCCGAAGAGGGACAGCTCGTCGCAGCCTTTGGAGGGCGAGAGAACCGCAACTCCGACCGGTGATCACAAGGCTACAGCGACGAGCTCTAATATCTCTTGATCGTAGACACATCCTTGTTTATGCTACCATGGTAGCTAACCTGCGTCGCGAGAAGATGAAAAAGGACTGAGCCCAGGATGACACCGGAACTTATAGACGACGGGGGTCATCCGAGGTCACACGTGACTTTGTTGATATAAATATTCTACCTGCGCATGCGCGAGACGGAAGATATCCAGTGTGAAGCACTGCATCTGGCGGTCAGTAAGGATGAAATAGAACGTCAAGATGTCTTTAAATAATTCAAAAATCAACTACCATGATGATGTGAAAGAAGTAGTTGTGTCCTTTTTATGAAGTGAATAAAAAGAACACAAGAAATTACAACAATTAAAGACCATAAAATATGACATTTTAACAAGAAATCACGAAGAATAGATAAGTGAATGAAAAGAAAACAAGGAAACATTTTCATTCCACAGCATATGTAGTTGAATCCCAACTTGGAGCTTCATAAGAAAGCACAGAATTTGATGGGATCATATAAATGACAACGTTTCCAGTATTACAACCCAAAAACCAGACATCCTTTTATTTAGAGAAAGCAGTAACGATAAGAACTGTTAATTTGATAGCTGGTCTAAAGTACTTTACTTCAGGATGAGACGATATTTTGGATGTTCAAACTGTATTGATTGATTGACAGGTCTCTGCTGAGGTCCATTATCATGTTTTAGCTCAAGTGTGTTTGAATGAGGAAATACATTTTTTTATGCAGTCAAAATGCTGCTTTATGCTGCAAAATGCTGGCAAATCTGAGAATTTATTTTCTCAAGATGTTAAGAAAACATGTATAACAAACTGGAGGTGCAGGCAGGGAGGGTGTACCAGAAGAAGTCTATTCAATTACATTATTCTAATTCATCCTTTTTAAATCTTGCAAATGTAGTACACTCCTGTCCAGATGGCGGCGCTGCTGCGCTTATAACCAGATCTGTAAACTGCAGAAAGCTGCACGCATCTCGTCTCGAAGTTTGGAGTCTCCGTTGAAAGTTTGTCCTGCCGTCGTTGTGTGCGGACATGTCGGGCTGCAGGCTGATGAGAGCCGTCAGAGTGAGTGAGTTCGGAGCTCCGTCGGTGCTCAGACTCTGCTCGGATGTGCCTGTCCCACAGCCTGGACACAGACAGGTGAGACGGAGGCTGACTGGATCAACACCACACAGTCTGCTGGTGGAAGTTCAGCCACAGTAGAAAACAACAACTGCAATAACCGCCCTTATTGCGTAAGAGCAGTTTCGGGAAGCTTACTTTCGAAATGGCTCACAGACTTCGATTTATAACAGCTTCAAATGTAATAAGCAATGTAACTATTTTAACAACTTAATTATAATAATGTAAGTGTAACTTACTACGTTTGGTTAATTGTATAATGCATGTTTCCCCCTACTGAAAACAGTAGGCTACTCAACTCTGATTACTGTCAAACTCTAATTCTTTCAATGTAACTTGAATTAAGGTGAAAACCGAGCAAAAGAATGAATGTTATATTCTGCATATAATCTTTTTACTGAATGGAATATATTTGGATGTAACTCCTTTGCAATAGGGTTTGGTACCGAAAACCGGTGCCGGTATGGTACCGGTTCCTATACGACCGGTATCTACCGGACCGAAATGCAACGCAGATTTCGGTGCTTCCTTTCGGTGCCTGAGCCGATTGAAATACTTTTTTTTACACTACTCTGATGACTCCGTCCTAGGTTAGCTCGTCCTAGGCCTCTGCTCCTCACTCATAATATTATTACAACCGGACAAGCCGTGCGCGCTTAGAAACAAACCCCTCCATCATTCTGACGAAGCTTCGGCCATGATTTATTGAAAAAACAAAGAACGAGATCTGTCATATGGCTGGCAGGCTACTGACTTCCTCCATCGACATCCGGGTACTTTGCGCTGCCGCTCATAAGCACAACAACACAGGCACGCGAAACCTTCTTCTTCTTCTTCTTCTTTGAGGTGTAGTGGAGGTTGGCAAACGACGAATTGGAGCATTACCGCCACCAACTGGTAAAATTAAATTAGTCAGGACAGGTGTTGTATTTTGCTCATATTTCTGCAAAAGAATTGCTGAAGTCTGAAGCTGTAGTGTGTGTACAGAGTATGTATGTGTTTTGTATTTATTTATATTCATTTAAGTATACTGTTAACAGTTAATATATTGTTCATAGTTTGAAGTTAAAAAGTTTGAAGCTGTAGTTTGAAGCCAAGTGTTTTGTATTTATGTGTATTTATAGTATACTTTAAACAGTTAATATATTGTTCAATTTGAAGAAAAAAGCATCGGTTCAGGCACCGGTATCGTTTTAAAAGTATAGTTTTAGCACCGGTATTGGAAAAAACCCAAACGATACCCATCCCTCTTTAGCAGTGGCGGGCCGTGCATTTTATGCCTGGGTCTTCTGTGCTGTCCTACTACAGTTGAACAGCTACGGTGCAGATACATGAATCCGTGCATGACGGGACGCTGTCGGGTTTCTCCAAAAGTTTTCAAAAGCACCGTAGTGTCCTGCCGTGCTATGGCGTCCTTGGGCTAGCGTAGCATAGCTCCAAACACCAAGATGCTCAGTTCAAATGAAACACATTCCCAGCCAAAAGATGTGCAACGCTGTCAGCTAGACAGCTGTGCAATGAGAAAATAAGCTAATTGGAAAAAAAATTATAATACATGTAGTGTATTTATGAAAAATTATTAAATTATAATATAGCTCTAACTTTGTAATTCTGTTTAGGCCAGCAGATCAGGCTTAGCTGGCCCTGACGGCCCACCACTGCCCTTTAAAACCAAGTGGTATTGTGAAGTGGATTGAACATTAAATACCAAAAATCAATCTGTAACTTGTTTTTGTGTGAAAGGTTTCTGGTGTCGGTCTGGTAGGCTGGGCTTCACCTTTTGAAAGATGAGCCATGCACATATTTCTGTATCAATATACTTTCAAATGCATAAACACGGTCACTAATGTACATTAGTATTGGGGTGCACAGCCCACAGACTGGCAATAAAGCCAACAGAGTGCAGGTCATGAATATAAAAAAGCAATAAATATGAGATATTGTTATTTATAAGGATTAAATTGAGCTGCTGAACAATTGCAATTGAACTGAGGAAACATGCATCATCAGTTGTGCTTGGCCTTTGGATATGGACATGTCCTTTTTTTTCTCGTGTCCCCATAATTATTTTCTGCACATATATCCTTCCATCTACAGCTCGACCATGTCTCTCTCTCTGCAGGTGTTGATTCGTGTCCATGCCTGCGGAGTGAACCCCATGGAAACCTACATCCGGGCTGGTACGTACCCCCTTAAGCCGCCCCTGCCATACACACCGGGCACAGACGTAGCCGGAGTGGTGGAAACTGTTGGAGAAGGAGTGACCGCAGTAAAGGTCTGAGAAAAAACACACACACACAACAAAAAACAGAAGTAACGGTGGACCTCATAGTTGACCTTATCCACGGTTTCAATGCAACTACAGTAAATCCATTCCACGTGTGTGGTGTGCAGGCAGGAGACCGTGTGTTCACCATCGCCACAGAGTCCGGAGGTTATGCAGAGTACACTGTGGCAGCCGACCAGTGTGTCCACAAGCTGCCCGATGCTTTACACTTCACCCAGGGTGCAGCCATAGGGATCCCCTACTTCACCGCCTACAGGGCTCTGCTTCACAAGTAAGACCTCAGCGCTCAACCTGCATTCTTTCATTTCACTCCTTTTTTTTTTTACTTCCATTTGTGCACTGTGATTCAGCTTTTTGAGGTGGAACCAGCTTCCACTAGAACAGGAAAATGCTGAAAATAGTCCCGAACAAATACACCTACCTGTAGTTATGTGTGTTGAAAGCATAGACTGTATATAAGAAGGGGATGACGTCTCCTGTTTGTGGACTGCATTCCTGAATCCTTGAGCATGGCATTTAGCCGTTGGTTTTTTGCAACCACAAGTGACAGGAGAAGGTGGAGCTAAGAACAACCGGAAACTCATTTTTAGTCAACCAAATAGTTACAATTTCCTTTCATGATCTAAAAACACATTGAAAGGGTTAAAGTTGTAAGACGAAAACACAGACAACTCCCAGACCGGACAACGCTCTGGTAGAGACCTGTCAATCACTGTGTAGCCCCGCCCTAAAGCATCCCCTGCTCTATGGTCTGACTCTAAATGGAGCATCATTTACTAAATGAACATCATGCTGTATTGAAGACTTGAAACTAGAGATTGAGACCATAAACTCATGTTTACAATGTTTACTGAGGTAATAAATCAAGAGAGAAGTAGAGTCACTGACTCATAGACTTCATACAACCAGAGGAGTCGCCCCCTGATGGCCATTAGAGAGAATGCAGCTTTAAGACACTCCCCCAATGGCTTTTTAAAAAATGAAACGACAGCATGTATTTGTGAACCGTTCTTGAAGAGGTCTCAGGGTCGAGTGGGGAAGTCAGAGGGTATTGGCATTGTTGGTTTTAACCTTTGCAAAGGATTTGTTTACAATAAGTCAAATATACAACAACACCAGACTTACACTTTAAACAAGCCAGTCGAACAGATGTCATGACTCAAATGTGTTTTTACTGATGTGTGTTGCAGAGCCCACGCCAAAGCTGGAGAGACCGTCCTCATCCATGGAGGCAGTGGAGGGGTGACATTTTTTGTTTCTTCTTTTCTAATTATATATGTTGTCCCTAGGGTGGCGCAGTGCAAAAGAGAGGGTAAAACAGGCACAATCAGACAGTATAAACAAAATAAAGGTTTATTGGTCCGTCCCACTGGCAGTTCCTTTCACTCAAAAATCACAAATCAAAAAAAAGGCCATGAATAAACATAAAGCGTCCCGGAGGAGGAAGTCATTTCTTCACCAAAAAAGTAATCCAACCCTGCAAAGTCCTTGGTATCTGTTCCTCCATGTTCGTCCTCTCTCCTACTCCGGGCCCAACTCCTCTCGCAGTGGTGCGACCCCCTCTGCCCTTTATTCAGTTTCCCAGCCCTGCCTCAATTAGGGGCCTTAAGCACCTGCAGCTGGGTGCCTGATGAGGCACTCTGGGAGCTGTAGTCTCTAGCCCGGTGGCCATTTTGGGTTGTGGGCACTGATCCTGGGTGAGGATGTAGCGCCCCTCCACAACCTGTCCCCTTGTGATGCCACAATGTGAATATACATTTTAAATTCAAATGGTTTACACATCCTCATTGCATGTAATTGTGTGTGCGTGTATGTTTAGGTCGGTGTGGCAGCGTGCCAGCTGTCCCGTGCTCTGGGTCTCAAGGTGTTGGGGACGGCAGGGACGCCGGAGGGACTGAAGCTGGTCCTCAACAACGGAGCTCACCTGGCCTTTAATCACAGGGAAGAGGGCTACACAGACAAAATCATGGTACACACACACACACACTCCCCAGAAACACAAGAAGGAAAGGAACTCGTCATGAACGAAGCACGTTTAAACATTTAATCACCTTTTTATTCCTTGTTTCTTAGTTCTGTCAGATGTTTCAGTGGTGGTTACAGGGATATGAACTGTGTGTGTGTGTGTGTGTGTTGTGTGTTCTAGGAAGCCACAGAGGGCAGAGGCATCGATGTGATAGTAGAGATGCTGTCAAATGTCAACCTCAGTAAAGACCTCAAGATGTTGGCCTTGGGAGGACGTGTTACGGTCAGTAAGACTCCAGTCCAGTGCTATTTATCAGTCTGAATAGCTTGGTGTGAGCTGTCTCGTAGAGACACCAAAATAATCCAGATTGATGAACAGCACTACAGGTAAGAGGGTGATTTTGGGCTGAACTGTCCCTTTTAAGAGAAGCACAAAAATGCAGAGAGATAATGCTTAAGCTAAGAGAAGGGGCGGGGTTGACCCTGTTGCAACGGATGACATCATGTCTACACTGATTGGTTCACAGTGGCAGTGACTGAGAAATGAAATATTCATCAGTATACAGGGGCAGCGAGGAACACTCTAGATCACATTTGTTCAAATTTTGACTCTGGAATCCTCTCGACTTCCTCCAACTTCTCTCGGGGAGCCGAGGAGCTACTTTTAGCGCTGCAATGCCTCGTGAATTACTCTTCGACCAAAAAGTTAGGACTGACACAGCCTTTATTTTTCCACCAGTTAGGAGCTACTTTTAGCCAGAGGGTGGTTTGTGAAAACGACCCCTAGACTTCTGTAGCTAGGCCCTACTACCCAGAGTAGAAGCTGTATCCCAGTGTAGCTCGTTCCTGTGCCTGCCTTCATACGCTCTTATCTCTCTCCTTCATTGTAGATCATTGGCTGCAGAGGCTCCATAGAGATCGACCCCAGAGACACCATGGCTAAGGAGAGCAGCATCATGGGAGTGGTCCTTTCCTTCGCTACACCGGTACGAAGCAGTGGCATCACACAAGCCGTCCTGATACAATGTTTACATAAATGTTCGTATGTTTCCTCCCTCCCTCCCTCCCTCCCTCCCCTCGCAGGAGGAGAACAAGGAGAGTGCGGCGCTGTTCTACGCGGGGATGGAAGCTGGTTGACTGCGTCCAGTCGTCGGCTCCCAGTATCCGCTCACCGAGGCTGCCCAGGCCCACCATGATATCATTGAGTGTCCTGGGGCTGCTGGGAAGAGAGTCCTGGTCGTGGGATGATGTGATCATAGCACAGGTTTTGGCTGTTAATAATAAGGAAAAAAGTCAAGAACGTAAATAAAATAAATTGATGAAAAAAAAGACATTTTTGGAATCATTTTGTGATCCGAATAAACAAGATTGGTATTTGGGTAAAAGGAAGTAATAGAAAGGACTAACATTAAAAGCTCATATCTGAGAGGAGTTAAACATGACATCTGTGCCTCTCAGGTGACAGCGGTCTCTACTGAGCATGCTCCAGAGAGGGCCAGGTAACTTAAGCTAGACACACACAGTATCTGCTGCAGCGCTGTAGCAAGCGGTAAATGATGGCGCTCCTAGTTTAAGTCTCCCTACAGACGACTGTCCCCCGGGTCCTCAGATCATTCTTATGGATTAATATGGAAGTGGAGTGTACCATGTCGCCCGCAGGGGGGGACCTTTGGGTTCTGTTCAACAGGTGAGCAGTTTTAGTTTGAGGATATATATAGGATGAGGTTATAGTTTTTGACAGAAAAATCAATACAAATAAACATTTCAATCGACTGTCTACTAGAGAAATGTCTGAAACAGCTTGTGGACCACACGGTAGTGAGACTCACTCATGAAATGGTTTGCGTGAGTCAGTAGTTCATCAACTGACACAACTGATGAGGATTTCTAAGGTCAGACATCTAGTGTAAACCAAGGCTGGATGACTTACTGCCCTGGGGCCCCAGACCCTCAGGGGCCTGAAAGGGCTTTTGTGTGGAAATTTGATTCATTGATGATACAGTTTTGTTTGATATTATGCACCACGTATGCATAATTAAACGATGGTAATCACCATCAGGTGGGTAATGCATTTTCTGTTTTTTTCAATACCTTGAATATTTCAGTTGATATCTGGCTCTTTAGCGAGTTGTTTCACTTTCAAGCTGCTAACTTTCTGTCCTTTGGAGCTAACGTTAGCCAGGTAGTGTTTTGTGGCTAATTATGATTTTCTATTGAGTGTTGATGAGAACATTATACTCAGCCACACGGGTTGATTGCTAACAGGCACCAACAGGCACCGGCTGAGGGGTCCAAGCAGTCACAAGGCTCCCGGGCTTCACATGCAAAATGTCTGAGAGAAACTCCAAAGAGATGCAAAACAACTGCAAAGAGACATGAAACAACCACAAAGAAATGCAAAATGTCCACATTTGATTCAAGTGTATTTTTAAGATTCTTACTTCAAATGCTGAATTGCTGAGTACTGCAGGTTTAAGCTGTGTGACTTTATGTGTTTTCAGCAGCGATACTTCTTGTCATTTGAGGTGAAGTTGCTCAAAGTCTGTCGGCACATAACACCATCGTGCTCTGTTCTCTGGTCGTTCATGTTCACATTCTCTCCATCCACTCTGGTTTGTGGATGTAATGCAAACATTCGCTGCTGTTGTGGAGTAGCTCGTATTTGTGCATCAGAGGACAGCTCACTAGAGGTAAGTCCATTAGGAAAAGAGCTTTAGCAGAAACATGATAGGCCTCATTCTGCTACAAAGACTGGCTGTCATCCATCAGTCAGCATCCTCTGGGGACAACCTCACCCCACTACACACACGTCCGTTCATTGCCAACACATTTATCCCGTGTGTTTGCCTAGCAACTCCGAGCAAACGCTGAACAAACGGGACAGCTGAGGTTGGCAGACGTTGGTTCAAGGACACGCTGAGGTCTCTGATAGGGCTCCAGAAGGCCCCAAGCCATCTGACTTCATGTCAGTTTCATTTTAATCTTTACAAACTAAATTCACATGTTCAAATGACAGACGTCACAATCTGTTCCTGCCAATCTTTAGCCAAGACCATTTATTACATATAAAACGGTCAATCCATGTGCGCAAGATATGTTGCAGCAGTGGCAAAAGCGATTGAAAAGACTTCTCATATTGTCATGGGCCGTCCACTGGAAGTACACACGCACCATGGCGTGGCGGCATTTCTGATGAGTAAAGAATTCACGTTCAGTGCCGCAAGGAAAACGAAGATTCAACACACTTGCACCATGCCACACATCACCTTTGTGCCAGCCACAAGAAATATGGCGGCTAACTTCACGGATGGACAACCACATGTGTGCGAGGAAGTTGCAGTACAAGAAAACAAATTGAGATCGGATCTCCAGAACACTCCCCATCTTACAGCTGAACACATATGTACACTGTACACGTATGGTTGCTGCTACAAAGGAGAAGAAGGGAACATTGCATCCATTGCAACATTGCAGTGGTGGAACAGAAGAGTGATGGCTACCACCAAACAGTGGAGTCAGGGATACTGCCACAACCCGCTTCAGCACAACTAGTGGAAGTGGAAGCACTGATTCAGGCTCTGAAGTGGAGCACGGACAAAATTGTAAATATCTTCACAGACTCGGCTTACGCCCATGGAGCGGCCCACATCGATGGCCCTGTATGGCGAAGACGAAACTTCACCACTTCAGATGACCACCCCATAAAACACGAAGCAGCTATGAGAAGGCTGGTAGAAGCAATCCAACTACCAAAGGGGGTGGCCATCATGAAATGCAAAGGACATGACACAATCAAATCACGAATCAGCGCCGGTAATGACGCGGCAGACAGAGCAGCCAAGAAAACTGGAGGCTACACACCTCGCCAAATGGTTATGAAGCCAACATCCGGTCCACCTGAGCTCACCATCGAGCACATCAAAGATCATCAAAAGAAAGCAGGACCTTATGAATGGTCTGAATGGACACGAAAAGGAGCCTCAAAAGACAAAGAAGGTCTGTGGAGAGCCCACGACGGCAGAGTGGTTGCCTCAGCAGAACTGTGTGCAGCACTCCTACCAGGGGCCCACGGACCTACACACGAGGGAAAGAAACGGACATTGGAAAATTTAAAACAACTATGGTGGCATCCGCACATGGAAGCGATATCTTTCCTCTTCTGCGATGAATGTCAAATTTGTGGCAATCACAACCCAAGAAAACCATTCAAGACACCGATGGGATCTTATCCCGTGCCCTCAGCCTGTTTCCAAGACATCAGCATAGATTATACAGATATGGGACCAGAGAACAGAGTGCAGGGAAAGAGGTACATCTTGGTAATGGTAGACAGATTTTCAAGATGGGTGGAAGCAATTCCCACCAAGAGAGAAGACGCGCAGACAGTTGTAAAGTGGCTGCAGACAGAACTGATTCCCCGTTACGGAGTGCCGAGATGCATCCGCTCCGATAACGGATCACACTTTAGCAACACCATGCTCGCACAGGTAGAGCAATTTCTGGGAATCACACACCGATTCGGGTCAGTCTATCACCCGCAATCTCAGGGCCTGGTGGAACGAGCGAATCAGACCCTTAAGGCCAAAATTGCCAAAGTTTGAGCGGGCTCCAAATTAACATGGGTTGAGGCCCTGTCCCTGGCCCGTATGGCCATGAGGTCCGGAAAAGGGGGAGAAACACATCTCTCCCCACACGAGATCATGACTGGCCGGCCGATGCCAGGTCCACCCAGAGATGGAGGTCATATGCCACCTCTGGATGTACAGCAGATTGAAATGTCTGACTATATGAGTGCCCTAACTTCTCTTACTGAGGCTCTCTCCAAACAGATCGAGAGGACTCGAGCAGTACCTGAAGCAGCGGCAGCTGGAAAGCAGATACAAGTAGGTGATTGGGTCAGGGTCAAGGTTCACAAGCGCAAGTGTACTGACCCCAGGTGGACTGGGCCGTACGAGGTGAAGGAGGTTACTTCACACTCGGTTCAGGTCAAGGGCAAATCAGGCGCCCCTTGGCACCACCTGACACACTGTGTCCCAGCACCGGTACCAACCAGAACACTGGGAGAAATTCGCACTAATTTGGAAAATGCATCGGGAACTTAGACGCTGTCTAGGGGACCCTTATGCAAACCCCGCCGCCTCACCTGGAAAGGGGTGGGATGTGGGAAGAAAACTATAATGGGAGGGGGGGTATGGGCATATTTGTTGCCTTACTGATCTGGGGATCAGAAACCAAGTATCAGACACACCAGCACACATCTAATTCAACTGCCCCTTTTCCCTCTCCATCCCCGAATCAGACACACACCCGAACTAGACATAGCACCCCACCAGCTTCCGATCCAGACGATTCGGATGATAGGGACCTAAACATCGAGTTACAGCCATTGAATGAGCAGTTCCAAAACATATAATTCACACCAAGCAGGTGTGAAAAGGGGGATTTGTAAATAAAATATACATTCATTCAATGTTAAACACAGCTTATATGCGGATATGTGAGTTCTAGTGCACGAAGGTCAAAAACTCCAGGCGGGGCACTCTAGCGCTCGCCTGAACAAAGTGGAAAATACTAGAACTCTGAAGGATAGCCTTTGCGCCAGTTAAATGTCACATAGTCTTACAGAGAACTAGTTTCAACTGCCTGCTCCATCTTAGAGATAGAAAGAGGCGCCCTAGCATATCTAGCGCCTAGCTTATCTAGTCGGCCGAACATAACAATATGCTGTTACATCAACATTTCACACACACTGACGTTCCAGAGAAGGCGGGATCCGGACGTGAGCCAGTGTGGGCGGAGATGCCCAGTGCTCCAACAGGCTGTCTGAAAGATAGAAACAGATCCGCCTCCTACTTTGTATTCAACCAATAGGCTTCCATCCGAAGAACCTATTCACGGCTGGTGCACTCTGTCTAAGCGCCTTTTAGCTTTTCATTTGCTCCTACAGAGTGAACTTTTCTAGGTCCGTGCACGTTTAACTGCTGGACATAATACTTCTGTTACAAATAAATGTTATTGCTTGAATTGAGCTAAACGCCTTGACCTAAGTCTGTTCACCTGAGTTTTCTCCTCAACATGAGTTTTATTCTCAACAAGAGAGAGAGATAGTTTGGAGAGTTAGGAGAGTGAGGAGAGAAGGATAGGTGATAAGATGGAGCCAGCTAGGAAGAGGAGGATTTCCCCTGTGTGGGAACACTTTGATTTGATAACTCCTAATAAGGTAAGCTAAATCTAACTCTATTTCAGACACATTAGGTTTGCTTATCAAGAACTGTATTTTTCACAGTTTCTTATTTTATTCAAAGGTGAGGTGTTTATTGTGCTCCAAGGAGTTGGGGTACAATAACAACACCTCATCCATGCTAAGGCATTACCGTGCCTTGCATGAGAATAAGGAGGAAACTGGAGCTTCACCCAGCCATTGTAAGTCATTACAATATTACAAATGATTCATCACAATTTTTCCCTGTTCACTTTTGTTTATTGTGCAAATAAAGACAGGTAACAGACACTGTATTTATTCTCTTTTAACCAGCCACCAGAAAACAAGAGCTGGATGAAGCCCTCGTCTCCATGATAGTGAAGGACACACAGCCCTTCAGTATTGTGGATGATGTTGGATTCAGGGCATTTGTGTCCAAACTGTATGCCGATTTAAAGTAATAGGATTGTCCAGCCAAACAAAAGCCACCGAAGCAATAAAACGACTGACCTCCGAGTGTGCCACCATTATACGGTCAAAACAAAGCAGAGAGGAAATCCCCCAGGCTTCCACCTCTCATGATGTCACAGGAGGTAATCTATTATTTTACATTTTGAGATCAATTATTCCGATGAGAACACTTCGTAACATGACCTGTGGTTTCCTCTAAGGTAGCAAACTGTGGCATCGTTTAGACACCAGCGTCATGGAGGCACGGAAGACTCAAAATGTAACAGCAGATGCCACTGTGGAGGTCCAGCGCTACCTTTCCGAGCCAAATATAAGCAGGCTGGAAAAGCCTCTGGAGTACTGGGAGAAGCAAAAATTCCTGTATGAAAATTTATATAGACTTACTCTTGCGTTTTTGTGCACGCCAGCATCTTCTGTACCCTGTGAAAGGGTGTTTTCAAAGGCCGGAGAGGTTGTGTCAAAAAAAGGAATCGTTTAAAACCAAAAACTGTTGAGAAACTGTTATTTCTGAATAAAAATGAATAAAATGTCCCGTGTCCTGTACATCACTGTCCAAGTTACACAAGCATATTCAGTCCCCTCTTCCTAGTTCCACAAGCACTTTCACTGTCCTCTGCCTGCTTAAGCCCATGCCATTTTCCTAAAGTGACATAATAACATTATTACACAACCTGCCATATCATATGATACTCCCATTTTGGGAAAATTTACACACACAGAATACATTCAAAAAATATTTAATGATGCACATATGTGATAATTTATGTACAGAAATTATTTGGTCATACATTTTTGTAATTCATAGTCATTCCCAACAGCCATAACAGACACAAAAATTCAATGCATCACATTATGTGGTTCAGATACAGCTGCCTGTGATTATACACTTGGCCAGTAGGTGGTATCTTGTGCACATGAAGCTTCGAGAAATGAACCCTTTCTCGAACCAATTGGCTGAAGTGGTTCGATGCCTCATGAGGCTTCATCTCGCCATCACCAGTTAAAGGCAACATAAAAGGCAAGCTTAAACTAACAGTGGTGTCTGAAACCAGTCAATCAAGAACCATATGGGTGTCTCAGGCAGGAGACAGGGACCAACTGAGACTAAAGAGGGTTTTTAAAAGAGTGCACTGGCACAAAGGGCCCATGTGTTGCTGATGAGCTCAGGTGTTTCCACTCTGCTGATGACCCTTTGCCACGCCCACCTCAAAAAAGGTAAAAGGGAGCTGCCACACAAGACTGGCACAGGAATCCCAACTTTGCAGACTGGTCAAGTAAAGAACCGTAACTTATCTCTGAAGATGGTCACCATGCTGGTTTTTCTTCTGGCTTTAGTTGGAGCGGCATCTTCAGAACTCCCACACAGACGGAGGTGTGACCCGGAGCAAGGACAAGAAACGCCGACTCTTTGCTCAAATTACAAAAACATTTTACACCTCGATGATGTTCAGACAAAACTTGAAGAGAACCAAATGCTGCTGCGAGAGAGGATTGATTCTATGGAAGGTAGGACCAGACTGCAGCTTGATTCTGCAAACGGCAACATCAGTGCGCTTGAAAGGTTGGTGGCGAACGTTTCGAACGCCCAAAAGGACCTAGAAAGGATGGTGTCACAAACTGAGATGGAGTTGAGAGATGCAAAGACAAAGCTGGAGGAACAGGAAGTTGACATTGCCAGCCTGACGAGAGACGTTGGAGAACTGGTCAAACACGGGGAGAGAGTCGGGGGAAAGATCAGTGAGATTGAGGAGAGACTTGATACAATTGAGAGGCAGTTAATGGCGAGGAAAGAGAAACTTGAAAATCTGGAGTCAGAAACTGGGGCTGCGTTCAATGCCACACAGAAACTGCTGAATATGAACAAGAAGGAACTCTCCCACCTTAGCTCGACGGCCCGAGAGCTTGAAGTCAAAGTCGAAGCCCTACTGAATCCCACGGAGACGCAACTTGAAGCCAAACTAACGGAAATACAAAATGACAGCGACGGTAAGTTTTACAAGTCTGTATTCTCTTTAAAAAAGTTTTTCAGCAATTGACTGCAAAAATGTCCTTTTTGATAATGGCTCAAGCTTTCAGGACAAAACTGAATGATCAAAAGGCTGAAGTTGATGAACAGCTGAAACCAGCAGTGGACCAGCAGAAGGCTGACATCGACGGCTCAAGAGTGACGAGACCGCCCAATCCCTTAACAAAAGCTTTGCTACTTGTACCCCGAAAATAGATAAATACTGACCTGCTGCTTTTTATTAATGTAGACTGTAAAATTGTATGTTTAAAGTAACATTCCTTTTTTTAGAAGAAGAAGAAGAAAAACCCAGAACTGAAGCAAGTGAACTCTCATTAGAGGTGAAGCGCCTTATAGCAGAAGGTAAGGGAAAGTAGAGTAAGTAATAGTTCAAGATGCTAAACACACAACTGAATTTAACAATGTTTGCATTTCTTTATTCAGTCAACGCCAAGGTGGCCTTTTCTGCAACTATAATCGAATCCAACGATACGTTCACTGGACCCGGCACGAACAGCACCAACAATATTCTCATCTATAACCGCGTCTTCACAAACGTTGGCTTCGCTTACAACTGTAAAACAGGTATGTTCTAGATGCATAACCTTCAGAAGACTGACCAACGATTAACAGATATGAAAGTATGAGTCTTTAAAATGGAATGCATCCTCCATATTATTGGATATCATATGGGAAACCTTGGTTTCGTAATATGGTCAGAACATGGCAAAATCTTCCTACCACGGCCTCTGAAGCATTCCACAAGTTGCCTATAAGTCCATCGAGCTTTAGGGTGTGTTGGTAGGTGATTTTGTTACTTTTAGAAGAAAGGTAGTTCATTGTTTTCCCCAGTTTGTAATCTTTATGCTAAGCTAACCAGCTGCATTGCTTTATCTTCATTTTTAACATGCAGATGTAAGAGTGGTATCGATCGTCTCATCTAACTGTGTTAAGAAGTAAGGACAAATGTTTTTCTAACTTATTGACGTCATTGCATTCGCCTCAACAGGCATCTTCACTGCTCGACTGAAAGGCGTTTACCACTTTTCATTCATGACTTTCGGCTACAACGGTCACACTTCGGGAGCCATCCTGGTGAAGAACAGGCATTCCCAAGTGAGCACCTGGGAATCCACCGGCTCCGATAACAGTGACACCACCAGCAACACGGTAATCCTTGAGCTGAGTGTCGGAGAGACCGTCAATGTCATCCTGGGGAAGGATGGGAAAATACATAAAAGTGTCTTCAGTGGGTTCCTCATCTTCCCGACATTGTAGATTTTAGAACCGACTGAGATTCCAAGGTTTTTATTATAAACAATAACAAAGGTTATAAACAATTGTACCGAAAACAATTACTTCTGTTTTATCTTTGTTTAATTGAAGAAAATTCTGGCACATCCAGTTGTTGATTTGTTCAATGCAGTTACCCAGCCCTTGTATGGGATTATAGTCCCCTGGTGACATAGTTATGCAGATTTGTGTGTCGTCTGCATAATTATGATAACACACTTTGTTGTTTTCCATAATCTGAGCTTGTGGAAGCATGTAGATGTTGAACAGAAGAGGCCCCAGTATTGAACCTTGGGGAACACCACATGTCATTTTAGTCAGCTCCGATGTGTAATGAGCCACAGACACAAAGTATTCTCGGCCCTTCAAGTAGGATTCAAACCAGTTAAGTGCTGTGCCAGAGAGTCCCACCCAGATTTTTAGTCTTTCTAGGAGTATGGCATGGTCGACCGTGTCGAATGCAGCACTGAGATCTAGTAAGACTAATGCTGCGTTCACACCGGTCGCGTTGATTTTTTGACGCACTGCAAAATCGCGTCTAACGCACTGCACAATCGCGTCCAACGCGCCACCGGTCGTGTTCACACCAAACGCCGCAAAATCTCGTAGCGCCGGAGAGGGGGCGTGGTTTATCGTCCTGGAAGCCGTTCACCTGGCCGCCATTTCTTTCCGCTGTCAACCATGAAAGGAATACGGACAATTGCTGCTTTGTACGTGTTGTGGAAGTCCCTCAAACATCGGAATGCCAAACGCCGTCATGTCTGGTTCATAATATTGTTCAGAGGAGCTCCGTGGATTGTATCGAGCTGTATTCACTGTCTAGCAAGTCACCGGTCGCTGTTTACTACAGCTGTAGGAACACAAAATAAACTGATTTGGCTGTGATTCAACGGCAATAAACCGACAAAAAGGGACTCCGAAATAACTACATAATGATGCCGATTTGTACTTGTCTTCTCCGACAAAAAGGGACTCCGAAATAACTACGTAATGATACCGATTTGTAGGTTACTGGTCTTCTCAATGGTGCTCTGATGGATCGGTGCTAGGCTATGCTAACATCGTAGCAGCTCCAGCAGCACTCAATAACGTCACGTAGACGTAAATACGGCAGCGTCTATTCATTGTTTGTACCGTATGGTTTACACACACACATGTATACACATAGTTTGGTCCGGTCTCTGTTGATATGAGGTATCGTAGAGCTCTGGGTGAACACAGACGGCTACAGGATTTATTTCCTGATTCAACAACGGCAGGAAGCCAGTGATGACAGGGGGAGCAACTCAACGCTGATAGGCTATCGCGCCACAGCGTCACGCGATTATTTCTCAGAAGTTGAAAAATTTCAACTCGCGCGTTGGCGATTTTGCGGCGTCCAACGCGTCCACCGCGTCCACCGCACTGCAATAACGCGTCCAACGCGCCGCGCCATCGCAAACTCGCGGCGCGGCAGTCTCATCGCGTCTGTGCATAGACTTTGTATGTAATCTCGACGCGCGTCAAAAAATCAACGCGACCGGTGTGAACGCAGCATAAGACTGAACTTCTGCCATTGTCTATGTTTAAGTGGATGTCGTTGAAAACCTTAACAAGAGCAGTTTCAGTGCTGTGGTGCTGTCGAAAGCCTGACTGGAAAACATCAAAGCAGTTATTTACGGTCAAGAAGTTGGTCAGCTGTTGGAAAACCGCTTTTTCAATTATTTTACTCAAAAATGGGAGGTTTGATATTGGCCTATAATTTTTCATCGTTGCGGAGTCTAAACTAACCTTCTTTCGGAGTGGTTTAATAACTGCAGTTTTTATGGCTTGTGGGAAGACACCTGAGAGAAGGGATGTGTTTACAATTTGTAAAAGATCAGTGGTCATGCAGTTTGAAATATTTTTGAAAAAGTGTGTTGGTAGAATATCCAAGCAGCAGGAGGATGACTTCAGATGTTGTATAATGTCTTCTAGGCTTCTATGGTCGATTGAATGAAATTGTGTCATGATATTTGAATGGATGTTATTCAGAGATCGGGGACAACACATATCCTGTGGTTGATGTGGAGGCACTGACTGCTTGTCTAATTTTCTGAATTTTGTCAGTAAAAAAGGAGGCAAATTAATTGCATGCCCAGGTGGATTGGAGTTCAGCAGCTACCGACACTGGAGGGTTTGTTAGCCTGTCGACAGTAGCAAATAAGGCGCGTGTATTGTTCTTGTTTTTGGTTATGATGTCAGAGAAGAATGACTGCCTTGCATTTCTAAGTTCCAAATTATATTTGCGAAGTCTCTCTTTATAGATGTCACAGTGAACCTGGAGATTAGTTTTTCGCCACCTGCGCTCAGCTTTCCGACACTCTAGTTTCTCCATTTTGACCAACGTAGCATTTCTCCAAGGAGATCTTTGCTTACACGAGACAACCTTCACTTCAGTGGGTGCAGTGGCATCAATCATATTTTTAACTTTAAAATTGAAGCCATCTACAAGCTCATTGACTGAGAGGCAAGAGAGGGCTGGTGTGGAGGAGAACTTCTGAATAAATAGTTCACTGGTGTTTTCAGAGATGTAACGCTTTGTCACAACCTTGGTTTGGACATTTGTGTGCAAGGAGATTGCACTCTCAAAGAAAACACAGAAATGGTCAGAGAGTGCAACATCAGTCACAGCAACCTTGGAAATGTTTACACCTTTGGTGATGATTAGGTCCAGAGTGTACCCCCTGTTGTGGGTGGGTCCTGTCACATGCTGAGTCAGATCATAGTTATCAAGGACACCACATAGTTCTATAGACTCTCTGTCCTGGGGATTATCAACATGGATATTAAAATCACCAACAATAACAACACAGTCAAAATCAATACAGATTACAGACAGCAGTTCAGTAAACTAATCAAAGAAGGTCGCATAGTATTTAGGCGGTCTGTAAATGTTTAGGAATAAAGCTTGAGAGGAATTCAGCCACATATTCAAAAGAACTAAAATGACCAAAGGGCATCTGCTTGCATTGAAGAGAATCATTAAATAAAACAGCAACTCCACCTCCTTTCTTATGTGCTCTTGTTTCGCTGATGAAACTGAAGTTGGGAGGTGTTGATTCAATAAGAACAGCTGCACTATTATCTTGATTTAACCAAGTTTCAGTTAAAAACAAAATGTCCAGTTTGTGCCTAACAATAAAATCATTGATTAAAAAGGTTTTTCCTGACAGAGACCTGACATTTAATAAAGCTAGGTTTAATGTGGTTAAAGCTTTCTTTGCCCAATTTATTTGGACAGGCTGACGAGGAATGTATGCTAAGTTTGATAAGTTTGCATGTTTACTATTGTTTCTTCGCAGCCTCACCTTTCTTTTTCTCTAAACTTACAGGACAGGAATTGAAACGGCTAGCTGCATACAGGGCCCCGACTTTTCCTGGAGAGAGTCATTGGTGTCATTAGCCTTGTAGCCTGGACCCAGAAGATATCAATTGTGGTACCGTTGAGGAGTGGGGAGAGGAGTGTGTTTGGTTCCAGCAATGACCAGCTTTTCCATGTGGTCAGTGAACTCCAGGTGGGGGAGGATGGGGAGAGTGTGAGATAGGATTGCGATCCAAAGTATGGACCCGAAATAGAAGTAGATGCTGGGGAGGGAGGTAAAGACTCCTCGTCTAGGAAGTCCATACTTTGCAGTCCAAAGTATGGACTTTTAGTAGGTACTGGGGAGGGAGGTAAAGACGCCGCGTCTGGGAAGGGTGTGGAAAGTGGGAGATCAGAGGCGGTCTCTGATGATGAGGTTGGAGACTCCTCCTTTTGGCTGTCGTTAGGCGGGGTATCCTTCCCGTAAGGTCTCCATGGCGATGCTGTGTGGTTATCTTGTGTTTAGACTCCTCTTGTATCTTGTCCTTGACAGTAGGGACAGACGGGTGACGCAGGGAGAAAAACAGGTTCGAGGTAAACAGTTTTACCCCTGACTTGTTCAGGCAAATTCCATGCGCTGCAAAAAGATGTCTGCGCTCCCAGAAAAGGTAGAAATTGTTGATAAAATGTACTGAATGGTCAGCACATGCAGTTGACAGCCATCTGTTCAGTGCAAACAGCCTGCTGAATCCTTCATCTCCTCCTCATCTAAGACTCTCAGTTCTTACCCTGCTTTGATAGCTGCTTATCCAGGTCATCAGATGGAGATTTATGATCCTGCGACAATGGAGCAAATCTGTTTTGGAGTTGTAGGCTTGGTTGTTGTGGAGGTATTTTGCAGGTTTTACTTTCCTTAGCTGTCCTTGGCTTTGTCCGTCTGGGTGCAGGGGTTGAGGAGGAGTTCTGCCCGTGTGCTAGTGCAGGCCAGTCAGTCGCATAAGATTCATTATCTGCTCTCTCCTCCTGTTTCTTGGTAGGCCTGGTTATGCTAGTTAGCTGTGTCTTAGCTTGCATTTGTCCAGTGTATTGAGTCCATGGTAGAGTGGTATCATTCCCACACAGTCCATTTACTTCCGCGTTTACTTCTAGTCGGTAGATTTTTGTTTCTAAGACTGCAATCTTCTGTAGGAGTTTGTAGTTGTCATCCGTGGAGAAGGGAGGCATCTTGCTGCTACTTAGCTTTAACTTAGCTGCTAGTTAGCATTAGCCAACAATCCAAATAGCTCGACGACTTTCTGGATGTGTCTTCACTCAAACGTTGAAGAGTGATATATGTGATATATCTGGAAAGATATATGTGATATATCTGGCAAATTGAAGCAAGAAAATGCAAGCAAATGCAAGCAGAGGCAAGAGCAAGCAGCAAAGTGACTGCACTCTCTCATCAAGGTCGAAACTTCAAGTGTAACATGACTCAACTTACCTCCAGGAGTCTGTCTGGGTTGGTGTTCTCATCGCCACCAATGGCATAAAGACTCTTCGTGGACCACCAATCAGTTTCTTCTCAGCTCCCGCATGTCAGCGAGCCTTTTCCAGCTGTCCTGCACGGGGTCATAACTATAGCATGTGTGTGACAGAAAAAGGTAGATGGAAATGTTCAGACCCCATCTGTGGGAGAAGAGGATATTTGTGCACCAGTTGTGTCCTTTTACCTGAAGGCAGATTTCATCATGTCATTCTTGCAGTAGTAGTAACATCCTCCAAACACACAACTTTCTCACCATTGCTGCTACTCCATGCCTGAACTTTGGCTTGTTTGGCATCTCACCCAGCCTCCTCCACTCAATCTTCTTCACCAAGCCTATACCACTGCGTAAGGAGTTTGCAAGCCACAGTTCCCTGCTTGGTATGCGCTGTCCCACATCTGGGTTCAGCTGGTCTCCCCCGACCACAACCACGGCGTCTTTGGGACATCGGACCGGCACTGATCCTGGCTTTCTGGAAGGCTGAACCATAGAGTTCCACCTCTTTGTTTCCGAAGCTCTCCATGCGTAGGTTCATGGCCCTGACCGCCCTGAACTCTCGAAAGGTCACGAGGGGGAACCTGACTCCGGTTATCAGTACGCCAGCCTGGCTCAACCTCTCTTCAGGATCATCAGGAGTGTCTAGACAAAACTGCACTGTATTATTAGATTATTGGGCTGTTTGTATCAAATTATTTGACTGAAGTGTCACACGAAGTGTTATGTGCACTTTCTTTTTTTATTATACACAATTATGAATGAATGATTTTGCTCTTGATTGTTTTGGATCATCTCTTTTAAGGCATTTCTCTGCTGCATTACAGCTCTCGTCTTGTTCTTGCCTCCATTAAAAGTACACTAAACAGGATTTAGAATGTGATTTCTTTGTTTGAGCACCGTGTGACAGAATAATAATGTTAAAACCACAGACAGTTATTTGTATATAGAATCTGCATTTACCTTGGAAAATGAATCATACAGATGGTTTTTCTTTTTGCATTGCGTGGCTGTTGCGTGAACCAGCACAAGTTTGGATTGAGTTACGTTACATGTCAGAATAGTAAGAGAAGTCTACACATGGCAGAAAATCAAAGAGAGAGGTTTGGTGGTTTAAGTGGTGACGGACATTCCCTACATGTAAGAAAGCTCTTGTTGCACCCTCGTCACAAACCGACGAGTGAGACTCACGCAACAAAACAAATTATGAACTTAAAGGCAACATAAAAGGCAAGCTTAAACTAACAGTGGTGTGTGAAATCAGTCATTTCAGCAGTGCAGGTGAGTGCATGAGTGGAAAGTGTGTAATGTTGTATTGTGTCGAAACAAACCATGATGTCAACCAAAAACCATATGAGTGTCTCAGGAAGGCGACAAGGACCTACTGCTTCTTCTTTTGTTTTTAATGGCGGTTGGCAAACAGGTTTTTGGTGCATTACCGCCACCCACTAATCTGGAGTGTGGATTTAAGGAAACTAATTCTCGAATACAGAGGTCTTCAACAGGGGGTCCTCGCAGGTAGGGGTCCGCGAAATTTTTGGTTGATTAGATGATTTAAGTTTTTTTTCGAAACATGAATCTGTCCATTATTTTAATAGTTCAGTATTGTATGCACGATAACAGGTATGTTTATGCATGGCAGTGGCACTAATAGGCCATCACTCATTTTCATTTCCACATTTATGATTAAAATGAAAACATCAATTTGAACAGCTTGTGTGCATGATTATCATGCAATTGAAAGACAATGTTAATTTTCGCATTGGTATCAGCTGACAAGGTGTTTATAAATGGCAGTGACACGGCCTCCCTACTCACTGTACCTTGCACATGTTTATCATACAAACATGAATATATGAACCTGTGTATTTGAATAGCTTTGAATAGCATTGAATGCACAATAAAGAGGTATGTTTATACATGGCACTAGGCCCACTTTAAATATAAAACACAATTTTATACAATATATATAGTCGGGGATCCCTGCTCCATCTCTATCAGTTTGGGGGCCCTTGGCCTGAAAAACATTGAAGACCCTTGGTCTAGGGCAGCGGTTCCCAAACTTTTTAGCACCCCCTTCTACATCCCGACCGGGTTCACGCACCCCCCCCCCCCCCACACACACACACACACACCTTAAAAAAAAAAAAGCAACAGAGCCGCATAAAAATCGGACGAATGAGAGAACAGTTTGCAACTTTTTCGCTTTTCTCTCTCCAATCATACATTCCACCATCTCTTTAACATTTTTCCCTCTCCACCACCGCCTCTCCTTCTCCCTATTACGCGGTCAGAATACTACCACAACACGCCGCCTGTCTTCGGCAGAAATGCGCTCATCCACGCACGGGAACAACACCGAGTTGTAATATATACCTCCATAACACCACGCCACTCTCGGCTCATACCTCCCCAGCAACGAGGCACATCACCCGGTCACAATACCTCCAGAATATCCCCCAGGTGAAATCCGGGACTTGGTTTTATGGTTCCGAGTGGCGGGGCGCTCACCCGTTGGCGCTGGGACGCGAGGTCTCCAGCCGTCCCCGCCGTGAGGCACCCGATCGTCAGGTCTGTCAGCCCTCGGAACAGGCCGCGGGTCAACAACTCGTGGGTGGCGGGGTAGAGGCGAGGCAGATCACAGAAAAATAATAAAGACTAGAGTATGGCAAAGATATGTTGATGAGAAACGTACGTCAAACACAAACGTAATCAGGGAGAAAATACGTTCGTGGTAAAACGTAATTGAGAATGCATTTTAGTTTTGGGGGAACGTAATTTTTAGGAGACAGGACTGCACCGCCATTACATTTTTCCTCTCGCGCACCCCCTAGAGGCAGCTTGCGCACCCCCAGGGGTGCGCACACCACACTTTGGGAATCCCTGCGCTAGTTGATGCGGAATTCCAAATCAGTCTGAGCAGGAGCGCTCCGCTGAATGTTGAGAGAACAGGCAGGGGGCAGTCAGTGGCGAGTGATCCTTCGGACACTCTTCACTTGGCCAGCCCCTGCGGATATTGGTGACCCACCAGTTAGCTTGAGCGAGAGCACTCTGCCACTGTGGAAACAGGTCAGGCAAAGTCCTTATAGTGAGAGGGGCGAGGACACTCTTCACTAAACTAGTTGCTGCAGATATTGGTGTCCCCCCAGTTAGCTTGAGCGAGAGCACCCTGCTACCGTAAAAAACGGACAAAAAAGAACACAGTCCGTACAGTGAGAGGGGAGCGAGGACACTCTCTTCACTAAGATAGTTGCTGCAGATATTGGTGTCCCACCAGTTAGCTTGAGCGAGAGCACTCTGCCACTGTGGAAACAGGTCAGGAAAACAGTCCTCATAGTGAGAGGGGAGTGAGGACACTCTTCACTAGGATAGTTGCTGCAGATATTGGTGCCCCACCAGCTAGCTTGAGCGAGAGCACTCTGCTACTGTGAAATCGGACAAAAAAGAACACAGTCCTTACAGTGAGAGGGGAGCGAGGACACTCTCTTCACTTGGACAGTTGCTGTAACTCTTGGTGTGCTACCAGTTAGCCTGAGCGAGGGCACTCTGCTAACTGATATCCGCTACTGATATGGCCATAATGTTTACAACAATCAATGGACACAATCAGAGTATTAGCTTAGTCTAGTTAGCCGGAGCGAAACGCTCTGCTAACTGATATGGCGTAATGTTTACAGCAATCAATGGACACAATCCAGCATTAACTTAGTCTCGACAGCCGTAATGCGTAAAACCATCAATGGGCACAACCTCAATGTTGATTTAGTATAACTAGCATTTACCGAGTTAGCCTGAGCGAGCACACTCTGCTAACTGTGATAGTTGTAGTCTACAAAGTTGATGGCCACAGCCCCAGTATCAGCTTTGTTTAGCTAGTTTCCCACTGAGTTAACCTGAGCGGGGACGCTCTGTTAACTGTGACAGCCGTAAGGATACAAAGTTGATGGACACAGCCCCAGTATCAGCTCTGTTTAGCTAGCTTCCCACTGAGTTAACCTGAGCGGGGACGCTCTGTTAACTGTGACGGCCGTAAGGTTTACAAAGTTGATGGACGCAGTCCCAGCTAGCATCTCACCAAGTTAGCCTGAGTGAAGACACTGCTAACTGCGAATTACGCCAGATGTAAAGATTAAATCTCAATGGACACAACGCCAATGCCGATCTAGTGTCTCACCAAGTTTGCCTGAGCAGGAACACTCTGCTAACTGTGATAGCCGTAACACTGTGAAGGGCGGGCCGACAGCGTAATTATACGCTCTCGTTAGCGCGCCACTCGATTAACTAGAGCGGAAGCGCTCTGCCAACCGTGGAACAAACAACTGTTATAGAAAACAATGTGAATCGATCTTACCGATTGCTGTCATCACGACTTAGCTGGCCCTTATCAGACTGGTGACGACCGATGATAGGGGCGTCCACCAGTCCGGGGCTCGATGTCCGAACGGCGAACACACCGTTCCCTCCGAAGAGGGACAGCTCATCGCAGCCTTTGGAGGGCGAGAGAACCGCAACTCCGACCGGTGGTCACAAGGCTAGGATGACACCGGAACTTATAGACGACGGGGGTCATCCGAGGTCACACGTGACTTTGTTGATATAAATATTCGACCTGCGCATGCGCGAGACGGAAGATATCCAGTGTGAAGCATTGCCTCTGGCGGTCAGTAAGGATGAAATAGAACGTCAAGACGTCTTTAAATAATTCAAAAATCAACTACCATGATGATGTGAAAGAAGTATTTGTGTCCTTTTTATGAAGTGAATAAAAAGAACACAAGAAATTACAACAATTAAAGACCATAAAATATGACATTTTAAAAAGAAATCACGAAGAATAGATAAGTGAATGAAAAGAAAACAAGGAAACATTTTCATTCCATAGCATATGTAGTTGAATCCCAACTTGGAGCTTCATAAGAAAGCACAGAATTTGATGGGATCATATAAATGACAAAGTTTCCAGTATTACAACCCAAAAACCAGACATCCTTTTATTTAGAGAAAGCAGTAACGATAAGAACTGTTAATTTGATAGCTGGTCTAAAGTACTTTACTTCAGGATGAGACGATATTTTGGATGTTCAAACTGTATTGATTGATTGACAGGTCTCTGCTGAGGTCCATTATCATGTTTTAGCTCAAGTGTGTTTGAATGAGGAAATATATTTTTTTATACAGTCAAAATGCTGCTTTATGCTGCAAAATGCTGGCAAATCTGAGAATTTATTTTCTCAAGATGTTAAGAAAACATGTATAACAAACTGGAGGTGCAGGCAGGGAGGGTGTACCAGAAGAAGTCTATTCAATTACATTATTCTAATTCATCCTTTTTAAATCTTGCAAATGTAGTACACTCCTGTCCAGGTGGCGGCGCTGCTGCGCTTATAACCAGATCTGTAAACTGCAGAAAGCTGCACGCATCTCGTCTCGGAAGTTTGGAGTCTCCGTTGAAAGTTCGTCCTGCCGTCGTTGTGTGCGGACATGTCGGGCTGCAGGCTGATGAGAGCCGTCAGAGTGAGTGAGTTCGGAGCTCCGTCGGTGCTCAGACTCTGCTCGGATGTGCCTGTCCCACAGCCTGGACACAGACAGGTGAGACGGAGGCTGACTGGATCAACACCACACAGTCTGCTGGTGGAAGTTCAGCCACAGTAGAAAACAACAACTGCAATAACCGCCCTTATTGCGTAAGAGCAGTTTCGGGAAGCTTACTTTCGAAATGGCTCACAGACTTCGATTTATAACAGCTTCAAATGTAATAAGCAATGTAACTATTTTAACAACTTAATTATAATAATGTAAGTGTAACTTACTACGTTTGGTTAATTTTATAATGCATGTTTCCCCCTACTGAAAACAGTAGGCTACTCAACTCTGATTACTGTCAAACTCTAATTCTTTCAATGTAACTTGAATTAAGGTGAAAACCAAGCAAAAGAATGAATGTTATATTCTGCATATAATCTTTTTACTGAATGGAATATATTTGGATGTAACCCATTTGCAATAGGGTTTGGTACCGAAAACCGGTGCCGGTATGGTACCGGTTCCTATACGACCGGTATCTACCGGACCGAAATGCAACGCAGATTTCGGTGCTTCCTTTCGGTGCCTGAGCCGATTGAAATACTTTTTTTACACTACTCTGATGACTCCGTCCTAGGTTAGCTCGTCCTAGGCCTCTGCTCCTCACTCATAATATTATTACAACCGGGCGAGCCGTGCGCGCTTAGAAACAAACCCCTCCATCATTCTGACGAAGCTTTGGCCATGATTTATTGAAAAAACAAAGAACGAGATCTGTCATATGGCTGGCAGGCTACTGACTTCCTCCATCGACATCCGGGTACTTTGTGCTGCCGCTCATAAGCACAACAACACAGGCACGCGAAACCTTCTTCTTCTTCTTCTTCTTTGAGGTGTAGTGGAGGTTGGCAAACGACGAATTGGAGCATTACCGCCACCAACTGGTAAAATTAAATTAAATTAGTCAGGACAGGTGTTGTATTTTGCTCATATTTCTGCAAAAGAATTGCTGAAGTCTGAAGCTGTAGTGTGTGTACAGAGTGTGTGTGTTTTGTATTTATTTATATTCATTTAAGTATACTGTTAACAGTTAATATATTGTTCATAGTTTGAAGTTAAAAAGTTTGAAGCTGTAGTTTGAAGCCAAGTGTTTTGTATTTATGTGTATTTATAGTATACTTTAAACCAGGGGTGTCCAAACTTTTTTCACTGAGGGCCACATACAGAAAAAAATAACACTTTGACAAACACGTCAGGACATCTTATTTACAGCTGGTAGCTTCGCATGTACTGCTTCCCTTTCCTGCTAGTCTGCTGTCTGATTGTGAGGTCAGGCTGATCTGATATCAGCACTGCAGTTTCTCCTCAAAGTTCTCCTCTCAAACGGGTCTTGGAGGAGTAGTGCTCGCGCTGGAGCTTGCGCCCGCCTGTAGAGACTCGTCCGGACGGGAACGCGCAGCTTGGGGCAGAACCGATTCTGCTTGTCATATTTTACACATATTACTGGGTGATTCCATATTTCAAAAACACGAATATTGACAATTTGTATAGTTTATTATTATTATTATTATTCATTTTATTTTATTTGTTGTGGCTCAAGGTGGGGCGGCGCCCTATCGCCCTCTATTGCCCAGCCGCCACGTAAGCACTGACTGAGTTCTGTCACGAGAGACGTTATCACAGACACATATTTCCCCCTTTTAGCAGAAAGGTTGGCCTTTGGAAAAGCACATTTGACTTCGGACTGCGTGGGGAAGTGCGCAACATTGAAGTTGCGTAGAGTGCCCTCGTGCTCGAATTACGTTGACAGTTTTCACAACCATGTTGATCACATCGCCGAGCTGGACTGTCTTAGCACAGAGGGCGTCTTGGTGGGTGATACGCTGCATTTTAACAGCCTCACCTCCGCTCTCTTGCGCTCGCCTTTCATAGCTGGAGCCCTATCTGTTATAACTCCACACAGCTTGTCCCATCTTGTCAATTGCATCTGACACAGCTTCAAACATGTCCTTACCTGTTGTTGTGCTCTTTAGACTCCTAAAATCAAGCAGCTCCGAATGCAGAAATGATCGTCAACTCCCCGCAAACAAATGAACAGCTGTGCGGTGTCTGTGGCATCTGTGCTCTCATCATATGCAATGGAGTAAAACGCAAAAGCACTTGCTTTATCTGACACTTGATGGTTTAGGTTAGCTGACAAGTCTTCGATTCGCCGCACAACTGTGTTTCTGGACACGCTGACGTTGTTGAATTCCTGCATTTATTCCGGGCACTTGCGACTTTAGTGAGGCGCTGTTTTATGAAGTCACCATCTGAGAAAGGTTTCCCGTGGCAATGAGTTGAGCTACCTCGTGGCTGCTATTGTGACTTTTTCTTGTGTTTTGTTTGCACGGAAAAAAATACTCTTATTGAGCTAACTGCCATTTAACTTTCTGTTCTCGCTCGGCACCAGTGTAGGACGTGTCATCATCCGGGGCTAAACGTTTCTTTGATTGCTCTTATTTTGTGGAGAAGCTGCCTTGTTCAACACAGTATCTCCACCTAGTGGTGAAACTAAGAAGTACAATACAGTCAAGCGCAAGTTTCAAGTGTGGGCCATATTACATTATATTTTTAGAAGTTGCTGCGGGCCAATTAAAAATGGACCGCGGGCCGTACTTGGCCCGCGGGCCGTAGTTTGGACACCCCTGCTTTAAACAGTTAATATATTGTTCAATTTGAAGAAAAAAGCATCGGTTCAGGCACCGTTTAGGCACCGGTATCGTTTTAAAAGTATAGTTTTAGCACCGGTATTGGAAAAAACCCAAACGATACCCATCCCTCTTTAGCAGTGGCGGGCCGTGCATTTTATGCCTGGGTCTTCTGTGCTGTCCTACTACAGTTGAACAGCTATGGTGCAGATACATGAATCTGTGCATGACGGGACGCTGTCGGGTTTCTCCAAAAGTTTTCAAAAGCACCGTAGTGTCCTGCCGTGCTATGGCGTCCTTGGGTTAGCGTAGCATAGCTCCAAACACCAAGATGCTCAGTTCAAATGAAACACATTCCCAGCCAAAATATGTGCAACGCTGTCATCTAGACAGCTGTGCAATGAGAAAATAAGCTAATTGGAAAAAAAATTATAATACATGTTGTGTATTTATGAAAAATGATTAAATTATAATATAGCTCTAACTTTGTAATTCTGTTTAGGCCAGCAGATCAGGCTTAGCTGGCCCTGACGGCCCACCACTGCCCTTTAAAACCAAGTGGTATTGTGAAGTGGATTGAACATTAAATACCAAAAATCAATCTGTAACTTGTCTTTGTGTGAAAGGTTTCTGGTGTCGGTCTGGTAGGCTGGGCTTCACCTTTTGAAAGATGAGCCATGCACATGTTTCTGTATCAATATACTTTCAAATGCATAAACACGGTCACTAATGTACATTCGTATTGGGGTGCACAGCCCACAGACTGGCAATAAAGCCAACAGAGTGCAGGTCATGAATATAAAAAAGCAATAAATATTAGATATTGTTATTTATAAGGATTAAATTGAGCTGCTGAACAATTGCAATTGAACTGAGGAAACATGCATCATCAGTTGTGCTTGGCCTTTGGATATGGATATGTCCTTTTTTTTCTCGTGTCCCCATAATTATTTTCTGCACATATATCCTTCCATCTACAGCTCGACCATGTCTCTCTCTCTGCAGGTATTGATTCGTGTCCATGCCTGCGGAGTGAACCCCATGGAAACCTACATCCGGGCTGGGACGTACCCCCTTAAGCCGCCCCTGCCATACACACCGGGCACAGACGTAGCCGGAGTGGTGGAAACTGTTGGAGAAGGAGTGACCGCAGTAAAGGTCTGAGAAAAAACACACACACAACAAAAAACAGAAGTAACGGTGGACCTCATAGTTGACCTTATCCACGGTTTCAATGCAACTACAGTAAATCCATTCCACGTGTGTGGTGTGCAGGCAGGAGACCGTGTGTTCACCATCGCCACAGAGTCCGGAGGTTATGCAGAGTACACTGTGGCAGCCGACCAGTGTGTCCACAAGCTGCCCGATGCTTTACACTTCACCCAGGGTGCAGCCATAGGGATCCCCTACTTCACCGCCTACAGGGCTCTGCTTCACAAGTAAGACCTCAGCGCTCAACCTGCATTCTTTCATTTCACTCCTTTTTTTTTTTTACTTCCATTTGTGCACTGTGATTCAGCTTTTTGAGGTGGAACCAGCTTCCACTAGAACAGGAAAATGCTGAAAATAGTCCCGAACAAATACACCTACCTGTAGTTATGTGTGTTGAAAGCATAGACTGTATATAAGAAGGGGATGACGTCTCCTGTTTGTGGACTGCATTCCTGAATCCTTGAGCATGGCATTTAGCCATTGGTTTTTTGCAACCACAAGTGACAGGAGAAGGTGGAGCTAAGAACAACCGGAAACTCATTTTTAGTCAACCAAATAGTTACAATTTCCTTTCATGATCTAAAAACACAGTGAAAGGGTTAAAGTTGTAAGACGAAAACACAGACAACTCCCAGACCGGACAACGCTCTGGTAGAGACCTGTCAATCACTGTGTAGCCCCGCCCTAAAGCATCCCCTGCTCTATGGTCTGACTCTAAATGGAGCATCATTTACTAAATGAACATCATGCTGTATTGAAGAAGACTTGAAACTAGAGATTGAGACCATAAACTCATGTTTACAATGTTTACTGAGGTAATAAATCAAGAGAGAAGTAGAGTCATTTACTCATAGACTTTATACAACCAGAGGAGTCGCCCCCTGATGGCCATTAGAGAGAATGCAGCTTTAAGACACTCCCCCAATGGCTTTTTAAAAAATGAAACGACAGCATGTATTTGTGAACCGTTCTTGAAGAGGTCTCAGGGTCGAGTGGGGAAGTCAGAGGGTATTGGCATTGTTGGTTTTAACCTTTGCAAAGGATTTGTTTACAATAAGTCAAATATACAACAACACCAGACTTACACTTTAAACAAGCCAGTCGAACAGATGTCATGACTCAAATGTGTTTTTACTGATGTGTGTTGCAGAGCCCACGCCAAAGCTGGAGAGACCGTCCTCATCCATGGAGGCAGTGGAGGGGTGACATTTTTTGTTTCTTCTTTTCTAATTATATATGTTGTCCCTAGGGTGGCGCAGTGCAAAAGAGAGGGTAAAACAGGCACAATCAGACAGTATAAACAAAATAAAGGTTTATTGGTCCGTCCCACTGGCAGTTCCTTTCACTCAAAAATCACAAATCAAAAAAAGCCCATGAATAAACATAAAGCGTCCCGGAGGAGGAAGTCGTTTCTTCACCAAAAAAGTAATCCAACCCTGCAAAGTCCTTGGTATCTGTTCCTCCATGTTCGTCCTCTCTCCTACTCCGGGCCCAACTCCTCTCGCAGTGGTGCGACCCCCTCTGCCCTTTATTCAGTTTCCCAGCCCTGCCTCAATTAGGGGCCTTAAGCACCTGCAGCTGGGTGCCTGATGAGGCAGTCTGGGAGCTGTAGTCTCTAGCCCGGTGGCCATTTTGGGTTGTGGGCACTGATCCTGGGTGAGGATGTAGCGCCCCTCCACAACCTGTCCCCTTGTGATGCCACAATGTGAATATACATTTTAAATTCAAATGGTTTACACATCCTCATTGCATGTAATTGTGTGTGCGTGTATGTTTAGGTCGGTGTGGCAGCGTGCCAGCTGTCCCGTGCTCTGGGTCTCAAGGTGTTGGGGACGGCAGGGACGCCGGAGGGACTGAAGCTGGTCCTCAACAACGGAGCTCACCTGGCCTTTAATCACAGGGAAGAGGGCTACACAGACAAAATCATGGTACACACACACACACACTCCCCAGAAACACAAGAAGGAAAGGAACTCGTCATGAACGAAGCACGTTTAAACATTTAATCACCTTTTTATTCCTTGTTTCTTAGTTCTGTCAGATGTTTCAGTGGTGGTTACAGGGATATGAACTGTGTGTGTGTGTGTGTGTGTTGTGTGTTCTAGGAAGCCACAGAGGGCAGAGGCATCGATGTGATAGTAGAGATGCTGTCAAATGTCAACCTCAGTAAAGACCTCAAGATGTTGGCCTTGGGAGGACGTGTTACGGTCAGTAAGACTCCAGTCCAGTGCTATTTATCAGTCTGAATAGCTTGGTGTGAGCTGTCTCGTAGAGACACCAAAATAATCCAGATTGATGAACAGCACTACAGGTAAGAGGGTGATTTTGGGCTGAACTGTCCCTTTTAAGAGAAGCACAAAAATGCAGAGAGATAATGCTTAAGCTAAGAGAAGGGGCGGGGTTGACCCTGTTGCAACGGATGACATCATGTCTACACTGATTGGTTCACAGTGGCAGTGACTGAGAAATGAAATATTCATCAGTATACAGGGGCAGCGAGGAACACTCTAGATCACATTTGTTCAAATTTTGACTCTGGAATCCTCTCGACTTCCTCCAACTTCTCTCGGGGAGCCGAGGAGCTACTTTTAGCGCTGCAATGCCTCGTGAATTACTCTTCGACCAAAAAGTTAGGACTGACACAGCCTTTATTTTTCCACCAGTTAGGAGCTACTTTTAGCCAGAGGGTGGTTTGTGAAAACGACCCCTAGACTTCTGTAGCTAGGCCCTACTACCCAGAGTAGAAGCTGTATCCCAGTGTAGCTCGTTCCTGTGCCTGCCTTCATACGCTCTTATCTCTCTCCTTCATTGTAGATCATTGGCTGCAGAGGCTCCATAGAGATCGACCCCAGAGACACCATGGCTAAGGAGAGCAGCATCATGGGAGTGGTCCTTTCCTTCGCTACACCGGTACGAAGCAGTGGCATCACACAAGCCGTCCTGATACAATGTTTACATAAATGTTCGTATGTTTCCTCCCTCCCTCCCTCCCCTCGCAGGAGGAGAACAAGGAGAGTGCGGCGCTGTTCTACGCGGGGATGGAAGCTGGTTGGCTGCGTCCAGTGGTCGGCTCCCAGTATCCGCTCACCGAGGCTGCCCAGGCCCACCATGATATCATTGAGTGTCCTGGGGCTGCTGGGAAGAGAGTCCTGGTCGTGGGATGATGTGATCATAGCACAGGTTTTGGCTGTTAATAATAAGGAAAAAAGTCAAGAACGTAAATAAAATAAATTGATGAAAAAAAAGACATTTTTGGAATCATTTTGTGATCCGAATAAACAAGATTGGTATTTGGGTAAAAGGAAGTAATAGAAAGGACTAACGTTAAAAGCTCATATCTGAGAGGAGTTAAACATGACATCTGTGCCTCTCAGGTGACAGCGGTCTCTACTGAGCATGCTCCAGAGAGGGCCAGGTAACTTAAGCTAGACACACACAGTATCTGCTGCAGCGCTGTAGCAAGAGGTAAATGATGGCGCTCCTAGTTTAAGTCTCCCTACAGACGACTGTCCCCCGGGTCCTCAGATCATTCTTATGGATTAATATGGAAGTGGAGTGTACCATGTCGCCCGCAGGGGGGGACCTTTGGGTTCTGTTCAACAGGTGAGCAGTTTGTAATAGCTTTTAAATGATCCCGCACTCTGATCAGTATTTCTTTGGTTTAGGTGTATACAGTAGATGTTCATAAACTGAAGCCAGGCAGAAAGCAAACCAAGAGAACTGGTGCTCTCTCTGATGTCTTGTGGTGAATGCTAATCAGCTGTGGGTATATCTTGCTCCTTTATTGACATGTTAGTCACAGGCTTGCTGGGGATCATTCAACTAGGATGAGGTTATAGTTTGACAGAAAAATAAATACAAATAAACATTTCAATCGACTGTCTACTAGAGAAATGTCTGAAACAGCTTGTGGACCACACGGTAGTGAGACTCACTCATGAAATGGTTTGCGTGAGTCAGTAGTTTTCAACTGACACAACTGATGAGGATTTCTAAGGTCAGACATCTAGTGTAAACCAAGGCTGGATGACTTACTGCCCTGGGGCCCCAGACCCTCAGGGGCCTGAAAGGGCTTTTGTGTGGAAATTAGATTCATTGATGATACAGTTTTGTTTGATATTATGCACCACGTATGCATAATTAAACGATGGTAATCACCATCAGGTGGGTAATGCATTTTCCGTTTTTTTCAATACCTTGAATATTTCAGTTGATATCTGGCTCTTTAGCGAGATGTTTCACTTTCAAGCTGCTAACTTTCTGTCCTTTGGAGCTAACGTTAGCCAGGTAGTGTTTTTTGGCTAATTATGATTTTCTATTGAGTGTTGATGAGAACATTATACTCAGCCACACGGGTTGATTGCTAACAGGCACCAACAGGCACCGGCTGAGGGGTCCAAGCAGTCACAAGGCTCCCGGGCTTCACATGCAAAATGTCTGAGAGAAACTCCAAAGAGATTCAAAACAACTGCAAAGAGACACGAAACAACCACAAAGAAACGCAAAATGTCCACATTTGATTCAAGTGTATTTTTAAGATTCTTACTTCAAATGCTGAATTGCTGAGTACTGCAGGTTTAAGCTGTGTGTGACTTTATGTGTTGTTTTCAGCAGCGATACTTCTTGTCATTTGAGGTGAAGTTGCTCAAAGTCTGTCGGCACATAACACCATCGTGCTCTGTTCTCTGGTCGTTCATGTTCACATTCTCTCCATCCACTCTGGTTTGTGGATGTAATGCAAACATTAGCTGCTGTTGTGGAGTAGCTCGTATTTGTGCATCAGAGGACAGCTCACTAGAGGTAAGTCCATTAGGAAAAGAGCTTTAGCAGAAACATGATAGGCCTCATTCTGCTACAAAGACTGGCTGTCATCCATCAGTCAGCATCCTCTGGGGACAACCTCACCCCACTACACACACGTCCGTTCATTGCCAACACATTTATCCCGTGTGTTTGCCTAGCAACTCCGAGCAAACGCTGAACAAACGGGACAACTGAGGTTGGCAGACGTTGGTCCAAGGACACGCTGAGGTCTCTGATAGGGCTCCAGAAGGCCCCAAGCCATCTGACTTCATGTCAGTTTCATTTTAATCTTTACAAACTAAATTCACATGTTCAAATGACAGACGTCACAATCTGTTCCTGCCAATCTTTAGCCAAGACCATTTATTATCATGGCCCACGACATTTACTTTTAACAAAACATGGAACATTTAAATGTATGACCTTTAGAATAAAAATACTACTGTTGGGATTAATTGCGTTATACAAACAGTATGAAGAAAAAGACATACAGGTTTGGTTTTCTTAGGGAAAGTTGGTGATGATGATGATATTGTTTGTTGCTTTTGATCTATGAACATAAGACATGAACAGAGGGTCCTGGGGTGCTGAATTCGACACCTACCTGCATGGAGCTGAAGAGAGGTGATTATTGTGTATTTCCAAAGATGTATTGATATGTTTTCATTGGCCAATCAGATCATGACAGTGATCCAGCGGGTTAATAGAAGAGATGCTCCCTCATCACCATGTTACCTCTACTGTGACACAACATGACCAGTAAGTAATATACAAAGTGGATTTCCATCACCAGTTTCACCGCAAACAAATGAGACTGTACAGTCGGCTAAATGGGAGATAGCATTGTGTAGCAGTGACCTGCGTTGCTTGCTGTAGTTGAGAGAAGAGTTTTTAGTGAGGACAAGTGTTTCCACTTGTTCATACGTGTAACAACCATGACCGTTACATAAGGTTCTTATGTAATGGGAACGTTCCAGTAAAGAGGCCGAACCAACGGGGGCTATATCGAGTCCTCTCAGCTTTGGCTCAGTTACGAGCCAGAAAGCTAACGTTCTGCTAGCAACATTCAAAGTCAATACCATTGCGTACGGTTTTCAAACAGAAAATAAAATTGTACAGTATGTTTAGCAACATGACCAGCTAGCTATACGGCCATGGCATTTTTCACTCATCAAAGCATAATGCTAGCATAAAGCTAATGTTATGCAAGGAAGAACTTAAGTTGTTTATTTTTTTTCCCAAGATGTCGTTTTTCATAAAGTGTTTATTTGGGGAAAATGTGAATTTATTTGCAGGCATTTTCCTGATCTTGCTACTGTCAGTCATCAGAGCCCAGCGTGTGTCCCCTGTCCCATCATGCCCTGCTACCTGTGTGGTTTGCTCTGAAGATGCCCTCATCTGTCACAGACTGGTTTACATTATTGGTAACGCATACACACACACACACACACATTGTTTTATGTCATCCTGTCTTAATGATAGTAATTGTATGACATTTAAATTTCCCTTACATTGCAGTAAACTGAGAAACATTGTAGTACATTACCCATCAGACCTCATGTGCTTACAGGACTGTGCTGTATGTGTTAACTGTGTGTGTGACCAGACGCTCCAGCCACGACCCAGGCACTACTGCTAACAGAAGGCTCCATCACCACAGTCCAGCCTGCCTCACTGTCTGACCTCAGCAACGTTACAGTCATAGGTCAGTCAGTATGTGTGTCTGTGCTTTTATATAGATACTTGCACGACTGTGTACCATTTTGCCATTATTCTCTTTAGGAAGAGAAGAGCAGATAGTGACTAAATTAAATACATAGTGGCTTTAAATTGTTGCATTTATGAACTATAGGTATGTCTGTCAATCTTCCAGGTCTGAGTCACAACCTTATCTCAGTGCTAGGGGAACCGTCCTTCAGAAACCTGCCGTTCCTCCACACCTTACTGCTGGACCATAACCTCCTGACCAGCCAGGCCATACAGGGGGGAGCTCTGACCAATCTAACCCGGCTAGAGGTGCTCTCCCTGGGCCACAACCTCATCAGCATGGTGGGCACCGCCTCAAGGGGAACATATATCTGGGAAGATATTTGAAACAAGACTGGTTATAGCTGGATGATGTATTTTTTAGTTAAATAATTTGGGTGATCCAGTGGATGAGACAATATTATATTGACACAGTCATAATGATTAAGTTTTACTTCTTGTACTAACAGAGAACTACATGCATCTATATATACAACTGCTGAATAAAGTCTGTGCCGTGTCGACATGATTCTCTGTTTTGATGTTCAGATCCAAGGTGGCTGGTTCAGAGGTAGCAAGGCCCTGCGGAGTCTGAAGCTGGAGGGCAACCTGCTCACCAGTTTGGACTCTGGTTCCTTCCCTCTGAATGACCTCGAAGGTCTGGAGAGTCTGGATCTGTCAGAAAACCTGATAGATCATCTGCCTAAAAGCAGGTTAGATTTGTATTGCGTTCAAACAGTGGCGGCTGGTGGAAAATGTTCTAGGTAGGGCCATCCTATCAATTTCAGCAAACATCCCAGTATGCTTTAATGCAAACTAATTAAAGTATCAAACACGCATTATTACTTGGCAGTTAAATATTTAACATTTATTCCAACACGAAAACAATCAGTAAATAACACTTATATAATATAATATAACATGTTATTGAGATGTTATAGGAGGTAAAGATCAGGAGAAGTAAACATGAAGTGTAATTATGAATACTGATGTTAAATTAAGCTATGATGAGTTTTCACTGTGAATTTAACATCTCTATTACATGTTGATGCCTCCATGACCAAGTTAAGCAGATGAGACTGAGGACAACTATGTAGAATAAAAGATGTTCACTTTGTCTAATATGTAGCTTGACAGAGTTCTCCATGTGTGTCCTGGTGTTCTCATGTCTCCTTACCTCCTCATCCCTCACTCCCTACCCTGGTGTTCTCATGTTTCCTTACCTCCTCATCCCTCACTCCCTACCCTGGTGTTCTCATGTTTCCTTACCTCCTCATCCCTCACTCCCTACCCTGGTGTTCTCATGTTTCCTTACCTCCTCATCCCTCACTCCCGTAACTGTCCGTGCTGGATCCGTCCCCGTTGTTTTAAAAAGCTAAATAAATGATTAGCATGATGTCATCCAGCTAGCCAAACCTGTCTGGTGTACAGCTAGTACAGAAGCTTCGCATGTACTGCTTCCCTTTCCCGCGAGTCTGCTGTCTGATTGTGAGGTCAGGCTGATCTGATATCAGCTCTTTGGCTGCAGAATCTCCTCAAAGTTCTCCTCTCAAACGGGGGTTGGAGGAGGAGTGCTCGCGCTGGCGCGGGCGCCTGTAGAGACTTCTCCTGACGAGAACGCGCAGCGAGGGGGGCCTGATCGTTCTGGCCCACACTGAATCTATTTGAGGGCGCTGATTGGCTAAATTGTATGTCACTCATTTATATCTTGAATCAGCAATTGGCTAAACTGCTTCATAGACCCGCCTCTTTTGGGCCAAAACGATCAGGCCCCCCAGCTGCGCGTTCTCAGAGTGTCGTGCACACAGACAGAGAGCACGAGCAGAGAGCAGACAGGCAGAGAGGACGAGCAGGAAAAGCATATATTTTGTGCAGATATCATATTTTACACACATTACTGGGTACATTCCATAGTTCAAAAACACAAATATTGACAATTTGTATTATTTATGATTATTATTAAAAAAAAAAAAATGTTGTGTGGCTCATGGTGGGGCCAGGCCCCATGGCCCTCTATTGACCAGCCGCCACTGCGTTCAATACATTGTTCTTTCTTACACTTTGCCTTTTCCATAATTTATTGCAAGAGCATACAATTTTTTTTTTTACAGTATTTGCATTGTTATATATTATTATATATATTTATGATACAGTACATATCCGGTTTTGTGATCCTAGCTTCGGTGGGTTGGTGAGACTGCAGACTCTGGATCTGTCCAGAAACCGTCTGAGTTCTGCACCTGCTGAGGCCTTTTCCTACCTCAGCTGGCTGACAAACCTCAACCTGGACCTCAACTCATGGAACTGCTCCTGTCAGCTGCTGGAACTGGCTGCCTTCCTGTCCACCTTCATACAACAACCAGACAAGGTGCAATACTTCCTAAGCCTGTACACATTTCCAATGCCGCTTCACCTGATTTCAGGAACTACCACATGAAATAAAATGTGGCAGTTTTATTTGGCGACTGCAAATTATGACTCATACTAGCACTGTCTTCCGAGGTGGAAGAAAACAAAAAATGATATTATTGAAAAAAATGGAGTAATTGCATTATGTTTGATGATACAGGTATGAAAAATAAGAAGAGATTGTCCTCAATAGATAGTTTACCAGCTTACTGGTTCTGCTTATTTCAAGGTTCTGCCATTTAAATGCTAATCACAGGACTAGTTGACTCAAACCTGATATATCTGCCCCCTGCTGCTCTCAGACCCTCTATAATGGCCGTAGGATGGTGTGTGTGAGCGCTGACAACCCATCAGTTACCACAGTGCTGGAGCTGACTGAGGCCAACTGTGTCCCGTCCAATCAGAACATCACAGTACGGATAGAGGCAAGAGGCAGCGTGACCCCTCACCGGTACGCTCGAGATCTGGCCATCACTGCAGTCATCTGCTTCATCGGTGAGAATGACACAATGAACAGAAATGGTTTGATTCATTGAGTTCAGCTGTGCCAAGATGCCACTAATTAGTTTGTCAGAAAAAGTTAACGAGAATCAGATTCATAACTCTCGCATGAATAATACCAGCACAGAAAACACATTTGACTGTCTACCCAAACAGCAGTAAACATAAAGAGCAGAAAATTAGAAAACACAAATTTTCCATTTAGTGTGTGTTGAACAACAACTGCATTTTATTTTGTTTAACTTGTCGGCAAGGTTGGCGAGCTAGCAAGGATGCTAACTGGTAACATACAAGTTAGTTTACAAAAAAAACAGCTTGTTGACATTGCTAACCCGCTAGCCACCAATTAGAAAGCTAGCTAACTCAGTGACTAATTGGAGAAAGGAAACCTACTATTCACTTGTGTCGAACTACTTACTGCAAACTACGACACATCCGTGTGTGGAGTGACTCGTCGTCTTGTTGGGAAGGGTTGTGTGGCGTTAGATGCTGGGACACAATAAATATGACTATGGCAATATGTCTGTGGATTTACTTTGCTGTTGTGAACGAACCCTCTGAATGCAACAATTTCATTCATATGTAGTGATGCAAAATGACAAAAATGCAGCTCTCATTGTGCTCTGGAATGATTAGACTGGATATGATCTCAATCAATTCATAATGTAATACATGATACACAGCACCTTTATGTAGATTTGTAAAGATGAATGTAAAAATCCTACCCGTCCTGCTGTGCTTCAGGTGGAGTTTGCTTGACCCTGCTGGTAGTCCTGAGTTACTATCTAGTGTCTCGGAGGAAGAAACTGAGAGAAAGTAAAAGAAAGAAAGAAGAAGAAGAGGGAAGCAGCACGAATCATCCTGTCAATCACCTAGATGTTGGTGAAAAGAGGAGGGACCTCTTCTGGCAAGCACATAGAAGCCAGCCGTGGGACAGGGAGGCCATGGCGTTGGATGCATGGACAGAAGGCCATGGAGGCCAGTTTGAGTCCAGAACTGATGAAAATTACCATTTTAGGTATCCGGACTGTAGCACCACAGGACAGAGAGGGATGGGGCTGAACCCTATGCGATGGAACAACAGGATGAATGGAGGGATGGAGATGGAGGAGGAAAGACAGAAGAGGAGAATGAGGATGATGACAGAGGAAGAAAAGAGGAGGCTTGAGCAGGGAATAACAAGCAGGGACATTCCTAACAAGCTCCTTTCTCATAGCAACACCAACTCTTCCTCACATCCACGGAAAGAAACCTTTGCTCAGAGACCAGAGACCCTGGCTGCTTTTAAGACAAACAGAGAATATGTGGAGAGCAACAGGACTGAAATAGAGGATAAAAGCAGAGGACATGAGACGTTATACTGTGAGAGGACATACAGACCTCCAGAGCAGAACATGAGACATGGAAGGATTCACACCAACATGAAAGACTCGGCTCAGTTTGAAGGCGTCCATCCTCAGTACAGACAGATTAACAGGGGTAGGAATGTTAACCACAACCATTTTGACATGACGAGTAACACAGAGTTGAGAAGAGAAACAAGAAATGTAACTTTTGACCTGGAGAGTTCAAGAAGCCAAGAGCGAGGAGGCAGTCAAGAAGAGGACAATAGGGAGGAAGAAGCGAGGAGCTCCCGAGACGAGGAGAGAGGAAAGAGACATAAAGCTAAAGTCCAGTCAAGCAGGTTACTGAAGGTTAAACTAAACTTGAACCCGCTGCGAAAAAGCAAAGTCCATCCTAAGAGGAAAACGGAGCTCGGCCACTCAGAGAAAAGCAGCTCAAAAAAGAGAAAAGATAAAAGGCAGGATGGAGAAGACAGAGGAGAGACGGAAGGGAAAGGAAAGTCTGGCAAGAAAACTAAGGGTAGCAGCGAGAAAACGAAGAAATCCACCAAGACCAAAGGATCGAATGAGGAATGTGAGGACGAGAAGACAGCAGAAGATAAAGGAGAAATAGGACAGGAAAGCACAATATCCTCTAAGCAGGAAGAAGACGGGCAGGGAAGTACAGAGCATGACCAGGGAGAGGGTACACATCCAGAGAACTCCCAACTAGGCGATACCACCAACACTGCCAACCAATCATCTTCTGCTCTTGCTATTCAACAGCGACAAAATTTGCAGGGTGGGACTGTTCAGTATCAGGGAGCTGGATTGGTTCTGGGGAGTGCTCAGCTTTCCTCGCAGCATCCCATATCCCTCTCTGGCATTGGACACACTACCAACCTCTCCCTGCTTGGTTCGGCGGGATCACAACCGACTGGCAGCAGCCTCTCTCTTCAAGGGGGGAATTCCTTGCTCAACACCATGGCCCCAGGATCACTGTTCCCCAGTGATCCAGCTAATTCCGTTGTTCCTGGCATAGCAATCAGTGGGCCAAACATGGCTCCAAGTGGTGACCCATACAGCCTCAGCAGGCAACCTGGTCGAGGCCTCGTGTCTCCAGCTACCTCCCTTCTAGCTAACACTATATATGCTAACCCTTTGCAAGCAAGTGCAATCCATAACTCTCCTCTTCATACCTCCCAGCCTGCAGGACTAGCCTCGAGTTTAGCAGCAAACCCAGCTGTTGATCCTGGACCTGTGCAGACCCTCCCGCAGAGCAAGCCGCCTCCTGACAGCTCTCCTCTTGTAGCAAGACTGAAGGCTGATCCAGCCCATGGACCAGGTCCTCAGACCGGGGAAGGAGTACATCCCAATCTCCCAACTGAGACACCTGCAACTGTGGATGGTTTGTCTGGGGTGACCCCTCAGGCTCCTGGACCAGTGACCACAGTGGAGAATCTGTCAAACAACAGTCAGACAGAGACTGAGGGTGTGCATGCTGGGTCCACAGTCCACATGTCAGCTGAAGGACCTGCTGCATTGTTGTCAGGAGGCAGCATGCAGGGAGCAGATGACAGATCACCCAGTATGTCCACACAGAGTGTATCCTCCACAGGGGATACAGTTGCAGCTGCTGCACTGCTGCAGCAGGAGTACCTGTCAGAGGAAGGGGGATCCTCCCCGAGGAGGAAGCTGAGGCTGGTGCTTCCTGAGAAGACATCCAGCCGACCACCCACCGCACTGGAGAGGAAGATACGCTAGCTGCTCGTGTCATATTTGAAATTAATGTTGATGAATGTATGAAACGTGATGGATTGGTAGTGTTTTAATGAAGGTCAGAAGAAGTACTCGGTCATTTAAAATAGTACATCAGATGCAGAAAGTAGTGAGACTGATGATTTCATACGATCTTAATGGGATGTTATGAACTGTTCAAAAAATGTAGTTTTGCTATTTTCGGGTGTTTTACAGATGTTTGCTGTAGTTTTATTTTTCTAATTATAAACATTGAGTAACAAAAACCATGGTGTTGTTTTTTAGAGTTAAAAGTTCATTGTTGGCCTTTGTAACTTTGTAATCTCCCCTTGAGGTCCATTTAGTGGCTGTGTTGGAGCTTTCAACCACAGCTTGCTTAGTCTCAGCATTTGTAGGACTTCTTGTCCATGTTGGCTTACAAGTTGAGTTTCACATGTGTAAAAATCTTTGCTGTTATTTTGAAGTTTCAAGGTTAATTATTGATCTTAGAAACGGCCATTGACTCAACAATCTTACCTCAAGGTGTGTTTGTCCTGGGTTTCACATGATCTTCATCGACAGATGACGTTTGCCCAGTAAAATTAGCTGATGAAGACCATGTGATATAGTCAAAAGCTCAAGAACAACTAAATGGCACTTGATGTGTTTTGTCAATTGCTGTAATTTGGTGTAAAAATGTACACAGAGATACTGGACTAAAATGGAATGCTATTTTTTAAATACTTTGCAATATTATGGATTTTATGTATATATTTTAAATCAGGGGTCTTCAACGTTTTTCAGGCCAAGGGCCCCCAAACTGATAGAGAGATGGAGCAGGGACCCCCGACGATATATATTGTATAAAATTGTGTTTTATATTAAATGGGCCTAGTACCATGAATACCTCTTTATTGTGCATTCAATACTAACCTATTGAAATAATACACATTATTTTCTACATGTGCAAGGTACAGTGAGTAGGGAGGCCGTGCCGCTGCCTTTTATAAACACACCTTGTCAGCTGATACCAATGCCAATATCAACATTGTCTGTCAATTGCATGATAATCATGCATACAAGCTATTCAAACTGATGTTTTAATTTTAAACATAAATGTGGAAACTAAAATGAGTGATAGCCTATTAGTGCCACTGCCATGCATACATATACCTGTTATCCTGCATACAATACTGAACTATTAAAATAATGGACACATTCATGTTTGGGAATTTATTTTTTAGTCTTTTAATTGTCTAATCAACCAAAAATTCCGCGGACCCCCTGCAGTACCTCCGCGGACCATCTAGACCCCCTGTTGAAGACCTCTGTTTTAAATGATGATTGCTCTTGGACGCAAATGATGAACCTTAAAGGTGTTTAATTCGATATTCAGAGCATTGATATGGAATTAATCAATTAGTATCCATGTAAAGATATAGTGGAGTAAGGTCTACCTGAGCAGAGAATGAAGTCACTCTCCATCTGTGTGTGTTGTAATCTGACCTTCTCTGTGCTTTGTTGACATAGCTGGGCCGGCTGCATGTGATTTTAGTGCATGTTAGTGCATGTAAGCGTGCCCCATGGCCGTGGCTAGCTGATGGCCAGCGCTTTTCGCTGCGCTAATGGCCAGTTATAGCTGATAATGGCGACCCGACCGCCGGCGTCTTTGGGGAGGCTCAGCACCCTCCAGTTCCCCCTCAGGTAAACACTGTTAGCACCGTTAGCTGTACGACGCAAGCACACCTGTCGCCATGTTGGGAGCCTTGTAGTGGCAATCCCTCAATATATCCTCTGAATTTCCAATTTAGCACCTTTAAGTGCAATATAGTACGATTCCATAACATGACAGCATAGTAATGACACACCGATGAGTACTGAACACCAAATACTGAGACAAAATGAAAAAAAACAGCAGTGACTACGCGGTTGGTAGTTCTGCTTTACAGTTCAGTGATCGAGGCACCCCATGGACATGAACACAAAACAAACTGAAACAGCAGTAACTTTGACCTCTTCTATCTGTCACTGCTGGATTGGGTTTCGGTTTTTGGCACCAGGGCGGCTGTTTGCAGTGTGTTGGGTTTCGCTGGTCACACTGCCGACCTCTCAATCTGCCTACAGGTGGTTCGGTTTACACTTACCAAACTTTTTCCGTCTGAGAACCCTGAGTCACTTTGATCTGTTACACTGACTCACTTCTTTTCTTTGAAGGTGCCATGTGCCACATATCACTAGTGCTGCTAATTCGCAGAGTTGAGACACATTTCCCAGAAGCCTTGATGCTTTTTGATGCCAAATGCGCAAACAAAAGAAAGAACAGCATCCTCTTCCTGTTCATCCCAAATCATTGTACAGAAAAGAATCGACCGTTAATGAGTTCAGCAATGATTTATTGATGGTAAAATGCTACAGGCAACAACTTAAACATTTTTAGGGTTTTTTGGCCACTTGGGGGAAGCAGAGCCAGTTGAAAAGCAAACACAGACATCATCACTTTGAACATGTTAGCAAGTAGCTTCTTCATTACACACCCTGCAGACACATTATCATTCGTATGGAGTCATGTTTCTGCTCAGCTCCTGAGGGAAATATCTGTCTCTTTAGCTGCTAAAAGCTCCACTATGTTCACCAGCTTGTTGCTAACTGTGTATGTGTGCTGTTTGATGCCGGGGCAGGTCGTGTACAATGGACTATCAGGACTTTTAGCTGAAAACGTTGAGGCATAATCAAAAAGGGCAGATGATAAAAAATATGGATAAGTGCAGCTTTAAAGGCCCTCCACCATCCAGGGCTCACAACTCTCAGCTAGGGTCTCTTTTCCCCCTGTAGTTGGTAGCTATCCATGCATTTGAGGCCAAGGCTCTCACAGACCGAACTCTCAAATTAATATTTTTGACGAATTTCATCTCACCACTTTAAATTACTTATATAATCAAAAAGTTGTTACACCAAATCAGTCACAGAAAAGGGACAGCTGTTCGCATTGTGTGTAGATGGATTTGAAGATAGTGTACCAGAGCAGGAAGTAGCTGCAGCCCTCCCATGTTGCCTGTAGGGGGCAGTGCGTACCTGCTGACACACACACAAAGGCAGCCTGTTCTTCAGTGGTCCTGAAAGCTTTGGTTCATGACAGGGACACAAAATGCAAATAAAGCAGAACAGTACAGAATCTGCTTCAACACATTATTTTAGAGAGAACGGAATCAAACCAGAAATGCAAATGTTGGATGCACAAAAAGAAAAGCTTGGTCGGCTCTGACTCGGCCCCACACCCACTGCAGGCTTGTTTCTTCTGAAAAATGGAAATACTGGACTTGAGATATATATACCAGTCAAATATATAGCTGTACTTGTTAAGCCTCTTATATAGCTTACTTATTAAGTATAGCTTATCTTTTTTGTTAACAGTTACCTATATTAATTCTCCTTTTAGCTCTGTTTTGGTCTCCACCAACTCCTGAGGGAAATATCTGGCTCTTCAGCTGCTATGTGCTCCACTATGTTCACCAGTCAGTCACTGTGTCCGTCTGCTGTTTGGCAATTTCGGAACCAAGCGGCCATTTCTCTGACGACGATTTAGCATCTGGGGGAGCAGCCGTGTTCCGGTGTAGACAGCACAAAGCACAAACGAAAGCCACTAACGCGTGTCAATTTCCGCTCGTTACAGGCGTACGGTGAAAATAAACTTCCGTTTTCACAGGAAACTCTTTAGGGTTCGGCAACAAAACTACTTGGTTTGGTTTAGGAAAAGATCGGCGTTTGGGTTAAACTAACCGTGGAAGTGTTGTTACTGCAGGACGCAAGTTAAGTGACAAAAACATTGATGTTGACTTCTTGTTTCACACGGGGAACAAACAGCAGTCTCCTGGCTGACAGTTCACCGTTTGATGGAACCAACCACCTCCCACCCGCCCTATGTGGGCTTTTGTGGTCTTTATACTTCCTCGTTCATGATTACGTGGATAACTAAATCATTTCTTGGGATATCTACAAACAATATGTTTTCGTAGGTATTGTTAAGTATGGATGAGATCTGTCTGGTTCACACTTGTGTTACAAATCAAAGTTGAGTTAGTGTCTTTTTTTCAGCGCTCCAATGACGTGGTGAAGCTTCAACCAATAACTTTATCATCTTCGGGTCCCCTTCACTCAAGCCACAATTCCTGTTTGTCTAAAAGACGAAGTTCCAACACATTCTTGCCGTTAGCAACTTGTCGCTCGTAGTGTGAACGAAGAGTCCACTGAGTGCTAGCGGTTCTGGTGCTGAACTTCAGCATAGCAAAGTGCTAAACGCTAACGGTTGCTGACATGCTTTGCAGGTACGAACAATGTTCACCATCTTGCTTTAGCGTGTTAGCATGCTAACATGTGCTATTTGGTCATAAACCAAAGTATTGGACACGGTGAAGTTTTGACCCGATGATGTCGCTGAATGAAAAGTCAGATGATCACCACAGTTATGCAACTCATCCTGTTCATTATTATTCTCCACCAAATTGCAATCAAGGATCACCAGTCAGTCGGATTGTTCCTCTGGAGGATATAAATAATGGTCCAGTGTAATAATGTAATCAGACCGACCGACTGACATCTCCAGCACAGCTACACCGGCTCACATGGTTTTAACAAAAGTGTTATTTTTGTTAAAACTATTGAGACAACATCTGATCTGAGCCAACAGGAGGCTAAGAACACATATTTTCTGAAACTTCAAAGACATTTGTTTTGCAATTACAGCTGAGCTGCTTTGCATAAATGCAAAGGCCAGGACACAAAGTGTACCGTGTCGCAGGTTTACATTATTATGTGGCGTTAATTAGAGCTGCTGTCACAAACCACTCGCAAACAAACAAAGAAGGAAAAGAGGCAGGTTTTGGAGTAATGACTGCACATCAATGCAGCGCTGACTTTATTCTCAAACACATTATTAGAATCTAAAAATAAGAAAATCTTCATGGTTGTTGTTGCCCAGAGTCCTTTCATCTGCCAAAAAAAACACATTAATACAAAGAGATACAGAGCAGAGAGAAATGTGTCCCTCATCATCGTCATCATCATCATTAACACTAAAACAAAACTTTATTTGATTAAAAAAAACAACATTAAAACACAGCCAACCCAGCAACAGTTATAGTTTCTTAAATAGCCTCTGTGCACAGAGAAATAGAGATGACAAAAGAGACCATGCAACGCAATCAACCACTCCGCCTTCTCATTAACACTTCACACACACACGCACGCACGCACACAGTTTGGATCCGAATCAATATCATCAACAGACATATGCCAGGAGGAGGAGTCATCATCGTACAAAGGACTATTTTTGTTTCTTTCTTTTTTCCCCCCAACAAAGAATTGTTTGACATTTCATTATTTCAAGAACTAAAATACAATGAACTTCTACCCTGCAGATCTGCGCCTCGCTGCGAGAGAACAATGAGACTTCTTTAATCGTACACAATTATTCACAGCTGGCGCCGGGTTAAAGCGGCTTCACTTCCACCTCGTTCTCTTATTTTTATTTATCCGAGTAAAGCGGTGCGAGTTCAGTGTCATTGTCACTCGTTACGTCGCCTCATATTCATACAATTAAAGAACAGTTTGTGTTGTATTTGGTTATTGACCCACAGCTGGAGTGCTGTGTTCTCTTGACTTTGGTCACAGAAGGAGTCAGCAACTATTAGGTCAAAAAAAGAAAAGTCAATTGGCTTTAAAACTGACAGCTCAAACTTTTATGTTACAGCAATTTACACATGGCTCTTCAGAGCTTTTTGGAACCGACGGTAAACACCGTCTTTACAAAATGAGGAACTAGATATGGGGTTGGGTTTTGAGGGCGGACAGAAAATGAGACAGATTATCCCTTTGTGAGGGCGGTTGGAGTATATACACCTATCATCGTGGTTCACAGCACACCACCTCTCCTCGCTGGTATACACAATTTCAATTCAAAGCACAACATATCTTATGCTGTAAACGGTCAGTAGAAAAAGACACAGCCAATAACAGATGTCAGACCAGCCGTGAGACTTTCCTCTTCCTGTTCTTAACACTGGCCCTGTTGTCTCAGAAGAGACGTGGTAGTTACACACAGAAATGTCCAATTATTCTACTGCCTGGACTCAAGTTTGAAGCGCTGAACTCATGTTTGGTGGTTGAGTCCTCAGTGGGTTAGGGCTGGACTAGACTGGACTAGGTTTGCCAGGGTTTTCGTGTGGAGGTGAGGCCGGAGGTTCCGTGGCAGTCGAAGGGCTTGGTTGAAGTTTTGGCGTCACTTTGTCCTGAGATTAGCTCAGATAGAGAGGTTTGTCCCTCTGCAGGCCGCCGCTGGAGGAGAGGAGAAAGTAAAAGTGAGGTCACAGGAACCAGTGCGATGGTATTTACTGGATCTGACGTCGGTCCCAGACTTCCCATATATGGGGCTGGCTGAAAGCACTGGGTGTAGCCAGAGGAGGGGTGCGAGACTCCCTTTGCTTTTAGGCAACAGCCATGAAACTTTGTTGAAGGAACAGTGTGCAGGATTCTGTCGATCTATCGGCAGAAACCATGTTTTTATTGGTGTGTAATATTCGGAAACTAAGAGTCGTTGTGTTATCTTTAGCTTAAAATGAGCCCTTCACATGGACACAGGGTGTTGGTCCTCTTCCACAGAGTCCGCCATGTTGCAGCGCTATGTTTCTACAGTAGCCCAGAATGGACTAACCAAACAGTGGTAATAATTCTGAGGAAAACACTCACTTGAAAATTTGGGATAGAAATTTAGAATAAATACAAAAAGCTGTAGTCCATGGAGCCTTCAAAGAGCAGGCTGAAAAGCAGCGTTTTGCTGATTCAGCACCTACTGATGGGTGTGGTCAGAAATGTGCTGCTGTACCTGTAACCACACCCAACAGTGATGTCACAGTGTCCTGGGGTACACCTGTGCATCACTGCAGCAAGGTGTGACGGACGTCAGCAAAAACATGATGTTCTTCAGAAAGCCTCATACCCTACCCGTTGCCATGGTAATCGGTACTCCAGTCCAGAGAGGGGTGGTGGTTGGGCGTGTGTCGACCCAGCTGATGGTAGTCCACTGATGATGACATCACCGCTCCACCATTAAGCATACCTCCTCCTAATTGCTGGTATTCAGACTGGAGGGAGGGGTGGTAGCCCTGGAATCAAAAAAAGACATGGTGAAACAGGTGAAACAGGTGAAACAGGTGAAACTGTGAGGCGACGGTTGAAGTGAGGCAAAAATGCTGTGAGAGTCGAAAAGTTCATGCTGGTGTTCTAAAAACATCTGGAAGTTGGTTATTGTAGTTCGGTCCATCTTATTAAGAGCTACGAGGAACTGTCATTTAGTGTTGATGTTGGCGGTCTCTGTGGACTAAAGTGGTAGTGTTTCTGAGCACCAGAGTCCCTTTAGAAAACCTCTCATTTTACTGCAGAAGGTTCTGACAGTCTGCTCCTCTCAGTCCTGGTTCTGGTTCTCCCGTGCCTCCCTTCCTTCCAGCGGGTCCAGCAATACGTCCTGGGTCTCCAGCAGCGTGGTGTCTGTGTTGGCTCCAGGAGGAGGAGGAGGAGGAGGAGGAGGAGGAGGAGGAGGAGGAGGAGGAGAAGGAGGAGGAGGAGGAGGAGGAGGAGAAGGAGGAGGAGGAGGAGGAGGAGACGCTGCTGCCGGGAGCTGAGTTCTCCTCCTCCCTCCGGATCTGGGTCTGTCCACAGTGGACCGGTCTCTCTTGGAGGATCTGGGTCTGTCCACGGTGGACCGGTCTCTGCTGGAGGATCTGGGTCTGTCCACGGTGGACCGGTCTCTGCTGGAGGATCTGGGTCTGTCCACGGTGGACCGGTCTCTGCTGGAGGATCTGGGTCTGTCCACGGTGGACCGGTCTCTGCTGGAGGATCTGGGTCTGTCCACGGTGGACCGGTCTCTGCTGGAGGATCTGGGTCTGTCCGCGGTGGACCGGTCTCTGCTGGAGGACATGGGTCTGTCCACGGTGGACCGGTCTCTGCTGGAGGATCTGGGTCTGTCCACGGTGGACCGGTCTCTGCTGGAGGATCTGGGTCTGTCCGCGGTGGACCGGTCTCTGCTGGAGGATCTGGGTCTGTCCACAGTGAACCGGTCTCTGCTGGAGGACCTGGGTCTGTCCGCGGTGGACCAGTCTCTGCTGGAGGATCTGGGTCTGTCCACGGTGGACCGGTCTCTGCTGGAGGACCTGGGTCTGACCACGGTGGACCGGTCTCTGCTGGAGGACCTGGGTCTGTCCACGGTGGACCGGTCTCTGCTGGAGGATCTGGGTCTGTCCACGGTGGACCGGTCTCTGCTGGAGGACCTGGGTCTGACCACGGTGGACCGGTCTCTGCTGGAGGATCTGGGTCTGTCCACGGTGGACCGGTCTCTGCTGGAGGATCTGGGTCTGTCCACGGTGGACCAGTCTCTGCTGGAGGATCTGGGTCTGTCCACGGTGGACCGGTCTCTGCTGGAGGACCTGGGTCTGTCCACGGTGGACCGGTCTCTGCTGGAGGACCTGGGTCTGTCCACGGTGGACCAGTCTCTGCTGGAGGATCTGGGTCTGTCCACGGTGGACCGGTCTCTGCTGGAGGATCTGGGTCTGTCCACGGTGGACCGGTCTCTGCTGGAGGACCTGGGTCTGACCACGGTGGACCGGTCTCTGCTGGAGGCCCCGCTGGAGTCTGAGCTGAAGGAGTTTCTAATGAACCTGCATGATGTCACCAGAATCCGACCCGGTGGCACCGATGAGAATAACTTTGTAGACATAGACAACATTGTGGCTGAAGGACTTGTTTACTGATGTTGTGCATACTAACTATTGATCTCAGCCCTGGAGCCGATAAAACTATTTGAGTTCAGTAAATGTCTGACGGTCAGTGTGGATCTGATGACAGAACACCTGCACACCACTAACGTCTCATATGATATATGTGACTCACTCACATATTTTACATCTTTATCACTAATATCTATCACGAATAATCCGCTTAGAAATCAAAGAGAAGACAGACGCTCCTAATGACTCCAGGAGTTTTGAACTTTTCCTCACTATGAAAGTAATCCAGGTGCATCCATCAGTTCACTGCCAATAGGAAGAGTTATAAACTACTACTTCTAATTCATGTCAACACAGTGTTAGACTTTGAAAACCCGTTTTAGTTCATAACCCTCATTTCAATGGAATTATGTTGACTATATTTCCAACATGTATACGGTCTTAATTTTTGTTAGAAGTGGTTAAAAAGTGAAATCCTTTCCATCCATCCCAGTGCTCTGGAGCAGGTTTGACTGTGAGATGCCAGCGCAGCAACAGGAGGTGTGCTCATGTCCTCCTGAACCTCTAAGAATCCTTTGACAGCTCAATGCTTTCTGATTAAAGATATTCTGAATGTAACTCAAGTGAAAGGGAGACAGACAGCAGTCATGGGTTCATCAGCAGTAATTACAGGGGGGGGGGGGGGGGGGGGAGACACGAGTGAAGAGGAGATGAAAAGGTAAGAGGAGAGGAGGAAGGCAGAGGAAGAGGAGGAAAAGGTATCTAACCATAAGATACTTGAGGGAGGAGAGAGATGGAAAGGGAGAAAATCGAGGGAGTGCAGAGTGTGTGTGTGAGAGAGAGAGAGAGAGAGAGAGAGAGAGAGAGAGAGAGGCTGAAAGGGAAGTTAATCTGAGTGTTGTGAGTGAAAGAGGAGAAAGAGGAGGACAGCAGGTGGTTGGGTTCTCCCCCCTCTCCCCCTCTACCTCACCTATTCATCCATTGTCGAGCAAATTCTTCTCCTTCACTCCTTCACAAAGACCCCATCTGCCTCTTTTGTCTCTCTCTCTCTCCCCCTCTCTCTCCCTTCCCCCATCATTTCTCACTCTTCCCTAATGGAAAAAAAAGTTTAGGGCTCTGTCACTGTGTCCTCTCCTTTTTTTCTCTTCACTTTTTTCACTATTGTCGGCTCTCTCTTTTTGTTGCCAAAAATATGCAAAAAAATGGAGGAGAGAGAGAGAGGAGGATTATGGGAAATTGGGATTTAAAAGTGCACTTTAAAACCAGGGATAAAATGAGACTGAGCTGCAATCCATCAGCCCATTTTCATCTATCTGGAGGAGACACATCAGACTGAACTCACATTGAGATCACAGCCTCTTCCTCTTCCTCCTGTTGTGATAGAGTGAATATCAACAGGCCAACTGACTCATTACATGAGAGACAGGGAGACAGCGACAGACACACGCAGAGAAACAGATAGGTAGTAGAAACAGGTCCCACCAACAATTCACCCAAAAATCTATTTCTATGATTAAATGTTAAATGTCTCCTTGTCACGTCAAAACTATTCCGACGGTCTGTTGTTATCACACAGGCACACAGAGAGAAACAGAGGTCAACTAATCCAACAGCATAGTTGGAGACGACTGGATGATAATCAGGATTAATGGAGTTATGTTCAAGTCTGTTCGGTGCTGTAGTCCTCAAGGAAATGCTGATGCACCCTCTCCCTCTCTAGCACCCATCCCATCTCCACTGTGAGTGTGTGTGTCTCCTCTGCTGATATATTCATCTATCTTCATTCACCTCTGCAGCTTTTAAATCAGCCAGATGCTGTTACCTCGGGGAAATAGGAAAGCTGACTGGTGTAAGAACAGCTTTGATGGTCCATAGAGGAAACAATAGATGTGTCCCGATTACAAACTAAAGTCACATTTACAATGAGCTATACTCAAAAGAACAGATGGCTGATGGCTGATTTTTGAGTGAGCTGTTGATGGACATCATGCAATGCATAGGAAAAGGTAATTAATGATATAAACATCACTAGAAATCCTAGAACATCTAGTTCTTTCACTGACAAACTACAGCACAGTGAAAAAACAGTAAAGTATGTGGATTCCTCATTAAGCTGCAAAAACAGTACACTGTTACCATCAGTACATACTGCATACAATACATATATAGAATGGATTGGTATAGAGCAGATGACACTAATATATATATATATATATATATATTAATGTATATATATTAATGCTGGGCAACGATTACAATTTTAATCGCGAATAATCGCATTATTTTCTGCGATTAATCGTGATTAGTTTGTTATAGAAAAACAAGTTACCCTCAGAGTCCAGAGCCACGATCAGAACATTAGAACAGGAACCTTTCGAGCAACAGCAAGTTAACATTCAGAAATCAGTTTTATGTTTATTTCTGAACAGGTGCCATCAGGGAGCAGCCCTATGTTCAGTCTATGTTCAGCATATGTTCAGTCTATGTTCAGTCTATGTTCAGCCTATGTTCAGCCTATGTTCAGCCTATGTTCAGTCTATGTTCAGTCTATGTTCAGCCTATGTTCAGTCTATGTTCAGCCTATGTTCAGTCTATGTTCAGTCTATGTTCAGCCTATGTTCAGTCTATGTTCAGCCTATGTTCAGTCTATGTTCAGTCTATGTTCAGTCTATGTTCAGCCTATGTTCAGTCTATGTTCAGTCTATGTTCAGCCTATGTTCAGTCTATGTTCAGTCTATGTTCAGCCTATGTTCAGTCTATGTTCAGCCTATGTTCAGTCTATGTTCAGTCTATGTTCAGCCTATGTTCAGTCTATGTTCAGTCTATGTTCAGCCTATGTTCAGCCTATGTTCAGTCTATGTTCAGCCTATGTTCAGTCTATGTTCAGCCTATGTTCAGTCTATGTTCAGCCTATGTTCAGTCTATGTTCAGCCTATGTTCAGCCTATGTTCAGTCTATGTTCAGCCTATGTTCAGCCTATGTTCAGTCTATGTTCAGTCTATGTTCAGCCTATGTTCAGTCTATGTTCAGCCTATGTTCAGTCTATGTTCAGCCTATGTTCAGTCTATGTTCAGCCTATGTTCAGTCTATGTTCAGCCTATGTTCAGCCTGTGTTCAGCCTGTGTTCAGCCTGTGTTCAGCCTATGTTCAGTCTATGTTCAGCCTATGTTCAGCCTATGTTCAGCCTATGTTCAGCCTATGTTCAGCCTATGTTCAGTCTATGTTCAGCCTATGTTCAGCCTATGTTCAGCCTATGTTCAGCCTATGTTCAGCCTATGTTCAGTCTATGTTCAGTCTATGTTCAGTCTATGTTCAGCCTATGTTCAGCCTATGTTCAGCCTATGTTCAGCCTATGTTCAGTCTATGTTCAGCCTATGTTCAGTCTATGTTCAGCCTATGTTCAGCCTATGTTCAGCCTATGTTCAGCCTATGTTCAGCCTGTGTTCAGCCTGTGTTCAGCCTATGTTCAGTCTATGTTCAGTCTATGTTCAGCCTATGTTCAGCCTATGTTCAGCCTATGTTCAGCCTATGTTCAGCCTATGTTCAGCCTATGTTCAGTCTATGTTCAGCCTATGTTCAGCCTATGTTCAGCCTATGTTCAGTCTATGTTCAGCCTATGTTCAGCCTATGTTCAGCCTATGTTCAGCCTATGTTCAGCCTATGTTCAGCCTATGTTCAGCCTATGTTCAGTCTATGTTCAGCCTATGTTCAGCCTATGTTCAGCCTATGTTCAGTCTATGTTCAGCCTATGTTCAGCCTATGTTCAGCCTATGTTCAGCCTATGTTCAGTCTATGTTCAGCCTATGTTCAGCCTATGTTCAGCCTATGTTCAGTCTATGTTCAGCCTATGTTCAGCCTATGTTCAGCCTATGTTCAGCCTATGTTCAGCCTATGTTCAGTCTATGTTCAGTCTATGTTCAGCCTATGTTCAGCCTATGTTCAGCCTATGTTCAGCCTATGTTCAGCCTATGTTCAGCCTATGTTCAGTCTATGTTCAGTCTATGTTCAGCCTATGTTCAGCCTATGTTCAGCCTATGTTCAGCCTATGTTCAGCCTATGTTCAGCCTATGTTCAACCTATGTTCAATAGTGTCCCTGTTAGAGTGAGGTGAAGTACACCGCTGGGATTCACTGTGCAGGAGAGTTTTTAGTCTGAGCCAGCGAGCAACGGACTTTCAAAAAAAGTTTTTTTAAACTGCATTAACGCGCGATAAAATAATTGTCGGTGTTAATTAATTAATGCGTTAACGCGATAATAATGCGATAACTTGCCCAGCCATAATGTATATATATATATATATATATATATATATATATATATATATATATGCTCCTTGATTTTTAATGAAAATATCAGAAGAAAAACTAGAAATGGTGGAAAATCCAATACAGAATAATTGGATGGTCTGCATTACATTTCATGTTACTTCAACAACCACTGTGGGAGATACGACTGGTGGCAAGATTGATCAAACAAATCAAGGAAACACTAAAACCCAAAACGGATTGTGTGTGAATCAAAGCCTGATGCATCTTCCTCCTCTGTGTCATTGAGCTCCATTGTTGTCCATTAAAAACTCATCATCTGTTGCCCTGGGTATTATGTTCCTTCATTACCATGAACACACACACTGTTTGTTTATTTTGACCAAATCTCATGCACACACACACACACACACACACACACACACACACACACACACACACACACACACACACACACACACACACACACACACACACACACAGTCATGCTGCCACAGATACTCACTAGAGCACCAAATGTGGATTAATCCGCAGCAGAAAATAGTCCCCCAATAAATGTTTCCTTCTGTTTGCGTAACCTTTTCTGAATAACACAGTGTCCAGTTGTTAAAGTAAACATGCAAAGTCTGAAAGTATTTAGAAACACATTGTTGGTTTTGGTCTTTTCATGGTATTTATCATGTCCAACCTACTGACTGCTATCAATCAACAAACAATAAAGACGTACGTTCAGTGTGAGACTGACCTGTGTGATGCCAGGCGAGTGCGTCATTCCCAGTGCGTGTCCACTGAGCTGCTGGTGCTGGTGGTGCTGGTGGTGGTGCTGGTGGTGGTGTGGACTGTGCAGCCCCCCCAGGTGTGCCTGGCTGTGGAGGGGAGGGCTGACCTGGAGAGGAGGGGGGGACGCGGACGCCATGCCGCCGAGGGACAGAACTCCCTGGTGGGGGACGCTGGGCCGCGGGACGGTCCCTCTTGAGGACAGAGCCTGGAGCTGGGGGTGGAGCTGAGTTTGAGGAGGGGGCAGGTGCGGGCTGAGGCCAGGGCTCGAGGCGTGGGAAGGGTGCGACGGGTGAGGGTACGGCATGTACATGCTCGGGTGCTGATGGGGATGGGGAGTGTGGGGGTGAGGGTGGCCCAGTGAGCCGGAGGAATGGTGCTGGCCCGGGTGACCAGGGTAGACCGAGGGTTTGGTTGTAAACATTGAGGTAGAGGAAGAGGGAGGCGTGGAGGAAGAGTGGGGCGGCTTCATTTCAGATGGATCATTGTAACTCTGGAGAACAAGAAAAGGGAAACAGTGAGCAGGGCTCACACTGACCCATTTAGTGCCTTAAAGGGATACTTTGTGTTTAAGTGAGGTTCTTCTCCATGGTCAGTGTTTTACGGTTAGGGTTGGGTTAGATGAGGTTTGTAGAAACAGACAGGAGTAGAGTATTGTTCTGCTGTCAACGTATTTTAGACACCTAAACCATCAGTTATAGTTCATGCTATGTCTAGAATATCTTCACCTCTCTACGTTGCTGTCACACGGCCTTTCTGATGGCGAACTGAAGCTGTTATCTACTGCTGCCTCCATCAGTCAGTTCGTTTGTGTTATTGTGTGACTTTGGTGTTTTAAATGGTTCGTTTGGATTCACCAGAGTCACACACTAACACAAACAACCAGCAACTCCTGTGTTCTGCGAGAGTCTGGTGACTTTGAAGAGATATATCACTTCAGACCAGGGTAGGAAATTCACATATTTTTTTGGGGGCAATTTTTGCCCCCACTGACTGAAATCCAGGGGCATTTTCAAAAAATTGGGGGCATTTTTTGAAACTTGTGAAATAACATTTAACCTTTGTTCAAAATAAAACATATACTTATTTAGGCTTACAGTATATGAGCAATTGTCATCATATGGCAATAATAAGACTATTAGGCAGTAGTCTACAGATTCAAAGTGTTTTCTTCGATTTATTTAACAAAAAACAAACAAATCAGACAATCACATTCAATTTAATTCTTATTTCTCTGTGGTTATTTATTGTTATCATTAAATGTTTTAAACAACTATTAACAATTATTAAGTCAACGATGCCTTGATTACATATACATCAGTCATTGTATGGAAAAATATATTTTTGTAGCACCTCAAATATTCAGATATTACCCATTTTTGTGCTGAACTTATGCATTAGTCATTGTGTGGAATTTTTAAGAAAAACATTTTTATAGCACCTTCAAATTTTTAAAAATGTGCCATTTGAAGGTACAAATTCAGTTCAGAGTTTTTGCTGAGTAAAATATCTTAATTGACTGTCAGTCAGGTATTATTCATTTCCAGCAACCCTCAAATCAAAGAATAAAGACACTTTAGGTGTATTTCCCTTTAACTGACGAGATGCAGGTAGCATGTTTTACACTTAATGTGAATATAATTCATTTAATCTAATTTCCATTATGCAATATGTGTACTTTGTTGGCATCTTATTCTGAAAACCGGATGTTCGTCTGAATAAACCGGATGTTGTCTCACGTTAATCTTTCCGTTAACTTTCAAAGTCCTTCGCTCGCTCCCGATCTGCACCGTTTAAATGCGTTTACCGTGGATTTCAGGAGTTGCTGAGTTGACCGCTGTCTCGCAGTCTCAGGTCTGATTAAGAAGCGCTCCATTTTTTTTAGGGGCATTTTTTTCCCCTCTCCGAGTGATATCAGGGGCAAAATGATATTTCTTAGGGGCAGTTTTGCCCTCGTGTATTTCCGACGCTGCTTCAGACCCCCATCAGAAAAGGCTGTATGGCAGTAAAGAGGTGAAAATATTCTCAATGCAGAGAAAACTATAACTGATAATGATGTTTTCAGGTGTCTAAAATACGTCCACAGCTTTGCTCCTGTGCTGGTTCTCCTGTCTGTTTCTATAAACTCCATCTACTGTAGTAAAACACTGACTATGGAGAAGAAGCTCATACAAACACACCTAAAGAAAGCTAAGCTATCCCTTTAAGGCACGAGTTAAATGCCAAGAACTGTGATTATCTCAGTGTGAGTGGAGTACCTGTGAGACCAGACTGGCTCTGTAGGCTGCCAGTTGCTTCAGATACTCCTTCTTGGCCGTCTCGGTCCTCTTCTTGTACGACTGAAACACAACCATTTGAATTCTCAACCAGCTACTGGATTTTACATCTCTATCTCAGTTATACAGCATTTGAAAACAAATTGTTCTGCATCAAATGATTGAATGCATTAAATCATCTCAGGTGTTGCCATCATGGGGCCCACAGTGTCTCCCTCAGCTTACACAGTTATCTAACAACACATAACCACAATGAGGACTTCCCAGGGCACCAACAACTATTCTCTGAATCTCAACTTTTAAAAATTCAGTTCACACACCACTATTGGCTTTCTTGCGAGATGCAGTGATTGGTAGTCTCAGTTGTCTTGCTAGAGCTCAGGTTTCCCTGCAGAACTGTAGGTTCCCATCAAAAAGACAGTGTAGCTACTACTACAAGAGTGATGGGCTAGCAGAGAGGCACACGGACACACTAACTTAAAGATGGAAGACCGACCTGTTTCTCTTCCTCTCCCAGCCCGTCCCACATGGAGGCCACGATCTTTGACACCTCCCCGAAGGTGGCGTTGGGGTTCTGGGCCTTGATGTTGGCTTGGGTGTCCCTGAAGAACAAGGCGTAGGCGGACACTGGCTTCACTGGCTCATTGGGGTCCTTTCGCTTCTTCTTCTTTGGTGTTTTGGGTTTCTTGGAGATGTCCACTGTTGCTGGCCTCTTCTCTGGTCCACTGACAAGCTAAGAGGAGAAGAAGGCCGTTGAGTAGGACACAGACAGGGACGGTCAGGATGAAGACATGGAGCACAAATGTATAATCAAACTCAGACGGTGGTATGTGAAGTAAATGACATCTCTGAAACATCATGTTTCTTTTAAGAGTCATCATTAACCTGACATGTTAACAATGACGGACAGCGAGCCGTTTGGCGGTGTAACAAAAAATATCCTAGCAAGCAAAGGAGAGCATATTGTAGCGAGCGCGCGCTCGCTGTACCCAGCATGCCGTTTGCTGGTGTAACAGTAAATAGGGGTCCCCTCCCAATACACTACTCAGTGTGTACTGGGGCACTACTCATAAATATGTCCCAGAGATCTCAAGAGCTCACACTTCCTTGGGGCCTCAGTGATATACAAACCAAGTGTGAAGTCGATCGGATGAGCGGTTGTGAAGAAAATCAAAGGACAAACAAACACAGACAGAGACTCACATGACTGACATGTGAACTCAACCGTTCTTGTTTGATGTCGAGCTCTGACTCAACCACAGAGTTCAGAGATGGGAAACTCCTCAGCAGTCAGCAGAACCATCAAGACCAAACACAAACAGTGTCGACATCTGTCGGTCCCCAGCCTGACATTCTTTCAGCCAGAGGACTGCTATATTAATAATATTATAGGCACAATCAAATGCAAAGTCAACGCAGTCAACATGTATCTAGTTTATTCGTGACACGCACCAAAAGAGAGGGGGAAGGGAAAGTCATTTCATGATCGTTTCATGGGATTCTCTGATTAGGCGCTAACTACAGATAAAATAGAGGTCAATGTTCAACCGGTGCACTTAATTATCAATTCATGAATCCCAATTATTAAAGATAATCTTTAAGTACACAGCCGTTCAGCTGACCAAGCAGTACTGCATATACAGTATGTCTCCACACAAGCATAAGATTCAGTAAATATGAAGAATGACGTTTTCTTTGTCCCTATTTCCCCTGAAATGAGTACAAATTGACACCATTCTTAACAGGAAACTGTGTTCTCAGAAATAAGAGACCTGGAAAATAAAAGAGTTGACTCAGCCTCCTTTGACTCACTACAACTCGCTATCCATGTCCTGGATGACTGCGACATGCACAGTCTCCTGATTTTCACCTCTCTATGTACTAGTCATGGGGATAATGTGTGGACTGTTCTTGCCAGCAATGTTCCCTCTAATTTTTCATGTGTCTGGGCATACACACAAGCTCCCTGAGCACACTGAGGACCACTGTGAGCAACATCAGATGTGCACGCTGTGGCCACACACCAGTATCACACCTGTTCAAAACCTTGGATCATAGCAAGTTACATGGCTTATTAAAATAATCAAATTACAGCAGCAATTTTCACTAGCTTACTTTTAATATAAGTGATTTGACAAACTTTAAAGGAAAAAGACAAAAATCTTGTTGTTCATGAGATGTGTAGTATGTTTTATGTGAGAGTCCTGCTTGGCCATGGGAAGAGTCCTGCTTTGGCCTGTGTGAGGTCCTGTTGTGGCCTGTGTGAGGGTCCTGTTCTGGAAGAAATGATACATATACACCTTTCAGACATAACATTTTGTTCACATTAAAACATTCACATTTTGCACAATGACGTGTGCTGTAGCTTGTGATACAGTGTAAATTCCTGTAACTCTGTCTGTAAAATATGTAATTACTCAGTTTTTTATTATCATTTATACTACCCATAAATTATCTAGTAGTAACATAATTTAATGATTAATATCCATAAGTAAAAAATCTTAATAAATGTCACTAGAATATGCACAAATCTGACTTAAATTTTACCTTATTTTTCACGTCTGTCCTTCTCACTTCTCCAATGGTTGTACACTTTGTCCAGGTTGATGGCTTCGTCTGCTTCTTGCTTTGACTTTATGTCGCTGCCCGTTCGTTTCGCCATGATAAGGGGGGATAAGGGGCATTTGCGTCTCGTAACTCCGCCGCCCTGTTGTTAGCTAGCTAACCTGCACGGCGCGAATGGGCAGGGCAATAGTGTCAATGCTATGATTGGCTGCGTAGCGTAAGTGAACCGAATCGTATCATTGGCTGGACACCTGTCACTCACTGAGTTACGTTGCAAAATAGTACAGAAAACAAAATTATTATTATTATTATTATTATTATTGGTTTAATTGATTAGATAAGATTAGGACTAATATTAGATATTAATTAATACATTTATGTTGAATTTTATTTTATGCGCTGCATAGATTTTCTTGTGCGCTGAGAATGTGCGAGCAGTGCGCGATTGCTCAAGCGCGCAGCTTAGAGGGAACATTGCTTGCCAGTGCACTGTTTCACTGCGCCCAGCGACAGCAGCTTGGTTTCCACCCACTCCTGCTTCAGAGCTATGAACTACAGCGCACATTGTGTATTTGTTGACCTTTAACAACTCGATATCAAGAAGAACACAGTTTTAGGAGCCGGAGTTCACTGATGAAGAAACTCAACAAAGGGAAGATGAAGGCTGACACGTGAATGGGAACACTGTTTTCATTGTTGACAACTAGACCTCATTGCATTGTTCTTTCTGATGTCCGTGACAGCAGCAGCTTTCAAACACTGCTCAGTGGAGGAGCAACACAGAAGTTGACTTGAAACAGGTTTCTTATTTGAAATGGTGAGCGAAAGTATTCAACATTCACTTAGATAACAGTCTAAACGTCAGCTTCTCCTCTTCATCAGGACTGTGTGGGTGTGGTGTAGCCCAGCTGGAAGCCTGGGGCCAGATTTCGATTGAAAAAGTAATGGTAAATTCTGGTGAAACTAAAGGTGAAAATATGTGACGTAACCTTTTCCCCCACTTCAGCGCAACGAGAAGACAAACACAGAAACGTCTCATGTGAGATAACTTTGGCTCATGTGTGTTCATGTCGTCACTTACAGAGATAACCTGAATAAATAGGCCTTTAAATGAGCAATGTTTGAAAGGTGCCATACACAAATATAGAATTTTGTAATGATTACTAAAATCCAGAGGCTAGTATATCAACATGAGTAACACTACATGTCGTGTAGGGTCACAGAAGCAGCCATAGTTTAGATGTGTGGGAGTATTTTATAAAGGTATAAGCAGCAATGTCCATGCTGTGTTCCTGCTGAAGCAAACACTACCTGGATACCTGCTTGTGATGGTGCCCATATACAAGTCATCCCTCTACGTCACCAGTGAGAATGATACAGTGGGTAGATATCATTCAGCAGTACAGTAATGCTTTCATTTCCCCAGAATATGAACAGTCACTTTGGTTTCAGTGTGAGAGACCGAATGGTGAGGGAGCTGATTTCCATCTAGTTGATATGCAGGGAGAACGGCTCTATTATGACACATAACATTACCATAAGAACTATCCACAGTCTACACACACACACACACACACACACACACACAGCAGGACCAAATGCTTGCTACAGCCCAGCCAGATATGACTCAGTGACTCACGAGTGTCTGTCTGTGAGTGGTTGTGTGTGTGTGTGTGTATTATTTTCTTTTTTTTTTACCCTGAGTCCGTCATCATTGTCGTCCTCGTGTGCTGAACTGGAGGGAGATGGTGTGGCGGATTTACTTCCAGGGGGTGAGGGGGAGTTGTGGGTAACAGAGTTCCCACTCAGCCCCAGCTGGGATTGGTTGATGGTGGACAACTGGCTTTGCTGGCTCATGCCCGATTGGCTCCTGGGTCCGAGAGCAGCCTCGATTGGCTGCTGGCTGCTGGTGAACCGAGAATCAGAGTTCACCATCTGCTGCATCTGTGCAAAAAACGATAATGAGAGTTGGTGAATGAAAGAAAATACGAGGTGTCATTTGGAGTTTGATGAGCATGTCTTTATCTACTACAGTCCACGTCGTTCATCGGCTTTCCTTTGTTCCACTTGGCCTTTCATCGGCCCTTTGGTGCCATTATTTCTTGTAGATTATGATAAAAAGTGCACAGAAATGTGATTCAATACAGGATGACATGCAAAGTTACAGAAGAAACATCAACTGCAGCAATATGGGTTAAAAATCTAAATAAACTGACATTTAAAAGCAAAGGTGAACAGTTTTTCCTCCTGGGTCCTTCTTGGTCCACTTTAAAGCAACAACATGCACCTTTTTGTCTTGTGACAGGAAATGTGTAGCTAGTTCCACCCAGTCTCTCAGCTTCTGAGTTGAACACATGACCTTCATCTTGTGTCTCTTTGAAGCAGCATCTGAGCCGAGTGTTCACTAACCTGTGAAACCACTACAGCAGCACCAGTACTCTCTCCTGATTCTGACTGCCTTGTCTCACCCTGTTTTCTTTTAACTTTGCTGTTCTCCCCTGTTTTCTACTATTGTTATTGCCGTGACTTCTGCTTGTTTGGTAGAGGTCCTCGCTGGATACCCGAGTGTAATTCTGCACAGAGATCACATTCACAGCCCCTGTGCGTACCATTTCTACCTCAATGTTTCTACATGTTGCTCTGGATGAGCGTTGTTTTAAGGATGGTGACTTGAACAGAATACAAGTATTGTTCAGTGTTACACTGACAGCATTACTAACAAAGTGTACAGACCATCCAAAAGTCACATAAACACACTTTTTGATTAGGTCATGCTTTCCTGTTTCAATTTGAATTCTCTATGCAGTCAAACACATGAATAAAACAAATCTTATGTGATTCAGGCAATCATGTCAATTCGGCAGTCTTTGAACCAATTGCAGATAAATATATCTCACAATAATCCGCAATCCGTTGAATCATAACCCCTGTATCATGATGCGCATCGTGTAGCCAGATGCACAGCGTCACTCGTAGTAACAAACCCTTCCAGTCTACAGTTCCCCTCAGGAGTCGTAACCCCGCGACCCGGCCCAGGAATAGTGGAAGTCAATGGATGGATCCTCGTTTTCACAGCTGCAGCAGTTAAAGAGACACATATATGTTTCTCAGGAGTTGGTAGGAGAGTGAAAACATGACTGCTGACTGTCTGCTGCTCCGTGTCTGAGCATCACTGCCAGAACAACTTCATCAATGGAAGTAGCTGGTGAAGGCCAGATATTTCTCTTGGGAGTTGGTGGAGAGCAACACAGCCTTTAGTTCCTATCAGACTAATTATAAAATAGAGAATTTTCTGCCGGGTCTCTCAATCAAAACATTAACAAAGACGGAGTTTAGTGACGTCGTGAACTAGCATGGGTTCATGGGAGTTGCCATCATTGCAGTAAGGGCTGGGTACCAGCCCTCAATAAGGTATCGATCACAATAACCCAGTACCAAGTAGTATTGAGACTTCACCAGTCAGGACATCTCGGTGGGCTGTGAGTCGAGCTGCCGCTAAGGTCGGCTCAGCTTGATTGATGACTACAATCATCCATAAAACATATAGTTGAAAACCACCAAGATTTAAAAAGTGTACCTTAAAAAAGTGGATAAAGTCAATTCATGACGGCTTCTGGCCGACAACCACAAAGATGACCAGATGAAACAGACCGCTGCCTTGATTCAAATGAGAGATTTAAAGGGTTCAAAATTGTTGCAACCCAACCCCGGAGAGGAAGAAGATAGCGTTGGATGGATGGATGAGAATTGTTGGAAACATTTGGGATACTGTAAGTACACAACTCAACAGTTAATAAAAGATAGGTCGAGTCATTTTTAGACATTTTAAGGCAGAAAAGTTACATATTATACCTTTACATGTGTGTTAACGAGATGATAACATCTCCGATGCTGCTCTAAGTGTCATTGACACTTTGCTCCCACTCTGCCCCACATTCAGGTCGGTGTCTTAGATTCCATATTGGAGTGAACAGAAGGTGTGCTGAAACAGTATCTGAGCTACATAACATGTTTATGTAACAGACCCAGCTGGGCTCTGGAACAGTCTGCCTTTGCTTCACAGGTTTTGCACGGTGTGCAGCAGCCCGGGATTCACTAATAATGAAATCTGATAGTAACCGTGGCAACAGGCGATACAGGTCAGGCAGAAGACGGGATCAGAAGTCATTCAACATAAATTCCCGCTCGCGTGTAAATACATCAGTAGAGACACTGAACTCCATTTTCTGCACTCTGCAGAAGTTGCTCCATCCTTTTATCTGGAGGAGACATTTTGACCAAATACGAGCACTGCTTTATTTCCTCCTGCATCCACGGCCTCAATAAGTCTTCAGAGAGCTGATGTACTGCTGGATATAGAGTGACCAGAAGGTGTGACGGTCACACCTGTGTCATGATGTTCCATTATGCATCGCCGTCTCTCAAAACAACCGTCTCCAGAGAGAATACACCTCATATCAAATGGAATAAAAAATGTCAAAATGCCTCAAATCAATCTGTATACAATCAAATAAAAGTGAAGGGCGTCTTATGCAGAATGTTCCTTAACGTTAACATGTTAATGTCACATCAACATGCATGTTAATATAAACCATGAAGCAACAAAGCAGCTGTTTTTGTTGAAAGACTTCTGCTCTGGAGGATTTAGCATTTCTATTGAGAGGTTAGAGTCTTTCTGTTGATGCACAAGCTTCAAGTGTTCAGCATTGAGTGCATAGCTCCATTAAGCTTTTACTACAATGGAGCACATTAGTGAGCTACTTCTTAATGTAATGTGAGGAGATATTTTCTGATGTACCGTTTGTTCTGTACTCATCCCAAATGGATTACACGAGTATTTTATTCAGTGATCTTTTTATGACGGAGTCTTGACAGTCGATACTGTTTCTTCTCGACATACATGTGAAGCTCCAACCAGTCCTGAACTACATATTCTCAACATTTATCTTGGTGTGGCAGCTTTTCTTCACTATGTCGATGTGCATTTTAAACTATTTTCAAAGCATTCTTTCTTTGTCAAATGTTTCTGTTTTCATGCTGATATTTTAGGCCTTTGGTGCCATGATGTGATGTTTATGACTCTTGATGTATTGAGTAGTCGTTGTACATTTCTTCCCCAGGAACGTTGTCCAGTGACACCCAGTTTGTACTACTGTATATATAAATACTGCAATACTTTAATCAGAGGGCCATTGGCCCCATCACTGCTGTGTTTCCTCCTCTGGCTACTGATAGAGACTTTAAATGAAAACCTTCATGCCTGCCACTTTTAAGTAGTTTTGGACAAACAGGAGGAGGATATTTCATGGTGTATTTTGGTGTGTGATCCTTCTTTCTGTGTAAATCACTTCAGTCTCGTGATGAGTCAGTCATCAGTGATATTCGGTCTATTTCTCAGGAAAACAAAAGCTATACAAAAAGTGATTGCCGACACCTTCAGCATGGGAACTTTGACACCTACTGTAGCAAATATGAAGACGGGACTCGTTGATGATGAGTATTTAGAGTTTCCTCTCAGTAAGCATCGAGTAATAGCGGATGTGGTCTGGTGTGCTGCGGCTGTGCCCCTCTCGGGACCGCGTTACCTGAACCCGGTTACCGGCAGCAGCCTTCTGTGGTATTTAGATGGAACACCGAGTGACATTTCTCGAACACGGGAAGAGCTTTCGGATTGACGCAGAAATGCTGAAAAATAATAGCTGCGTTTCGGCATTGGTTGGGTTGGAACTTCGATAAATGTCATATTAGTCAGTCGAAATATCCTACTGTGATAATTCTCCCAACTCTTAGTTCAGCTGAGCTATCGACGAAGCATTGTTAAATAAGAAAAATACGTAACAATCAAAACCTTTACCGTGTTTTACAACAAAACTGCTGATTACATTATATGTTATATTGTTATTATTGTTACAACAGTATGTATTATATGATAAAACTGCAAGGTGCAGGATAATAAAAAGTGTTTACTTGACAAAATTGAAATGCACTTAAGGAAAATGCGGAGTAGGTCATTGAAAGAACGGAGGTGACAAGGTCACTCAACAACACATTGTGCTGATACAACATTATCGATATTCAAAAACACTTTATACCAATGGAAAAATAACAACAATCAGCTTTTCCTTTGGGGGGACATTTCTGTCAATGGCCAAAGAGAACACCAGAGGGGAAACCCCCGATGAAGACGAGTGATGACTGACTCATGTTCCGAGAAGGGAAAAAGCTTTGGCTCTCACACTCTTCACACAGGTGTGGTTGATGACTGAATTTCAATATGAAAGCTACAGCGGTAAAATTCTGAATCCGTTCTTGATTTTAGTCAGGAGAAATCCACACTTGTTTCTGTATTTCATGAATGAGTTTGCCCAGTTGTCATAGAACAGTAGATGTTACATTGTCCGTTCTTGTTTTTATGTCTTTCCATAAGAACTACGCTGATCATGACTATGGTGCCAGTGTGGTCACTTGTGGTTACTCTCCCTCATACTCACCCTTTCACAGTTCATCAAAGTTAAATGGAGCATTTTGGTCTTCTGAAAATGTCTTTGGCTGTGCTAAAAGACTAACGAGACTAAAACACTCTTTTCACTGGCCAAAATTAGCATCACAATTAATAGCACAGTTAACTTGAATTACAGGGTACGACGCTAGCGTTAGCTGGAACTTAGCGAGTGCTACGCTTACGGTAGCCTTGCTCCTCCACAGCTGCATCCTCTTGTCTAAATATGGTCACTTCTGGCTCCAAAGAAACAAGATGGTGACGACCAAAATGCCAAACTTCAGGGTTCAAAATGGTCGTCAACGAACCAATATGTGACGTCACGGTGGCTACGTCTACTTATTTTACCAAGTCGATAGCTACAACTTAGTTACTTTCCTTGTCGATTAATCTGCTGATCATTTTCTTGATTAATCATTTGGTCTGTAAAATTAAAAAATGCACATCATGGAATCCAATTGACATGTCAGACTTTGTACGGGCAACAATCCAAACATCAACATCATCAATTTATTATAATGTAGGACCAAGAAGAGCATTTTTGCTCAAAAAATATTTTAACAATGAATTGATTTACAAAATAGTTGTTGACACATTTTCAACGAATCAATTAAAAGCTGCAGCTCTCTATTGTCTTTGTGCTTGACTAATCACACTGTGTCCAAAGCTGTAATGTAAGGGTGGATTCCCATGAATACATTGTACGTTCTCATGGTGGTGCTCTTTTCTTTGTTCATCCATGTCACTGCTCATGCAAAGTTATCAGTTGTTCTTTTTGTTTCAGACAAACAGCCGAGGGTAAATGAATCCAACAGGGCTGTGTAGATGAGAAACGTCCTGTAAATGACTGTAGGTTGGATTCCTTTTGGGTTACATCCATATCATGACACACAAAAGACCTACTATCGTTAAACATCATGGATTATTACTTTGAACCAGGTAAGAACACCATCACAAAATCACAAAAAGAAGCTCTCGGAGCTAATCATTCAGACATTAACCTTCATTCAGATGGCAGACAGGAAATAAAAAAAGAGCAGTCTCGATATTAACTGCAACTGAGCGGTCTTGCCTCTTCCTAGAATAATACAGACACACACACACATATTCACTTGAATCTTTCTAGCCCCCGATTAGGCCGAGCCAGGCACGGTTGCTAGGCAACCATCATTCATGGACTGGCAGTAAATGAATGTTAGTATGAGAATATAAAGGCGAGGTAGGGAGAAGCAGAGAGAGAGAAAAGGTGGGACTGAGAAAGACAGAGATGGAAAATAAGATCTTCCCTTTAGGCCATTCAAATCATTATCTCCACTGTGACACGCTTCACAGACGGGTCAGTCACATTCATCGACAATAAAGAGGATTTCATTAAAAGTTATTAAAAACGCTGTTATTTTATGGTGCTTCTAATTCAGCCAGGGTTGAGAGCTTCATCACGAGGTTTCAGACACTTCATATTACAGGAGGTAGATTCAATATGGAGCTGGAGACAACAGACAGAACGATTCAAAGATCAAGAGTGGGAGGTGAGAGGTTTCGTTCTTAATAACATGGAAGACATCTTTATTTCAGATACTGACACACATATGTGTCACCCCACTGAACACTCCGTTTCTCTGACAGTTGAAGTAACTACAGGTCTGTGGAGGTGAGGCTTTCATTTCTGTAGTGTACGGCACACTCAGCCACATCTGAAAGTCACAGCTCAAAGCAGAATTTTCACTTTACTGTGAAATGAAGACTTAAATTATGAGGAAAATGCCGACCAGCTGCCGCCATTCAAATAACACTGCTCCAGGCAATAGCCCCCTTTACACAGTTAAAACTGAGAGGAATATGAAAGAACAGAGTTCAAATATATCAGCTGTCAGTTTAAATCTTAGGACTTGCTGAGATCCATAATTCTCTTCCAGTAAGTAAAGTCATAGTATCTCTGAACAAGACCCAAAGTGATAGTCCACCCTGAAATAAGCACAGTGTGTAGTCGCTGTTAGGGAGCAGCAGCTGCTCGGCTCCAATTCATCTCCGTTTTATTTGTGTTTTTTACAGTAATCAAAGTATGGAAACCTGCATAGAACACAGAGCATGCGTATGCATGTCAGTTTGCATCTTTGACAGTTTGAAACCATCATCCTTGAGCTGATCTTTGACCTCTGATGGTGGAGCTGTTATACTGGGCAACATCCACTGACAGTTGGTAATCTTGAAACTAGCTAGAGTAGGCAAGATTTTAAAAATAAAGATAAAACTTAGTTCATTGCTGCCAATTTTCAAATGAATGTAGCTTAGCAGCGTTAGCTCTCCAAATCACTAAATACAGCAAGAACTGACCGCCTGTCCCTTCAGACCTCCCTCCTAAGACATTCCCCTAAAACAACCATGATGAACGTAAACAAACATGGCTATTGTTAGTGCTCACAGCTGTTCAGATAAAAAGCTTGTGGATGACTCCGGTGACGAGCAACGAGTGCACGGGCACAATACACGGAGACAGGTAGACAGACAGGTAGGCAGGCAGGTAGGCAGGCAGGTAGGCAGGCAGGTAGGCAGACAGGTAGGCAGGCAGGTAGGCAGGCAGGTAGGCAGGCAGGCAGGCAGACAGGCAGGCAGACATGTAGGCAGACAGGTAGGCAGACAGGTAGGCAGACAGGTAGGCAGACATGTAGGCAGGCAGGTAGGCAGGCAGGTAGGCAGGCAGGTAGGCAGACAGGTAGGCAGACAGGTAGGCAGACAGGTAGGCAGGCAGGTAGGCAGACAGGTAGGCAGACAGGTAGGCAGGCAGGTAGGCAGGCAGGTAGGCAGGCAGGTAGGCAGACAGGTAGGCAGACAGGTAGGCAGACAGGTAGGCAGGCAGGTAGGCAGGTAGGCAGGCAGGTAGGCAGACAGGTAGGCAGGCAGGTAGGCAGGCAGGTAGGCAGGCAGGTAGGCAGGCAGGCAGGCAGACAGGTAGGCAGACAGGTAGGCAGACAGGTAGGCAGACAGGTAGGCAGACAGGTAGGCAGACAGGTAGGCAGGCAGGTAGGCAGACAGGTAGACAGACAGGTAGGTAGACAGGTAGGCAGACAGGTAGGCAGACAGGTAGGTAGACAGGTAGACAGGTAGGCAGACAGGTAGGCAGACAGGTAGACAGACAGGTAGGCAGACAGGTAGACAGGTACATAGGTAGACAGACAGGTAGACAGACAGGTAGGTAGATAGGTAGACAGACAGGTAGGCAGACAGGTAGACAGGTACATATGTAGACAGACAGGTAGGTAGTTTGTCCAATCATTGCATTCCTTCCAAATGCAATGATTGGACAAACTTATTACGGTCATGCGACAGCCACAGATACAGATACTGAGTGTTTTTCTTTTTTCTGTCTAAGCATTTGATTTATTGATTGCTGTCGGGACTGAACGAGAATTTCAGCAGAAATATCAAAAATGTTTTTGGAGATTACCAACCCTGCTTTTTAAGTGTGAGAAAGGGTGTTAATAGAAAAACAAGACACTTAGTCAAGTTTCCAAGGAGAAATACATAAAACATGACAGCCATAAAGGACCAATGGTAAACCCATGAAGGAGTACTGCATCTGAAATGACAGCAGCCAAATATACTTCACCCTCTCCTGGTCTCCTGTGCCCTTGATTCATTTCTCTCCTGCGTTTATTTCCTTTCTTGAATTTGAGAGAAGCAATCTCTGTCCTCTAACGGCACAGAAACTGTATTCCTGGTCTGTTTTATGTGCAATAGTATCTTGTTGCTATTGAAATGTTTTACTCTTCATTGTATTTGTAAATGTTTTTCAGGATGTATTTCTTTGCATTAAGTGCTGTAAATCTTGTAAATTGCCTCTGAATTTGAAAGGTGATTTGCACATTAACTTGCTTTTCCCACTGAATCACTTTTACTGCTCCTGCTCAGCAAAACATGAAGCAATATTTATCTTCGAGAACATCACCATAAGGCAGCTCATTTATTTAAGTTTTAAATCAATGAACGTGTAAAACGTATATCTATTTCAAATGTGTGCTCAGATGCACAGACTCTGCTGGAGTCTGAAAACAAACTGTCTATCTTTCATTGTTATCATTCATTTAAAGCCAGAATGATGCACTGTGCAGAGTAAGTGTGAAGTGGAAACTTCAAACCTCCAGTGGGAGATATATGAAATATACTCCATGTATTGAGGCATGTTCTACGTGGGATGTATAAATGACTGTTTTGCGAAAACGTGGGTACAAATTGTCGTGTTATGTTCTTTAAGCCGCCGGCTTGAGACTCGCTTTAGCGTTTTGCTTCTCTCGCTCCGGCCCTCATGTTGTTTTGCGGTACATGCATACTAAGCATTACGGTAAGAGTACTGACTTCAAAATAAAAGCAACCTTCCTGTGACCCTGAAAAGCAACTCTACACTCATTGAATAAGTCAATCAGTCAATTATATTAACAAATACATTTAAAAAAATACATGCATTAATATATATATATATATATGAATAAGGCAATATACATATTAGATAATACATAAAATAAAAATGGTGTGAATAATTAGTCAAGAAGTCAAGTCACAATCTGATATCATATCACAGTACATCAACTCAGATGATCATACGCATCAGTGTTACATAAAACAGATATATCGCGGCATGATCTCAACATATCGAGACATTATTTCTAAGCCACATTGCCTAGCCCTACTCCAGTGCACATGCTGCCCAGTAACAGCCTTTATCCACAGGAGCAAGACTGATAGACAACACTTTATGTCTCTGTTGTAGAAATGTAAGAACAGAAGGAGGATCTGGTCTGCGCTGCCTTTGTCAATGTTGAAACTAGAATAAAGTTTGCCATCTTGGTTGAACACAGCAGCGTGTTGTTGTTTCATAAATAGGGGCGCAACTCAACTTGTTCTCAACAACGTGATTAGTTGATGCCTTTATTCGCGATGCTAAAGCTCAGAAAAATCTGCCTTGCTCTGAAACATAAAAAAAACAATATGTTGTATTTTCATTACGTAATATCCGCAATTTGTGTGAAACTGCGAATTAATCACATGAAAAAAACGCCCCCGGTGTGTAAAGGCTTTAGGAATGGACTTTCAGAAAGGTAGCAGTCAGCAGTCAAACTTTAAAATGAACAATATTTGCATATTCAAATGTTCTGGGTTGTTTTTTGTGGCGCTTAACTCTCTTTAAGCCTAAAACCAAGGTGTAATCAGAAAGTACTATTATAAACACATATGTGGGTGAACAGGGCCTTTGAGCTGCAGTTGCCCTCACTTATGTAGTGGGTTAGCAGATAAATAATTATGAATACGTGCGATCATGTATGAGCACTCACCACGGACAGTGTGCTGGTCATTGGGCCGCCATCCGGACTGAAGGTGCGGCCATCTTGGTTCAACATAGCAGCCCTGTCTTGGTTGCCGGGCATACCGGGCAGATCCATGCCCTGCAGCTGGTAGGGGTGGTGTGGAGCGGAGCTGGAAGGGTTGTCCAGAGGGTGGTACGGTCCAGAGCGGGAATCATGGGGGAGGTGGGGGGGCAGCATGTGGTCTGGCAGGGTGGGGGGAGTGATGGGAGGGATGTTGAAGTCCTCATCGCCTAAAGCGCCCACTGAGTAGGACTGAAGCGAGACAGGAGAAAGAGAGAGAGAGAGACAATGCAATTAAAGGCACCTGGAAAGGTAAACTTTTTGAATGTCGTCTTCACTGATTGGACAAAGTCAGGTTTAGGAGAAACATGGTAGAGGTGGGAGGATGGGCGATGTCGCCTTCGGCGGGACTACATACGGGACTAAAAGAGACCAAAGTGTGATGAAACATCACTGTCAGAGATAATAGATGGAAGAGATGCCCATCACCCCCCCACAACACTGAATCTAGTCTGTGTTGTGTCATGATGTCATTCTTCCTCAGCCCAGAGCTCCTGTCAACAACTAATTATCACTGATGATATTCCCAAAATCATTCAGCAGCAGAACAACACAGTTGTTTATGTGTACAAGCCTCCTTTAACTGAGAGAATACACACAGTGTGTAAAAATATATATATCAGTGCTAATCTGACGCGCAAAAAGAAAACCAGCGGCAGAGCCTGATATGATAATGAATTATTCTGAGAGCGAAGACAAATGAAGAGGGAAATGGAGTGAGAGAATCACGCAGAAGAAGAAGAAGAGTGAGCGGGTGAGCGAGAGAGAGAGAGAGAAGCCCTCTCATACTAATCTGACAGAGGAGATCTTTTATGGAGACTGACAGCCTTTTCTGCTTGGCTAGCCACACCAGTCTCTCCCTCTCCTTCTCTTTGGCTCTTCATCTCTCGCCATCCCTTCTCCTCCAGCCCTCTTTTGCCCTCTCGCTCTTCTCCGCTCATCCTCAATTTCTCTTTCCTCTCTCTCTCTCTCTCTCTCTCTCTCTCTCTCTCTCTCTCTCTCTCTCTCTCTCTCTCTCTCTCTCTCTCTCTCTCTCTCTCTCTAACCCAATATGCAGTGTAGAGTTATGAGTTGCGTGACTTGTGAGCTGAGTGATGAGTTAGGACCAGAGCATGTGATGTGTGTGCTCACTGTGTTAGTCTGGTCCTTCAATATAAAGTGTAGGAAACAGAAAATATGGGAAATGATCACACCTTGCACTCCATCCACTAAAAAATGCCTCCCATTATCTCCCTTTGCATTGTTGATTCCCAAGGATCCATTTCTAACCTAAATGTTTCCCTCCTTCAGTGCTTTTAAAAGCCACAACGGGAAGGAGACCGAGAGTGTCGGTACACTTGGAACGGTGGAATGCATCTGATGTGTCAGCAGCCCGCTCAACACATCTCACTTTAGTGCTGATCCTTCAACCAGCAGCCACATTTGCCTTCACATGCTCTTAATTTGAAGGAACAGTCCGTGGTTATACTTGTCTGTTCAATGTGACTTTTGTGATCGGATGTATTTGGTAATCAAAGGTGCTGCAGATGAGCACTGGATGAACGAGGTAGTCGTAGCCGTTTTAGAGCTTTTAGATTTTTGCAACCAGTGAGCGGATCTTACCATATTTGGACTGCAGAGGAGTGTCATAGAGTATACAGCTCTTGCAGCGTTAGCAAGCTGTCAATCACTGTGTAGCCTCGCCCTAAAGCATACCCTGTTTACTGAGGTAATAAATCAAGAGAGAAGTAGAGTCATTTTCTCATAGACTTCTATTCAACCAGAGGAGTCGCCCCCTGATGGCCAGTAGAGAGAATGCAGCTTTAAGACATGAAGCTTTGGCTTCACTTTTCAGAAGCGGTGGTTGCCGCCTGTAAATTCTTCACAATAGAAGTGTAGACTGGTCCGTGAGGTAACTTTACTGTCAGCTCACACATCGTTTTTTGTACTTATTTGACAGATGACAGTGTAGAAATGGGAAAGCGAGAGAGAGCAGTATGACATGCAACAAAGGTCCCAGAGCTGAAAGAGAAGCAGCGATGTTGCGTTTGTACTGCATGTACTGTTAACCCCTCTGCTACCAAGGCTCCCACACCGCAGTCTGACATGAAGTGATGTTTCAGGTGTCACCAACATATGTTATGATGATACTGCTGCCGCGCATTTTGAAGACTGCAAATGCAATTATTTCGGGCAACGTTGTGTGTGGAGCTGCCGACATACACAGTAGATGTACAGATAGATGGAACTTTATTCATCCCAAAGAGAAATTGCACTTTTGAGATTTCTTTCAGTGTAGGGACGCTGGAGATGGCTTGAAGCAGGTACAGCATGTGATTCTATGTCAATGTAGTTAAATCTCTGCTTGCATTCTGATATGCATCAGTTCATCGATACACTGTAGTATATTTTGAGCTGCTGTAACTGGAGCACAACATGTACAGAACATTAATCTGCGACTGAAAGTAGTCCCAAACAAAATCAGCAATGTTCAGCTGTTTCAGGAAATAACTGAGACTTTTTTTTTTCATCCAAAATAAAAAAGCCATTTTTAATCAATGGGATTGTGGCTGAGTTTTTTCAAAATAAGAAAAATAAAGAATAACACCACTCTGATCTTTTAAGTCGATATAATCCTACAACGAATCACGATTAAAAATAACTTAATAATGTATTAAAGGGACAGTTCAGCCATTAAGTTGATTAAAGAAATGACTGGTGCAGCAGAGGCTCAGGTATCACAGATAGTCCCTGATATGGATCAAGCTCTAAAAACATTGAATACGACACTTCCCATAATGCAACACAAAAGCATCTTTTGTATTCTCCGTGACTACTAAATTGACTGACATGTGGATTGGGTGGCGTAATTAAAGGGACATCTAACAGACATCAGGACATGTAACTGTAGCTTCTAAGTTAGGAATGCAGTCTGCATTTTCCCTGTTGTCCTCTTCATTACATTACATTACAGTCATTTAGCAGACGCTTTTATCCAAAGCGACTTACAATTCAGATTCTATCACCGTAGGCACAGCTACGGGAGCAATTTTGGGATTAAGTGCCTTGCTCAAGGACACATCGACATGCGACTAGCGCCCAAGTAGTTCCAAGTAGTTCTCCTGCAACTAGAACCAGCCTGTGTATAGTGCTACACAGCCTCCCTCCACATACTGTATGCAAACTGGAGGTCACTTCAACCACCACCACCATCACCATCAGGGTCCTGAGGATGCTTTTGATTCAGTAGATCATCAGTAAAGTTCTAATGTCTTAAACATGTCTGAATCTTATAAGCTACTGAATACTTCCTTGTGAAATTGAAACACTACTAAAATCTTTATGTTGTAATGTAAGTACTGCTGAAATTACAGCACTGTAATATTTTACTGTAAAAACCATCAATCTGAATTGATGTAGTCTGTATTCCTGTCTGCTCAACTCCAAGTACAACTCAACTCAACTCCAGTCCAGTCCAAAAACATCTGGCTGCTCAAATTAGCTTTTTCCAATTCAGATCCTAAAATTCAAGATGTGCAATCTGGGATTTTCCATCAAGATAAGCAATCGATCAGTTGCTTACAGACCGTTTTCAATGGAATTGCATTGGGAAGGTTTATATTTACAACGGTGAAGTGCTCTATAAGACTCAAACCTTTAGGGCCATTGTTTGCTCCCATGTTTATGTGCTATGCAACTATGATCTGATCACTAAAGGCACATGTATGTAGTGCAGATCCCAATATCACTGTGTCACATATCACTGCAGGTCAGGGTTAAATGGAGCCGTATATTTCTTTGCATTCTTGTTAAGTCATATTCTACGATCACAAATGTAGTTTTAACTTTCTCCTGCTTCATGTGTTTCCAACAATATGCTGACTACACCGTGTTTATCTGGTCCTCACACAACAAGTCCTACAGTGTTTCTCAGACACAGTGTCCTGTTGGAGCTCAGCGCTCTGCATAAATTACTCTCTGTCTGTTGTCAGCCTCCCTCTCCCCCCTCGTCTGCTCCCTCTATCATTTCTTCAAGTTCTGAATAAATTATCTCTCTCTCTCTCCCCCCTCTCTCTCTCCTCCTCCTCTCTCTCCTGCCCCCCCTCTCTCTCCTCCTCTCTCCCCCCTCTCTCTCTCTCCTCCTTTCTCTCCTGCCCCCCCCTCTCTCTCTCTCTCTCTCCCCCCTCTCTCTCTCTCCTGCCCCCCCCTCTCTCTCTCCCCCTCTCTCGTTCTCTCTCTCCCCCCCCCTCTCTCGTTCTCCCCCCCCTCTCTCTCTCATTCATGTCAGTACAATAGCCTGTTCCCTGAGCTCTGGGAGCTTCTACAGAGACTAATGTAGTCAGGATTAAAGTCCTTTCACACATGTGTTCACATTACACACTTCTCACAACTCCATGTTCATGACTGTTTCATACAATATGAAAAAACACATAATGTCTGTTGGACATGAGTAACGTGTGACCATCAACATGAGTTTCTATAGAATGGTGATCTAATGTCTCTAGGAGGGGCATTAATAGTCATTAAACTAGATTGGATTAGAATTGTCTTAAATGTAAATGTATTTTAACTTCTGCATTTTCAGGGACTATTTATATACAAAATGTGCATATCAATCTCTAAATATGAACTTATCAGGATAGCTGGTATATTTAAACGCTCTGCACAAATTCATATTTTGTTTTAAATGCATCTTTAAAAATAGAGATTTGAGAAATCTGGGCCAATTTGCTGCAAACTGCTGTATCCTCTTTTATTTGTGTGTTATATTGTGTCACATACAGTCGTTGTGGATCTGATGATTTGAATATCATCTTGAAGAGTAACGTGTGTGTACTTAAACAGCTGCAATGATTACCCAAGTCTTCCCTGTCTCTTCACCATTATGGTCCCTCTTCTGGGAAACAGGAGATTCATTCTGTGGAGTTTCTGGCGGTCCCTGTGGACTAAAGTGGGAGTGTTTCCAAACACCAGCGTCCCTTTAGAAACCTCTCATTTTACTGCAGCAGGTGAATGACAGGTCGAAGGCTGCAGAGAAGCCAGATGTGAGCCCGTCCTCTGCTGGGAACCCTGCTGGTGTCTGAGCTGAAGGAGTTTCTGATGAATCCGCTAATCCTTTCATGTTTGAACGCAATTGGACCCGATGAGTATTAAGAATAACTATAGAGAAATAGCCCATATTCTCGCTGATTGTCTCAGAATTACATTGAGACTGCATCACAACCAGTTAATAAGCTCCTCATAGTCAACTTTGAATACATTCTAAATGCTGATTAGCCTAACAGACAGACAGACACACTCACACAGAAGGTACAGTGTGAGTTTGATGAATGATGATTTTCTTATTGTTTGTTCGCTCAGTAACGTGAAAAGAAAGTGTAAGATACATGTGTGAGTGTATGCTGCGTGTGGGTGAGAGCTGGGGGGGATTTCCTCCAACCATTTTGGTGGCCCCACTCACACAGTGGATAATAATCCATGGATATGTCGGGGGCCATGTTTAAGGAACATAAATACCATTTTACTGTTATAGGCATCACAATGCACATATATGAGAGCTGAGGATGTAATGATTGCACAGCACATATTTCATGTGAAGCATAACTGATTTGTGCTGCTCATACCAGGTCAAATGTGCCCGACACAAATCACAGTTCGGCTCTGTAGAAACTTCATGGCACAACCACAAAACCAGACGAGTAAAATGGCTCTTTTGCAAAAGCCACAAACCTTTTTGAGACGTTCACGTCGTGGTCATGGAACTGACTTGTAAAGCCAAAGTTATACTATCGCGGGGGTGATGTAAATTTTCTCGTCAGAGGGTGTTAACGTAGGTTCTGTGCAGTTGAACGCGTACTGAAAATGTGCAGACTACAGATACTCCACTCGAGGAACTGTTCAGTCATTATCAAACTAGTTATATAAACGTCAGCTTGTCCCACCGACAGGAGAGCAAAGTAACACCACATCAACACACACAGGGTCTAAACCGCATGCCGATAGTACATTTGGGGCATTTACAACTCCACTTCTGCTAATTATACGGCGCATAATCTGGACGCAAAGTAAGGCAAAAGAGACTTATTTAGTCTCCTTATTAATAACAGGTGTGTTTAGGGCGTAAGATGAATTTAAGAGGGTCATCTCTCATTCCTTTAAGAAGCCTGCAGCGTTTTAAAAATATTGGTTAAGAAAGGCTAAACGCAAACAAATCTGGATTGAAGCAGAATATTGCGTGAGATAAAAACATTGTGGATTTTGAAAATGATTGAATCAATCTTTTTTCATTAAATTCGGACTTTTGGACTTCACAACTATTATGGATTATTGCAAGTCAGAATCAATCCTGCGTTGCCACAACAGGGTTTAGCGTAGCTTGATCTTTATCTACAACTGTGCAGAAGTTCTGTGTTCAACCGTTGGCTCTCCCGCTTGCTGCACACGCGTGTGTTAACAGAGTGGTCGAGCAGCAATCTAACAGCACCATAAGTTACATTTATAAAACCTTTTCCCCCCTTTTATTAGGTTGATGATGTCATAAAATATGACGACAGTCATACAAAACCCTCAATAGAAGTTTTGGATGTAAACAAGGACATGTCTAAACTGCTGCCACAGATATGTTCCTTACCTGTGCAGCAGGTGGTGCAGGTCACACTACAACTGCATAAATACTAGGGGTGTAACGGTTCACAAAACTCACGGTTGGGTTCGGTACGATACAGTGGAGCCACGGTTCGGTACGGTTCGGTACAGTAGAAAACTATAAATGCCAGAGAAATGTACTTGATTTTAAAATATATTTATTCATTACAACTAACATCATGAAGTTATTCTTTGACTTTGAACAATGATGGAACTATACCTGAGTGACCCATCTTCTGGGGTGTCTTCTTAGCAACACATACGCATAAAACACAAAAACTGCTCCTTAATGGTATTGTTACTTACATCTTGCAAAAGAGATTTTTAATCTCAATGGGACTACCTGGTTAAATAAAGGTTTTTTTTAAAAAAAGATTTTTTTAATTTTTTTAATTTCTATTCAAACGTATTCGGTTCGTCATGCGTACCGAACCGTGAGCCTCGTACCGAACGGTTCAATACGAATACGCGTACCGTTACACCCCTAATAAATACATAAACACTGTTGCTGTATTTACCACAGTTGTTTGGCCATTTAAACTCCGTGTTTGTGTGTGAGTTTCAGTGTTATAAAAGTGTGTGTGTGCGTTTACCCAGGGCAGGCGATGTGAGTCGGCCATGTGTGTGTCCCTCCTCCAGTGCTGGGAGGGCTGGTTGGGTGGCGTCACCTTGCTGAGAGGGTGAGGGGGCTGTGGCACACGGAACTGTGGGAAGAACAGAGACAAACAACAGTTCAAATGGATGCAGGGGCCAGGGAAGGGTCAAAGGTCAAATGAAAAGGTCACTGAGCGCAGCAAGGACAGAGCGAGAGAGATTCTACACACACACACACACACACACACACACACACACACACACACACACACGGGTCAAAATGATATTTTATCTTTATTGTTGGGCGATATTGCTTTTACTTAAAGACCAACTAACTGAACGGAGTTAAGAGAGCGAGTCGGAGAGCTATTTAGAGAAGGAGCGAGATAAGAGGGAGAGGCTGTAAATAAATTGCTTGTTCATTCCCTCCGCAGCTCATCCCTGATAAGAGAAGGTTACATGGAGCACTGTACAGCTGCAATGAAGGAAGAAAGACAAACAGAACACCGGGAGACCAGAACAACACTGGCACAACAGGCTCGTTAGTTCATATTTTACTTTAGTGTCGTTCACTCTTTTCTTTTTGAACGTATTAATATCCATACAGCCTCCCACTACAACCACAAGCAGTGATCAGCTCTGTTAAGCTGAGCAGGCTCAATATTGATTGAAGGAAATGTTCAATATTTGGGAAATACGCTTATTCGCTTTTGTGCCGGGAATCACATGAATAGATCAATACTACTCTCATATCTGCCCATTACATATGAACCTGGAGCCAGTTGCTGGTTAGCTTAGCTTAGCATAAAGACTGGTAACAGGGTTGTGTTTCAGGCATCCAGCGGAGGCTCCAGGAAGTCACTGCAGCAGGCCAACAAACGGTCCAGCTCGTCACTCCCTATAACATGCACGATGCTTGTTTTGCATTGTTCTTTGTACGGATGAAACAAATATATTTAGTTTGTATATTAGTGACTAAATAAGACAATTGGCCTCATGCAGCAACGTTCTCTTAAATTTCTCTTAACTTTCTGTAACGATAAGTCAACTCCAGATGCACCAAACGTTCTGAACCATCCAAATCGGCTGCTAAACACTACACAAGGGCAGGTGTTGAGCCGTGTGCAAATACTGATACTGAGAGATGGCAGCAAAAACAAGAGAGGCTGGAAAAGAAGAACTGCAGCGGTAAACATGTGAGTGTCACTGGTGGACAAATCAAAAAGCATCGAAGAGCAGTTTGTAAGGCTTTTTGTAGTCTTAGTGAGTTCAACGGTAGTATCTCTTTAATAATCCAATCATTAGAATTACTGTAAAAATACAATACATTTGATCATATGATATTGATGCATTTTTTTTTTTCATGTCCCTCAAATTTTAAACTCGTTTCCTTGCATTGGACAAACAATTTGTGGACTTTGAAAAACAAGATGCTTTTTTCTTATTATGTAAAAGTGCCCTCATGAAGAGCTTCTTACCGAAGAGAAGACATACAAATAAGAACACACGAGTGAATCCAAGGCTTCAGTGGGTACTAACAGGATCCTGCATGAGGCCGAGCGTTTCATCGAGCCGCTCTCTTTGTGCTTCAGGGTGAGATCAGTAACATCACACACTGCTGCCCCATTAACAATTCAAAAGAAATGACAAGAGTGAAGGGTCACACTGGACTCAAATTGGTCACATTCATCACAACAACCTCTGACTTTATGGAAGCCATGGTACTTCTATAACACAGCCATGAATTCTTATTCCTCACACTGCTCCCGGTCTTCTTATGGCACAGCAATATAAATAAAACATCAAAACATGAATAATGCATCTCTGATGGTCTTTCTTATTAATATGGGCTTTGCTGGGCGGTGAGGTAATTCTGCACGAACAAACACATCTCTAGAGGTTTCCACAGTGAAAGCAGTTACACCCACAGCCGTATAAAACACTCTGTTTGCTGCATAGCGCTGTTCCGGGACCGTTGCTTAGGAATCTAAAAACAGCTGATCTTTAATACCTTGGTCATCGCGCTGAGGTGACGTAACGCGACAGCTGTACATACACCATAAACCTTGATCGCTCACTCAATGCAATGGACGCAATGTTCTCTGGTGGAAATTTCCACCCGTGTATCCATTCTCTCATATAAAATATATATATATATATATATAAATATATAATGTGTAACTGAATAGCCCGGTTTTATGAGTTTGGGCCCTAAACAGTGGAAGAGAAGAGACTCTTTCTGTGAACTTTGCTGTCGTTTACATTTAAGAGACAGAATTAAAGCTGGAGTGTGTCTCGCTGATTCCATGTTTGAGCTGATCAGGGATCAGATAATCATTTCAGTGTAACTTTAGCTATGTGAACATGGAGACAGAGGAGACAGACCGTAGATCAGAGGGTGAGTGGACTATTCCACAGACCGACATAGTTACACTCTGAGAGGACTCGGAGGAGAGACGATGCATTTACACGTTTTCAACATCTGGCTGGAATGTGTCTCAGATTTCAATCCGTCTTGAGAGCTTCTTGGATGCATTTTACTGAGCTTTGTTCACAGACTCATGAGCATCATTTCGGACTGACAGGATTAGGGTTCAGAACACAATAAAAAGAATAAGTAATGATACAAAAACACCATATAGTTATGAATAATAAAGTTGTTTATCAAATCCAGATCTTCTTTTTGTCAAACCTTTATCAAAAAGAAACAGTTCAAGAAACTAAAACTAAAAGTATAAGTGAAAAGATTCCATTATTGTATAATTCTGCACTTGATTATTGGTTTTAAGGCAAATAATGGTAAATTTCATGTAAACATATTAACAGTTTTATAAAACAAACTTATTCGAATTCAAACATCCCAAATTGCTTCTCATAAGAAACGTCTGCGGCACTCAATAACCCCACACAGTGCTCCAGTCTGTGTGCAGTCAGTGGACTGCTTTGTGGGCCTCAGGTCGAGAGCAGTAAGTGATATTGATTTGTGGAACAGGATGGGAGGAAAAGTTGGTTTGACGCAACTGGAAATAAGTGAAGACTGAAATAGCTAAAGGTGAGCTCAAAGACACAGCGGGTCATGAAGACAGCATCAATAAACATCGTCTGTAAAATAATATCATTAATGCACTGAGCTGTAACTTAATCTCAACATGGCCATAATGCCAGCGTGTTTTCTCTCCCGTCTACTAATATTCTGCCGGCGGCTTTCAAAGACATGCTCTCTCTTTTTTTTTAAATTGCCAAAATGACATCATTCATCATAGACAGAAACTGTATTGTCGTTTATTCAAATTTCCAATGGTCCATGAACACATCATGTGAGACGAATGCTTCCATCAGGAAGAATAACCAAATCTAAAGCTTAAAATAGTGCTAGTTCATCAAAATCACTGTATTCGACATGTCTCATTTACATTTGAGCCAGAAATAAAGCGTTCTGTGCTCCTCCGCGTATCTGGGAAGCCATGATTGACTTGGCTGAGACCAACAGTCACGTGACAAAAACTCTGAAATGTCTGAACTGCTGAACACAGAGCAGGGAGGAGAAGACAAGGGAGGCTGAAGAAATGTAAATAGTTCCATATGTAGAGCACGTGGAGCCTCCATTTTGTTTCCGATATTTGTAACACCAAAAAATGTTGTTTGTACAAGATCCATTTTTTTCCTAATTCCTAAAAATCAGCAAAGAAATTCAACTTGCAGTTCTTCCTTTTTTATGATTTATGGTATTATACCTGTGTTCTATTGCACAAAATAAATGTTGGAGTTCTCTCTACTTCTAGCCATCATTGGTCCGTTCCTATAGAGGTAAATTACTTTTATACTGCAGTGAAAAACGAGGCCACAGAGAGTCAAATATGACAGGAGCAAGAGAAACGGGGTTCAGAGGGCTGTTTAAGAAGGACTCTTCATCAGAACTCGGGCCTGTGATCGCTGAATGACGATAGAAAGAAGTGCATTGAGGCCTCAGAGATCACATTGTATCACTGGTTGTATTTCAGTGTCCTGGAATAATTAATAGCTCAATCCTAACAGGTATTGGAAAACCCCCTAACCCCCAATAGACTCACCCTGCAGGGACTAAACAGCAACACATCCATTCAGAAATATCTTCCTTTAACCATATCAGCAAAGGGACAATATTAAAGTCATTTCCTTATAAAACCAAGCAAGTGTGAAAAATGGATTTGACATGCGTGATGACTGCTTGATAATTAAATGAATATTCACTTAATTGCACACCTGGCATACATTTGTTTTAGTTTGCAAATGATTGTTAGACTTTTGACAAAGTGTTATAACAAGATACAGCACTTTCCCAGGCAATTAGTTCCCTTCAGAAAATCACTCAGTGCAATTACAAACGAGGAGAAAAGACCGGCTTCTTAGGACACACTGTGTGTCTCTCACACGCACACACACACACACACACACACACACACACACACACACACACACACATAAACACAAACCTGATTGGTTGAGGCATAGTCAAGGCCTTGCTCTGGCATACCCAGGAACATGTTGTCCCCGTCCAGCTGGAGAGAACAAAAAAACACAAGAGCAACAATGTCAACAAACTAGAATGAAACACAGCGAGCAGACAAGCAGCCAGCAAGGAGACAATAAGTGGAGATGGAGGTAACAGAGTACGGTGTGCCATCTCCTTCAGACGGTGAAAAGCCTGCTTGTGGCGGCTGGTAAAGCTCTCGTCCCTGTTTTCCAGTGAAGATCAGTCTTGTGCACGGATATATTGAAGATATCCATAATCTATAGACGCTCAGATGTCAGGATAAACACGTGCTTGTAGCCACGCATTGGTGTGTTTTTTCCCCTTTCACACTTTTGAGTAGGACAAGTTTTGATAGGGGACCATTAATAAATGAGACCCCCCCCCCCAAAAACAAAAGAAACAGGATAATGACATCACTGACATCAGAGAGAGAAGCTCGCAGCCTCACCTCGTCCACATGGGATGACAGGCAACCAAATAACTCTCGACCCTTCACAGTGGCCGATCAATACACCGTCTAATGTAGAAATCCAGTAAACTACCAATTTATATCTGTCTACAAAATGTATTGCATGCGGAAAATGTAAGCAGGTTTTGAGTGTGCAGTGGGAAAGTGCCCTATCAAGAGTACTACAATGACATCCATCAGTGTATGTGTCAATCATTTAGCTGTCTCGTATCCTGTCAGCATGAACTGTATATTTGACATGGCACACAATGAATCCTATTAGCATGCTGTATGGGCTGTTATTTCCTCATTTCTCATCTCTTATCTGCCCTACTCTTCCTCCCGTGGGCTCCCTCTCCTCCTTCATCCACTAGCTTGTATTTGTCCTACACTACAGACAGCAGTGCATGTCAGAGGAACCCACGAGACAGCTACTGATATCACCACCCCATATTCACTTTAGGTGACTAAAAGCAGTCAGTGTTGTGTCCTTCTGATATGATAAAGCTTCATTTTTGTCCACTGTTACATTACTGTGTACTGCAGTGCTCGGCAGTAAGGGTTGCTTGTTTCTTGGCCTTTGGTTGCCGCCATCATCATCATCAATAAAGCTTTTATTCTCTTACGATAGATTTTCATTATTAAGCTGATGTATAACTGCATAGTATCTTAATTTCACAAAATATTAGGTGCCTGTGGACAGAGATTACGTTGTTTGGCAACTTGTGAAATAGTTCAAATTAGCCCTGGTTGTGCCTATTTTCCAGCTAGTCTCAGGGATGTTAGGCGTTGCTTTGTAGAAATGTAAGAGCTTGCGTAAGATCGATGGGCAACTGGGCCGTTAGCAGGATGTCCCCACGTGACTTCACCATAACTAAGCTAAAGGCGGACTAGTGTTCTAGTGAGGATGTTTTTATTTAGCCACTTGTTAGCTTTTTTAAGACACTTGAAAGTTACAAAATTCACCCAAAGGATTTTCACCAACGTATTTTATATCATAATATAAAACGTTAAAATCTCTTCAGCTGGTTTTAACCACAGAACTCATTTCAGACATCAAACTAAAAACACAGTTAAAAAACCCATTGACTTAAGACAAGGGAACAGGAAGTGCAAAAACACCAGCAAAACAACAACCATATTCAAATGATTCATGGGTACATACTCATTGTCTTGGTTGACAGAAGAACGTTTGAACAGGTGGGTGGAAGCAAAGTGCACACACACACACACACACACACACAAATACAAACACAGGTGGAAAGACAGGTGGAACTGCCCTATCCGTTCGCCAGCTGTTGGGTACTATGCAAATGAGGTATAGGTTTACAGAGTCAACAGAAAGCTAACACGGTGTTGTGACAGACATAACACACACACATATAGTGTGGTTTATGGAATTATCAGTTATGAATGCTTTACATACACATATCAGATAATCAGAGCAGCAACAGGAATGGTGGAGCCGAGGATAAGAGTTGCTTCTCTCTGTCTCTATGGCTGATCTTCAGTCTTCCTCTTATGGGAGCCATTCAAGTTTTTCTGACCAATCAGAGGAGAGGAAGAGAAGAGCAGACATGCTGACCTGACCTCACAGTCAAAGTGGCTTCTTCCATTTACCTTTTGACAAGACCTGATATCCCACATGGAACACACACACACACACACACACACTGGCACAGACAAACAGACGCACACAATAAGCAATGTAACGATGTCACAAAACCTTTCAGAAAGAATAAGACACCATAATCAAATCTAATAATAATACAATAACTATCAAGTATAGAAAGGCAGTGTGTAACATGTGTTCTCAACTGAAAGAGGATCTTTGAACATCTCTCTCGTGGCTTCTCATTATAAATGTATTGAACTAGCTCTGCCACCTAATATTTTCAGTGAATCGAAGCCCGTCTTTGATACTATTTTTGGTCTCCATTTTACATTCTGTGATCACTGCTCCTGCTGCTCCACGTTACATTTTTCATTCAACAGCTGAAGTCCTCAGCGAGCTGAGCGGCATCGTGTGCAGCATGAAATCACACCGTGGCTGCTCATGGCCAGATGGAAAAATGCCAGTTACTGCCCGACTTCTTTATTAAAACAATGTGAGCCGGCGCCTCTGGAATTCTGGGACCTGTAATATGAAACCGCACTTGCCGTTACCACGGTAACCATCGTATCAACCGGGACTGAAATCTTCAGCAATAAAACTACAACCACTGGCAACAATTTTGAGAAATTAGTGATTCAATCAGTAATAAGTCGTAGTTAGTTCTAAAGGTTAGTAACTAAAGGTTAGTGTGGATCCCTGCTAACAGACAGAAGTGTCACATGTCTATTAGGTCCCCTGCTTGAACTAGTTCCACCCGAATACCTGATGCACCTCATCGCGACCAATCGTCAGGTTAAGCGGTGCCTTCATACCTGCCCCCTCATGTGCTGCATGCTGCTATGTAACAGCACCCCCACACCAGCACAGCCAGTGTGACCACCTGCCCAGACCCTTATCTAGACCACCATGACCTGCTTCAGTACACGCTCAAATGTCAGCCTGCTGTTGATGCCCCAAGACTGTAGATGATAGATCAAGTCCAGCTGAGGTTTCATTCTCAGCATCAGCAACAAGCAACGGTCACACACAAGCTTCTTTTTGAGAACCACTTAGACATTGACACATCTGGCCAAATACGCAGGTCTCCTGAAAAACTACATCGTCAACAACGTTGCGAGGGGAAGAATATCTTTTTTGACGTATCACAAATATGTTTCTAATCATAATCAGTATAAGTCGTGTCTGGAGGAGGTTGGTGTTGATGGGCGGGTTGAGCAAACACAGGACTTTCACCTCTGAGATCGTTGTTCATGTCCCGTGTGACACAAAACCCTAAAGAGGGACAGAGGACAGAGAAAACCCATAAGGGGGAAAGAGTGATGGTTTTCAGTGTGAGAGGCAGAGTGGTACCCAGCATGCTCTCCATCAGTCTCTTGGTGGACAGACAGACACAGAGACTCTGTGGACAGATCTCAGAGGCCGTTCGTGGCGAAAGCTTCATGTTCAAAACTCGACTGTCGTGTTGCAGTTGGGAGGAAATTTCCCAGTTTCAACTAGTAATGCACCGCTACTTACTCAAATAGCTGGATCGGGTATTGCTGACAACTAGGCCGATCGATACAATTTAGCTCTATATTTAAATACTTTATACATTATATACTGGAATTCAAATTCCTGATACATTTTTTACCAATTAGTTGTTGCATTAACACGGTTTTAAGTCACTTGCACACAGTGAGGCATGCAGCTTATTATCATTATTATCATAACTCACATTCTTGAGCTGTGGGAGAGTATAGTAGAGTTTTTCACTATTTTCAGACATTTCAAAACAACTAATCGACAAATCAAGAAAATAATTGGCGGATTAATCGATGCTCAAAATAATCGTTCGATGCAGCCCTGGTCCAGTCACAAAGTGTGTCTTGCCACAGCGCTCTTGGATCCATCGGTGTCGAAATGAGTAGAACACAGAAAAATTATTCAACTTGAGCATTGTATGTATCATTATAATTGAATTTTCCCTACACTTTGGCAGTAGAGATTTCTTTTAATCCAATTTACACACTCACAGATGTTGTTCTGTTGTTAAATAGTAAAACAAAAAAGCTACAGCAGTCTGTACTCTACATACAGTATAATGCACACACTATTACAAAGAAACAATCCCCCAATCATGAACATGGGTAACGCGATGGCCTGTCTTATGTCCTGTGATCTTCTTCGGCTGGCATTTGTTCAACAGATGAGGTACTTTGTGTAAAAAATGTCTTTGTAATATTTAATGTTTTACAACCATGTAAAGCTGCCATAACGTCCATCACAGAGTCATAAGATCGAGTCACAGATGGTGCTGAGGCATCGTAGACACGCAAGTTCATTTTCCACTTTAAAAATAAATCAGGGTTCAGTAGGTCACAGCTGTGGCAGCACCTCAGTCTGAGGTCATCCCTATGTTGGGCTCGTCCTTGAAAAGGTTCTCAAACAGACATGTATCGAGGTTTTTAAGATACAACTATTAGAGCTGCAATGATCACCGGGTTGATGAATGAATCAGAAGGTGTCAGCTTCTCTGACAAGGTGTGCCGCTTTTCTTTGTCATGTACGACAGTAGAGTGGATATTTGTTTCAACATTTCATTGACTCAATGATAAATTGATTATTTGAATGAAAAAGGAAGCAGATTTGATCGTTGGAAATGATCGTTAGTTCCAGAAAACATAGAATCCAGAGTATTGCTGCTTCTAGGTAGCTAGGTTAAATTACCCCCCCCCCCCCCCACCACTCTCTCTCTCTCTCTCTCTCTTCATGCCTCTGTCTCTCACTCTCTCATCTCTGCTGCTTGTGTGTGTGTGCGTGCGTGCGTGTTTGTGTGGGTAAAGCAATGGTTTGAATAACAAGCAGCCAGCTAAGTGGGTCAGGGTCGGAGGAAGGGGGGAGAGAGACTATTAGGATGACAGACAAGGACAAAGGAAAAGGGAGAAATACAGTGTATGCGGGGGAAAAAGGGAGCAGCATGAGGAGGAGAAAGAAGGAGAGGTTTGAAGAAATGTAATGGATAAGATAAGGAGATGGAGAAAGGTGTGAGGAGAGAGAGAGAGAGAGAGAGAGAGAGAGAGCGAGAGAGAGAGAGAGAGATGTAAATTAGATGAGTAGGATTCTATGCACTTTCCTCCAGACCTAAAATTCAGCTAATATCCTTGTTGGAGCTATTTATTTGATATTGTAGTTTGTTATGTCATTTATAAGTAGTATTGTTTAATTATTGTAGATGTTTCATATATTAAGATTATTTTTCTCTTTAATAGTAATTAGTTTAGTTATATTATTTTTTGGGTAATTACTGTGGGCACCTGTTGCTATTTAAACGAGGAGAAAGATAGGACCAGCATGCACCGGGGTGGGCGTATAGTTTTTACCAGCTACACAGCAGCATTGCACTGCACAGGACAGGAGAGACAGCACGACAGAAGTTTGTTTGCTTGTTTTATTTGCTTTATTTAATAAATACAGAAAAATGGAATCCTGCTTGGACATTTTACTCTCTTCTGGCTGCGTAAGGATACCGACCACGGTGCATCAGTGGCGTTTGATTATTATTTGTTTAAGTTTGATTTAGCCGACAAATGGCCACTACAATCCTGTTTAAGCTAATTGGAGGTATTCATTCAGCTTTTTTTAAGTAATAATACACACAGTAAAGTAAATTAGTATTCAATCAGAAAATCAGTTTCACAAGTCGAGGCAATTTTTTCATGCACTGGTCAAAAACATGTCTTCTTGTGTGAAGAAAACATCCCAAATACACATTCAGATGTTTATTTGACTACTTTGTTTGTTTGCGTCTGTAGATTCATCCTAAAGTCACCAAAGGATACCATCGATGATGCTTTACTTGCATATTTAAATGTAACATTTCCCAAAACTTAATGATGGTCTTTCTGTAACTTTTACAGAGAGGTTTGTTCATATATCATTCATAGCCTCATTTATGTGAATTCATAAAATCATGGCGACAATTATTATTTTTATTCCCTCTATAAAAACCTTTGCCTCTAATATTCCAACAAAATCAAACAAGAATTGTATGTATGTATGCATTTAATTAGAGAATGGCTCATTTGCATAATTGAACATTGATTGAAACTTGTAATAAAAAAAGAATCATCTTAATGTAATAATCAACTGGGGAAGTTTCATGGTGATATCTATTCGGTACATTTTTTACCCTTTTGACCCGGGCTGAGAACTTATCTGACCTCACTGTTTTTAAAGCGATATGCCATAAATAATAATCTCATTTAACTTCAACTTTAGACAGAATAAAGCGTTCTTTACAGATGTTTGTCAGACAGTTAAAATCAGGTTGCAATGCTATCTTTGTGTAAATGTGTCAAAAAGAGCCTTTTTATCACTCGTGGGTTTGGGTGGCGTGTGAAACTATCTGCACTGAATGGATTTCAGTTGACTCTAAACTCCATCAGGGGACATAAATCAAGTCTACAGTGAGAGATGGCTGGAGAGCGAGAGAGGGACACTAATGGGTGACTGTGTGTGTGTGTGTGTGTGTGTGTGTGTGTGTGTGTGTGTGTGTGTGTGTGTGTGTGTGTGTGTGTGTGAGAGAGAGAGGAGGGTGATTCACACAGCTGTGGTAGTTCAGCTCAGCAATTGTTTATCTGTCTTATCTCTGTCACCATGACAGCAGTATAAACCAAGTTTTATTGGCTAAACTGTATTGGCGCTGACTAAAAGTCTAGATGGTGTGTGCGTCAGTGGCGGGCCGTGCATTTTATACCTGGGCCTTCACTGCTGTCCTGCAGCTGAAACACAGCTACTGTTATTATTTGTTTCGTGTAAAAATGAAGCTCAACACCTATAAATACACGAACTGCAGAGTGCAGATACATGAATAAGCCGAGAGTGCGTCTCCTCTCTTCTGTGACTGCTGCGCGAGGCTGCTGTGAGAGTTACCGCCTGTGAGTGCTTTGGGGCGGCTCACGGCAGCACCTGCTGATCGTTCACGACAGTGCAGAACGGTACGTGCTTTCACGTCAGAGTCAAAACACCACAAAAGTCTCCAACACCAGAAAAAGTCGGTAGATTTGTCACTAGCTTTTGACAAAAAAGTCGCCATGAGGGTTTGGAAAGTCGTCAGATTTAGCGAGAAAGTCGCCAAATTGGCACGTTTTGATGGATTGACTCAAACACAGAATACAGCAGCCATGCTTCTAGTATGTATGTATATAGCATGTATTTGCTCCATAGGGCAAACATGAGAAAATCACCTGATCTATTAGAATGTTTGATTGTATAATGTAATGGCCGTGGGATAATAATAATAATGTATTTTATTTGTAACGCACTTTTCATTTTTTTTTTTTTTAAATCTCAGAGTGCCACAGAGCCAGTACATAGTAAAAACATGGTAAAAAGCATAGTTAAAACATAAAAAAACTATAATAAAATAAAAAATAAAATAAAAACCAGTGAATGAACGGAAACACAAAAGAAATAACTGACAGTGACTTAGGTCAGAAAGGCTTTCCTGAATAAAAAGGTTCCTTAAAAAGGGATCATTGTGGTTATAATGGGTTCCAATGGGGTTTATAGGAACTGAGGTTCAACTTCCAAAAAAAACAAAAAACACCTCACAACCATGGCAAAATGTATTCCATATGCATTAACACAATCAATATGATAATACAAATTTAAATAATTAAAAAGCTGTCTTTGGACTCACTGGAATATCTTTTTTTTTCAAAATCAAAAATGTTTATATGTTTCTGGAATATAAATCTGGCTGTCAGAAAGAGAGATGGGGGGGCATGATAACTGGTAATTATGAGGATAATTGTGCACATTTTTAGACGTTTTCATAGTCTTGGGGGGGGGGGGTTCCAAAGCTATTCGACCATCTGTAAGGACTGGACTACCCTGCTGTTAAGCAAGATGTCTTTATATTTGTAACCTCATGTCAAACCATTTTGTCTTCATTTCTGTCACACTAGCCTGATGACTGACTATTGGCAGCAGCCCTGATACAACTGCTGACGCTGCTCAACAAAACATTTTGACCGCTGATTTCTTGACGTTCTTTTTAGTCTTGAGTAAAGTTGTGGTTGAAAGTACCCACGGAGCAAAAACAGGTAGGATTTATGCTAATGCTCAAATATCATAAAAGCGCACCTCCTGGTGAACAGGTGGGATTCATCGAGTTAAGAAGAGCAATTTAAGAGAGAGCACCAAATCATTCTTTCATGAGGCCAACAGTCTTTGGAAGCAGGATGGTTAAAACCCAAATCTGACAACTCCTACTGTATGCACTGAACACATACATCACAGATTAGCAGAAAGCTTTGATTGGCATCACGTCAAGTTTACAAAACTACAAGGACTCAGGGTCAGAACAGACACCAGTTTACACATTTCAAATGTGACTTATTTATTTTACTCTATCCACAGTAATTAGCACTACACCACCACAGTTATATGATCGTGAACAAAAGATGAAAACAATCCTCAGGAACTGATCCAATCTCTTCCAACACAACTTAATTTATCCAAGTTATTGTCACTAATACAGCGCACACAAACACACACACACACACACACACACAGACAGAGAACAATGCAGCAATGATTGCAGTATGTGATTTGATTGCAATATGTTTATTTTGGAAACTAAATCCTGATAATTAGTCTCTTCTGGCAGCGCTCTATCTCCGCCCATCTGTTCCATTTGGCATCCCTCCACCAACCAGGAGTCCCTCATCACTCCGTCCCCATGATCTGACCAACTGAGATAGTTTCAGACACACCAAAAACACACGCAACAGTGCTGAAAGTCACCCAAGCATCAGCGGGCTCGAGGGGATAGGAGAGCGGGCGAGGGGGGGTCTGGCGAGGCGTTCAATAGCGGGAGTGACGGCCAACAGGGACAGACGGACAGACAGATTGACTGGTTGTGTTCTGATAGATAATTAGATGAGATGCCGACACTGTGGCTAGTTAGAAAGCCGTATGAGGGGACAATGGGAGTATGTGATACAGAAAAAACACCATGGCCATAAGGTACGACACGGTACGATAAGGTACGATACGGTATGGTACGATACGTTATGATAAGGTACGATAAGGTACGATACGGTATGGTATGATACGTTACGGTACAATACATTATGATAAGGTACGATACGGTACAGTATGATGCGGTACGATGTGGTGTGATACGGTACGGTATGATACGGTGCGGTACGATGCGGTACGCAGTACGATGCGGTGCAATACAGTACAATACAGTACAATGCGGTACGATGCAGTGAGGTACGGTACGCTGCGGCGCAATACGGTACGATACGATACGTACGATGTGGTGCGGTACGGTATGATACGGTACGGTATGATACAATACTGTATGCTATGGTACGGTACGGTATGATACGATACGGTACGGTATGATACAATACTGTATGCTATGGTACGGTACGGTATGATACGGTACGGTATGATACAATACTGTATGCTATGGTACGGTATGATATGATACGGTACGGTATGATATGGTACGATACGATACGGTATGATACGATGCCGTGCGATGCGGTACGATGCCGTGCTGTACGATACGGTACGGTATGATACGATGCCGTGCTGGACGATACGGTATGATACGATGCCGTGCTGTACGATACGGTACGGTATGATACGATGCCGTGCTGGACGATACGGTATGATACGGTGCCGTGCGGTACGATGCCGTGCTGTACGATACGGTACGGTATGATACGATGCCGTGCGGTGCGATGGCGTGCGGTGCCGTGCGGTACGGTATGATGCCGTGCTGTACGATGCTGTGCTGTACGATGCAGTGCTGTACGATGCCGTGCGGTGCGGTACGGTACGATGCCGTGCGGTACGGTACGATGCCGTGCGGTACGGTACGATGCCGTACGGTACGGTACGATGCCGTACGGTACGGTACGATGCCGTACGGTACGGTACGATGCCGTACGGTACGGTACGATGCCGTACGGTACGGTACGATGCCGTGCTGTACGATGCCGTGCGGTACGGTACGATGCCGTGCGGTACGGTACAATGCCGTGCGGTACGATGCCGTGCGGTGCAGTACGGTACGATGCGGTGCGGTACGATGCCGTGCGGTACGATGCCGTGCGGTGCGGTACTGTACGATGGCGTGCTGTACGATGCGGTGCGGTACGATGCGGTGCGGTACAATGCCGTGCGGTACGATGCCGTGCGGTACGATGCCGTGCGGTACGATGCGGTGCGGTACGATGCCGTGCGCTACGATGCCGTGCGCTACGATGCCGTGCGCTACGATGCCGTGCGGTACGGTACGATGCCGTGCCGTGCGGTGCGGTACGGTACGATGCCGTGCTGTACGATGCCGTGCGGTACGATGCCGTGCGGTACGGTACGATGCCGTGCGGTACGGTACGATGCCGTGCGGTACGGTACGATGCCGTGCGGTACGATGCCGTGCTGTACGATGCCGTGCAGTACGGTACGATGCCGTGCTGTACGATGCCGTGCGGTACGGTACGATGCCGTGTGATAAAATAGGATCCGATTATGGTTGTAATGGGGTGGAACATTTTCGGTATCAATAAAAGTTAAGGTCAAGAATTTGGGAATTTTCACAATTTCAACATAAAAATGTCACCTTTTAGTGAACGTATTTGAAGGATAAATACACATAAACAAGCAATACTAGGTCTTATGGCATGTTTAGTTTGAAAGTATTTGACTTGTAGCCATGCTGTGCATTCAGCAGCACACTCTTCCATCATGTGCAGATAATCTGCCAGCACCCCATTAAATAAGAATTTAGTTAGATTACAACCCTCTGCACAGTGCATTCTCCCATCACATGTGCAGCCAACACCATCCGAGCCAAAGCCTTGCATGCTTTCATGTACATTTAGATCATATTAGAGTGGATATATTTGACATTTTTTATGATATTTCAGTCAACCAGCAGTTAGTAGCCTAAAGCTGAAAGTGCACAGTTCATACCTTATCTCCTTCTGCTGGTGAGATGAAGCCTGACTGAGCTCATTGAGGAGTTTTACAATAAAGAATGCATTGAAACGGTTTTAATTAAAACATTTCTTTTATAAATTAGCTGTTTACTGTAAACCATAAGTTTGCACACAGCCTACATTGTCAGCTCAAATTTTCACATGAGTTAACTTGCTAGCTAAATTGTATGTTTTTGACAGATTGATTGGTTTATTGGCAAATGAATGCATGGTAAAAGGTTAATTTCTATCTGCATATGGTAAGTACAGCCTGAGCAAATAACCCCTATATTTCCATTTTATCCGTGTTATTTCCAGTTCCGCCTTGAATATTCCTGTAATTTTGTAACCGTCCTGCTGAAACATCACAAGCAGCGTTCAAGCAGACAAGCCGATTGTGTCGCTGTAGATGCATGAAAGACTATTTTAAAATGACTGACAAATCCATCCTAATTAATCTTTGTAATCCTGACTGACAGAAATTATTCTTTAAAAACGGCTGTTGAAGAGTGGATGATCCTGTTTATGCCGTGGCTACATGCCAGTGATCATAATGTACAGGAAGTGGAGTCAGCCAACTGGCAGAGGGGAGCAGATTTATTATTATATGCGTGTACCCCCAGGTGAAACTAAGCCCCGAGTGTGATGACAATAAATTGTCACCCGAGGTGACTTAGGATCAGAGCCTACAGGTGGACGCTGGGATGGAGGAGGCGGGGTTTATTAAATGCTATATGGGTGAATGGGCAGAGGCTTCAACAGAACTTCTTTTTGTAAAGGATGTTTTAGCTATTTGCTGCATGTGCAGTAAGTGAACAACATCAGGACTCTCAATAATTCAGCCATAATGTTACTTTTTACAGCTGTGATTTTTCCTACTTTGTCAGAATGTCTTCTGTAACAGGCGTATGACAATCTTCTCCTGGTAAAGTAGACCAAACCTACTGTCCCACCACCACATCATATTTTCGCTCTCACATTTTGGTAAATAACTACGGAGTTATGGTACCCCAACTTTCAATCCCTCTCTTTTAACATGTTGCTAGGCAGTTCCTGGAGTCCGTAACACATTAGAACAGCTATTTTTGCGTTACCATAACCAAAAGTTGTGGATTTTTTAGGTACTACCTCAATCTATGTTCCAAATGGGCTGAGCCCATACTAGAAGTTGGAATTAAAACAAAGCAGACCGCTGATTGGTCAGAGAGAATTGCCACGAGTTTGACGCCGGACATCCTGTACGAACACGCTATTTCTAAATAGCCATGCTACCGTCGATAGCGGCCACAACTTCATTTTTTTCCCTGAACCAGATTTGGACAGCTGTTACTGTTCACTGCAGCGAAGTGCAGACATTCCTGTTTGGTTGCAGATGAAAGGATTCAGCGGGGGGTGTTCCGTTGGTGACGATGTCACGGGCTTTTTTGTGACCTAATAGTATACATACAGTATTAAAGTTATTATTGCTCACTCTGACCACTATTTGATAATCTGGTAGTGTATTTCTAACCCTTCTGTGCCTCTCCATCAGTCTATATTCTCCTGTTCTTTACTGAGGCCTTCTTTGTTCCTCCCTGTTCTCTCTTCCTCTCTATTTGCTTTAGAAATACCTCACCCAGCTTTCACAATCATCATGTTTACATTAGTCTCTCACCCTCTCTCTCTCTCTCTCTCTCTGTGTGTGTGACTAAACTGTGCTTTCGTTTATGATTTTAAGATTACATACTGAGTGATTCACTCGGCCAAAAGAAAAATATTCATACAAATGGATATATACCAAATATGTTTTGGATAACTAACTGCTTCAATTGAACAACTTCATTTTGCTTTGAGTTTTCCAGACAGACCTTCCTCTGATGTCTCATTCAAAAGCTATCTTATTCCAAACCACGGACACATCACAGCGACTGCAGGCATCTGATTGGTAGAGCATGTTTTATAAAATAAAATTACATTTATATACGACTGAGTCGTAGGAATGCTTATTGATTAATCTGTCAATTCTTTCTGTCTATTCATTGATTATTCCCTTGGTCAATTAAGCTTCAGAATCTGTGATGTCGTCTTTTGTCCAATCGTCTTTACTTAATGGCAATTATTAGACCATCAAGTTATCTCTGCTTATAATGGTTATTATGATGCGTTTGATCATCTTTCTCTTAAACCTCAATAGAATCCATTTTACCAGACAGTCACCTCGAGAATGATGGTAGAATCCATTTCAATGAGGCAAAGAACAGCTTCACTTCTGTGTCCATCTACAGAAGAACGATGAAGAGAGGATCTCCCTTTTCTTCAAATGCAGTGAAACACCAGAGACCTTAAGCACAATGTATTATGGCAATGCAACATTGAGTGTGTGAAAGGAACGCTGCCTACTCAATTCACACTTATATCAAGTGCAGCAACTTCTCAAGACCAAGCTGTTTCACGTCTGAGTGACTGGGGGTTAGCTTAGCATCGACTAGCTTTGTCCTGGAGACAAGAGTGAAGTAAGACCGGGCTGCACGTTTCTTAAGACTGGACCAATCCTGATGGCCAAACGTAACAGACGTCAACCACGTGTGGCGTGTTTACGGTCTGAGCTAGGCTAATTCATCCGTTTGTCTAAATGATGGATCACTACAAACATGCCATGTGTTTAAAACTGACTGTAGTACATTTGGATGCATCACACATCGTAGCCCTCAGAATCACACTGAGACATTCACACCTCCACTTCTCAGAGGCAATTGTGAAAACATTTTGCTGTATTTAATTAAAATGGAAAAAGTAGACCATCCCTACTATGACGTCTTTACATGAACACATCTGCAGGACCCACCACTACTTTTTCTCTCTCTCACACACACACACACACACACACACACACACACACACACACACACACACACACACACACACACACACACACACACACAGTCTCTCTCCGTTCTTTTTCACTACAATCTCTCTCTGTTCTGTTCCTCTTCTTCTGTTCCTGCCTCTCTCCCTCTTTCCTCTGCTGTGCCGTTCTCTCTCTCGCTCTTTTATATACTCTCTCTCTCTCTGTTCCACACACACACACACAGTAATATGATCTCTTCTATCAGGCCGACACAGCCGTGAATCAAAAGAGAGAAATATAGTACAAACCTTAGTGGCCCCACCCCCACTACACTCTCTCTCTCTCTCTCTCTCTCTCTCTCTCTCTCTCTCTCTCTCTCTCTCTCTCTCTCTCTCTCTCTCTCTCTCTCTCTCTCTCTCTCTCTAACATCCCTACCCCCAACAACCCTCTTCTCTCTTCAGTCCCTACCCCCAACCACACCACACAGCTCTCTCTCCACATCCCTCGTTCTGAAAGAAATATACTCTGACGGAAAAAAAGAAAAAAAAACAATGCGATGCTGCATGATTCTATGAGCACAACACTTCTACAAATGATGTTAGAGTCGGAGATTAACAGCAGCAGATTGGCATACAGCACAGCGAGTGTTGTCATTAAATACATGTAAATATATATATATCACTATAATCTCATAAAGACATAGACGGGATATTCTGTTCATGCCCAACCTGCAGGTCAGAGGTCACAGTTGGCTACAAAATTAGATGTGGTGCTACAATTCCAAAATACATAATGCATGTATAAAGTAGGTACCATATAATAACAGTCATACTGTATTATTTTGGTTTTTTCAAATATACAGGATACAATAAAAACATTTGTTCTCCGTTGGACATCAACGGCAATTACACATCACCACTAGAAAGCAAAATGTTTCTCCAAAGATGGTGTTTTCTCTGGAGATGTCTCTCCACACTCAGTTTGTATTTATCACAGCTGTAGGTACCGTCTCTGTTTTGCATTGTAGAACTTTTCTATATTCTGTATTTCTGCAGTGACCACTCAAGGAGGTATATGGAGTTAGTTGCACGTGCAGTAAAGCAAAAGTGGACTTTACCAGCACACCCTGAAACACACTAACTACTAAAAAACATTTGCTCCCAAAACATGTTTCCTTTCAGACTAAATACACGTTCAGGAGTTCATTTTATTATTTTGTCTATTTGCATCTGTAGATTTTCAACAAAAGTTACTGTTAAGTAATAGCTCATTTACATATTGAAATACAACATTTTCACAAAAAACGTGTAATAGAAAAAAGAATTGTCCTAATGTAAGTTGTCAACTTGTGAAGTTTCATGTTGATATCTATGAGATACTTTTATGACCCTATTCACCTGTAGTGTCTTCTAAATGTCTGTAATTGAACTAAACGTCTCTTTAAAGGACGTTTTCTCTCAGACTCTGATCCAGAAATCTCCACTTCAGCAGCTCTTACATACACCAAACTTTAGTTTCATAGTTTTGTTCACATATCATTCATACTAACATTTTATTGCTAAAAACATGGAGAAAATGTTATTTTTTATGGCTGTTGACAATATGTTCTGGTTTATGGAGTGATACAAAGCGATATCTAAAACCTCTATGGAGTGATACAAAGAGATATCTAAAACCTATATGGAGTGATACAAAGAGATATCTAAAACCTCTATGGAGTGATACAAAGAGATATCTAAAACCTATATGGAGTGATACAAAGAGATATCTAAAACCTCTATGGAGTGATACAAAGAGATATCTAAAACCTCTATGGAGTGATACAAAGAGACATCTAAAACCTCTATGGAGTGACACAAAGAGATATCTAAAACCTCTATGGAGTGATACAAAGAGATATCTAAAACCTCTATGGAGTGATACAAAGAGATATCTAAAACCTCTATGGAGTGATACAAAGAGATATCTAAAACCTCTATGGACTGATACAAAGAGATATCTAAAACATCTATGGAGTGATACAAAGAGATATCTAAAACCTCTATGGAGTGATACAAAGAGATATCTAAAACCTATATGGAGTGATACAAAGAGATATCTAAAACCTCTATGGAGTGATACAAAGAGATATCTAAAACCTCTATGGAGTGATACAAAGAGACATCTAAAACCTCTATAGAGTGACACAAAGAGATATCTAAAACCTCTATGGAGTGATACAAAGAGATATCTAAAACCTCTATGGAGTGATACAAAGAGATATCTAAAACCTCTATGGAGTGATACAAAGAGATATCTAAAACCTCTATGGACTGATACAAAGAGATATCTAAAACATCTATGGAGTGATACAAAGAGATATCTAAAACCTCTATGGAGTGATACAAAGAGATATCTAAAACATTTGTGGAGTGATACAAAGAGATATCTAAAACATCTGTGGAGTGATACAAAGAGATATCTAAAACCTCTATGGAGTGATACAAAGAGACATCTAAAACCTCTATGGAGTGATACAAAGAGATATCTAAAACATCTATGGAGTGATACAAAGAGACATCTAAAACCTCTATGGAGTGACACAAAGAGATATCTAAAACCTCTATGGAGTGATACAAAGAGATATCTAAAACCTCTATGGAGTGATACAAAGAGATATCTAAAACCTCTATGGAGTGATACAAAGAGATATCTAAAACCTCTATGGACTGATAAAAAGAGATATCTAAAACATCTATGGAGTGATACAAAAAGATATCTAAAACCTCTATGGAGTGATACAAAGAGATATCTAAAACATTTGTGGAGTGATACAAAGAGATATCTAAAACATCTGTGGAGTGATACAAAGAGATATCTAAAACCTCTATGGAGTGATACAAAGAGACATCTAAAACCTCTATGGAGTGATACAAAGAGATATCTAAAACATCTGTGGAGTGATACAAAGAGATATCTAAAACATCTGTGGAGTGATACAAAGAGATATCTAAAACCTCTATGGAGTGATACAAAGAGATATCTAAAACTTCTATGGAGTGATACAAAGAGACATCTCAAACCTCTATGGAGTGATACAAAGAGATATCTAAAACTTCTATGGAGTGATACAAAGAGATATCTAAAACCTCTATGGAGTGATACAAAGAGATATCTAAAACTTCTATGGAGTGATACAAAGAGATATCTAAAACCTCTATGGAGTGATACAAAGAGATATCTAAAACCTCTATGAAGTGATACAAGGAGATATCTAAAACATCTATGGAGTGATACAAAGAGATATCTAAAACCTCTATGGAGTGATACAAAGAGCTATCTAAAACTTCTATGGAGTGACACAAAGAGATATCTAAAACCTCTATGGAGTGATACAAAGAGATATCTAAAACCTCTATGGAGTGATACAAAGAGATATCTAAAAAATCTATGAAGTGATACAAAGAGATATCTAAAACATCTATGGAGTGATACAAAGAGATATCTAAAACCTCTATGAAGTGATACAAAGAGATATCTAAAACCTCTATGGAGTGATACAAGGAGATATCTAAAACATCTATGGAGTGATACAAAGAGATATCTAAAACATCTATGGAGTGATACAAAGAGATATCTAAAACCTCTGACTCCGATACGTCAACAAAATAAACAAAGAATTCTGAACCTGGCTTTATCCAATGTTCAGAGTACTGTTCTGGAAATGTATGTAAATATTTAATAAGATAATGCCTCATTGCATTTTAACATGAACATAAAACTTGTTATACAAAAATGTGTATATTTGTACGGTATTGAGCTTCACATGGACCCGAAGTCGGAGCGGTGGCACTAAGGCGGGCGCTCGCTAGCACAGAGTTTGAACCCAGCGTTTCTGCTCACAATGATTGTCGCCACAAGCCGACACCACGTTGTGTTGCGCAGAGGAAACGCAGCTTCTCAGTGATGCTGCAGAGGAGCAGTTCATACATGTCTGCGGGCAGGGCGGGATCAGACAACCGGCCTGTGAATAATCCCATCAATCATTAAACTGTACAGCAGCGTGCTCTGACATCACTCAGTCCACTGTGCTCCATCACAGAGGCAGATCACAAGTTAACAGCACTAGCCGGGCTTGGCTCAGTTTGGGTCCCACTGTGCTAACATGATGATAAAATACAAGCATGAGTTGTACACAGCAAGCACAGCGCTTTTACTTGGACATCACATGACGCCGTTTGGGTTTACATCCCTGCTGCGTGTGACACGCGTATTCAGATGTTTGCTAACTGAAATGTATTTGAGAATTGTTGTACAAGAAAGTGAACAAAGCATATTTGAAAATTGTTATGTACATGTAATCGACATTTTATTTTATTTATCTTAATGCTGGGAAAATAAAAAACAAAATAAATGTGTTCTAAAAGTTGCCAAGATTTAAGAGTAGTTACTAATCTGTCATTTGCTCTAATAGCTGCGTTCGTCAGCTGCAACTAGTTAAATAATAAAGCAATTAATCAGTGAGCACAGTCCTACCCAGGCAAGCATCCCTCTGAGACCACACATGATGGATGATGGATAGACAGACAGTCCTATATTGATAAAATATCATTTCATCCAGCGTAAGAGTGGTCTCTCAAGGTTGCACACACTGGATCCCTGTAAGCTCCACGATTCTGTCTGGATCCGACCCTAACCTTTGACCTTGCTCTGGAGGGAGAAAGACAACAGAGCTTACCCGGACACGATGAACCTCAGTGTCATTAAACTGAAAGGTTTGAACTCCAGTTTGAACTATTTGAAAAAAGAAAAAAAACAGCCAACAGTGCTGGTTCCGCTCCCTAATCACTTTCCATGTAATTTCATTCTCACCACAAATCTTCTGTTTGTACTTGTGATTCAGTGCATATCTAAACTTAATTACCTTTCAATTACAGGTGGCGAAGTTTTAATTAAAGGTGTCATTACATCACTGGCAACGAACAGGGAGTGAAATGACTGCCCGTGAGTGGATGTGCTCAAAGGAAATGGGGTAACACTGGGATGTAGTTCCCTTCGATGGTTGTTTAAGTGTAATTGGAGCCTAATAAAGCAATTAATGACCACCTAATTGGCCGGGCAAGAAGGATGAATACACAGAGAGGTGAGATAGCGGAGGTAATCAAAGTAGGACACGACAAAGGTGTCTTTTATCTCTCAGACAATGGGAAACACAAGGGGTCTATGGAGGGTCCTTCTTTCCTTGCTTACCTTGTTGGTCCCGAAGGTCGGGTCCGGGTAGGAGAGTTGCCCCAACCTGGTGTGGTCTGACGCGGCCAGAGGCTGAGGAGAAGGTGGGTAAACGGTTACATCCATGGCTCAAGATACATCCACTTCTCCGTCCGTTCTTGCGCTCGACGTTATTTCTTCTCGGGTCTCTGTGAATGTCTGAAAACCTTTTTTTACAAAGTTGGATGGTTATAGGTGAGTGCGCGAGCGACCAAGCAGAGAAACAACCTCGGTCCGATCAAACGAGCTTCTTTTAGAAAAGAAATGCAGGTTTCAAGCAGTTAAGTCGATGAAATAACCCTAAACCAAGCTTCTGGAGTCAGTGAAGTTTAGACGGATGCTCTCCTTCCCGCACCGGGTTTCACGCTCCAGTAATCGCTGCTGTTAGTACTAAACTTCCCGGTAAACCCACTTCTTCAATACTTTCCGTTAAAAAACAAACAGCAAAGGTTCACTTTTTAAAAAGCGTAGTTTTCCATCCGTTTGAACGTGGCTATGTATCCGGTGCTTGGTTCGAACAGGGGGACGTGGTTGGACCCTGTCTGTCCCTGGTTGGGACTCTGTGTTTTAATGCTCCTCTGCCGCTACTGCTGCTGCTGCTGGTGCCTCGCGGACCAGTCATACAAAGAGCTCCAGCATCAAGCTGGCAAGAGTAAACCGTAACAAACCCGGATGTGCATTTTCTCACAAAATAAAAGCGCTGATTCCCCCCGTGGACAACAAGAAAAACAAAACAATAGATTGAAAAGGACATAGCGTACTTCTCATTAAACAAATTTATTCAAACCGTCCACGACTCGTTACACTAACTACAATCCAAATCTCAGCGGTGTGTTGTTTAAAAAATACTGTTTCAGAACCCTGAGTGATTTTATTTTGAGAGTAATCGATATATCCGTTTGCATCCACCTTGACAAACAGGATCCAAGAGGAGCGAAGCTGCAGATTGTGCTCCATCTAGAGGGGAAGAGTGTGACCAGAGGTCCAGCCAGTTGTCTCTTTGGCCCAAATAAAAGTACTGAATGGGTGTTTTAAATTATAGGGATGCGTGACTCTTTAAACATAGAGTAATTTAACAGAAGCAAAAAATGTAAACATTGTAGAAAAAAAAGCATGTTAATTATTCACGTGTCTGCTGTCCATGGTGCTAACACTGCACAGCACCCATTCCTTAAAAGCCAGGTCCACTGTGTGTCGATCGGTCCTTAGTAACTTGGTTATTAGTATGAGTAAATCAAATGTAGTTTCAAGGCTGTTGTTTTAGTTGGCATGGTGCTCGCATTCTGCATGAACTAAAATAAAGTTGTGTTCAACGAAATGGCCGCTAAAAGTGCAATAAAAAAAGACGACAGTGTACCTAAAGTGCATGTAGAGACTGCTTCGCTCACATCATTTGATAGGAATGTTTGAAAGTAACAGGGTATACTTTACACCACTGGTTGTGGGGGAACTAACAGCATTTCCCGTCAGGGCCCCGAACAGGTTAATCCAGCTGGGACACATACTATCTTGTTTCTTGCACGTCTAGTTTCTGCTGTTTACAGTGACAACATTAGGAAATATTTTAAAACTATAGGCAGGCTAACATTAATTACATTTTTGTTTTCTACCTAACTCATATGATACTTTGCCTTTTCCAGCTTTTTTTACCTGAGGCTGGTGCTGGGTGCACGTTGAAATCATGACGGGAAAAAGAGTCACTTTTTTGTCACTGAAAAAGCAATGGGCTCGGGGAAAGCACCGGATTGATTGTCCATTAATGCCCCCAAAGTGAAACTCTGTGTCATTGTCACTCCCAGCTCGTCAAATACAGACGCGTGATCACTGGCTCTGCTTTAAACTCCGCGCTCTTGGTCTGGCGAGCTCTGGCGTCACTTTTGGACTTGTAACATGCACAGTGCATGTCTTTTCAAAATAAACCTCAGTCTTCACAGGAAGTTAGGTTTAGTGTTAACATACACAAAGAAATGTGTTCTCAATTATATGTTATCTATTTGTATTGTCATATGCCGGCTTTATATAGTTAACTCAGGTACTGTGTGATGGACAAAGAGAACAGCCAATAAGAGGTGCTGAAGGTGACATGTGTCAATAAAGTTTTACTTTGGACAAAAGAGTTCCACTGAACAGAAGTGATGCCCCACGTTGTTTTATTCCTCCGTAATGATATTCGGGTTAGCACTGGGTATACACGCCAGAATTGCTGTACAATCTACATCTGCCAATATTTAGACAACAAAACCACTTGGTTAGGTTTGGAAAAAGAGTTGGTCGACGGTAACCTCACTGACTAACGACTCACGAGCGCCAAACGAGTCATCCAAACGAGTCATCACTTTCTCTGAGTGTCTGGTAACGAATGGTGGGTTAACACTGGAGTGAGTTGAAAGAGCGGTGGTCGGCATCAGACGCCGAGGGCCACTGACGATATTTGACGAGTCGAGACTGAGTGGGACCGGGTTAGAAACTCTGCCGATCCTCGACAGGCTCAGCAACCGCCGACACAGAGCCCGCCAAAAACCAGCTAACCATCGGCCCAAGGGAGACCTCGCGAGGGGAGAAGGCAGACAAATTGGCCTGTAAATAGCGAAGATGTCCGTTTCATTAATCTGCACAAGAAATAAAAAAAATTGAATAAAAATAAAAATCATCCACCTACAGTGATCAGTGACCCGGACAGACGTGATCACTAATGTGATAACTGTACATGCTGTGGCGCATAACCACACCTATGGTGTCAATAATGCCTGAAAGAGGAACTCCACACACGCTGTTTCGTGCCCTGCTCACATATAGATCCATGATGGCGTATGATGCTGAAGAGGGTGATTTTTTTTCCTACAAAATTCATCATGTGTGTAAAAACTGCTTTTTCCAGATGAAACAATGAAACAGATTGTGTGTGTTTGACAAACAGAGACTATTCAATACTCAATAAACAGAGATATGCAATGACAGAACAACACATTTCCATTGCCCGGAAATAAATACATACACACAGATGCACATAAACAAAGAGATTGTGTCCCACACACACACACACACACACACACACATACACGGATGCACATGTCACTGATTCACACACACACAGTACACTTCAACAGATGCTCACACATGCATATTAAATGTAGAGATCCACTCACACACATGAAGTACCTGCAGACACACATAATTACACTATATAGTAGCAAAACACACCCACACATACACATTATGAATACCATCCGAACACACACACGTGCATTTTGGAAACAGAACCGTGGACACACAAGTACATAAAAATGCACATACACACTGAGTTTATACGCACACAAGTAGTTGTCGTAAAATGTTCTCTTTCACTCTCTCCCTAACACAGACACACACACACACACACACGCCACAAGCCAGCCCACACATACTTAGTGAACATACATACAGTGGGTGTTCTGCCCATCCCCCACATACACACATACATATATGCACCCCTCCCCACTGAAAAAGACATAATTCACTTGCACATTCTCCTCCCCCACACACAGTTCCTCTCTATAAAACTCCACACACACACACACACAGACAGTATACACACGCCGAACCACATGCTCATATGCACTAAACTAATCAAACACACGTATACACTTAAATACTCTACATATACACCCGCACTTGGCACACAGAAGCACACACACACACACAGATATAAAACCAGATGCAAGCACACAACTGCAACATAAACACACCATGCCAGTGCTGCACCATATGCATGTCAACATACATTAGCATACATATAGATATATATATATATAGATATATATATACTGTATATACATGCACATAGAGACAAACACACACACACACACACACACACACACACACACACACACACACACACACACTCTCACCCAGTTCTCAGATTTCCATGCATGAGCTTTCCAACATGTCTGATGGGTTGAAACATTAATGTACTGTAGCGTTTGAATGATGTGTGTCTCATCATGTCGGGGGGATTACATTATAGATTCATAGCGCAGCAATCCACTCCGGGTAAAAAAGCACCAGCCCTTTAGGTATTACTGCTCTCCAGTAGAAGAGAGGAGGAGGCGCAAAATGCTGGAGAGAAAAACACGAAATTTTATAAAATATCGTGACTTTTCTTTTTTTGTCATATTTAGCTTGCGTGACAAAAAGCAACACTTAATCAATGTTTGTGCACATTTGTATTCACCTTTCTCCAACATTCAACCTGAGACATGTGGTTTTATGTTACCTCTGGGATCTCCATTTCTTATAAAGTCAACAAAAACTTGAACAGAGTTTGGATGCGTGGCGTTGTAATGACAGAATAGTGCTTGTATACCATATCCGGTGCAAAAAGTGACGTCATGAGTTTTTAGTTGTGATTCTTGAGCTTGGTTTATGACCACCAGAAGGGTCATAACAGTAAGATGTCGTGTCCTCAATCCACTCCACACCACAGAGCTAGGTCAGGAGTTCTGTCCCAAATGAATGAAAAAAAGGATCAGATGCAGTGGGTCGTAAATATGTCTTATTAAGGTCCAAAATAAATATTCTGCTTACCATCACTGTCTGCCGTTATGAATCAAAATTGAATGTATTCAAGGTTGCTGAGTTTTCTCACAGTTTATCACCTTTTTTCGTTTCAGAAAACGATCCGTTTTGTGTCTCTGCATCGGTGCAGTCGGTCTGAACAATAAGAATATGGTAAAGAATGAACAGGTGCCGTTCAGTAATGAAAGAGATCCAGTCACTGGAGTAGAAGGTCAACGGTTGAATCCGTCCATAGATTGAGAGTACTTGGTGGAGTCCGTATATAAAATGTCCAACAGCTGACCTCATAGCCGATGTTCGTGAAGGGGGAGGTGTCTATCTAACTACCCAACTACCGAAAATGTTCAGCCATTACGGGACTTCTTCGTATGACTATGTTTTGGAGCATTGTATGCCTTTTATTGATGGCAGCAGAGAGAGGACAGGAAATGAGGGGAGAGAGAGATGGGGGGGGGGCAGGTAGAGAATGGTGTTGAAGGGGCCTGGGAAAGTGGGAATTTGTTGGCAGGAGTTGTTTTTTTCTTTAAGCTGCTCGATACAACCACAATCTGAACTGCTACAATGAGCAGCTCCACTGGAGCGGTTGGAGTTAAGGGCCTTGCTCAAGGGCACCTCAGTGGTGGTAATGAGGGAGGGGGCTCTCCCCACCCAGAGTCATCCTGCCCGTCACAAGCTCACCTCTCTCACCTTTGGGTCACCACTGCCTTAATCGCTGCATATCTTCCATTAAAGAGCAACAGTCATTTCCATTATGTTTTTCTTAAAAGCTAAAGACATCTATAAATAGCTGTAACTCACTTTCTCTTTAGACGTTGTCAGCACTGCTTTGGCTTACAGTCAGTAAGCTAATGAGAGGAGAGTGAATGTCTCTATCTAGAGTCAGTGTTAGGTTTGTCCATTCTGGACGACTGTAGCAACATGGCGGCCGGCTCTATGAAGAGGACCCGCTCCGTGTGTATAGACAGCTCATCCTAAGGTAACGAAAACACACTATTGTTATTTTCAGGTGATTATATACCAAAGAAAACCTTCTTATTGATGTTCTATTCCTTTTCTGCCAATAGATCCCCTAACTGCTGCACACTGTACCTTTAAGTCATATTAACATTGAAAATGTGGACTTGTATTTTACACACCTCTCCTCCAGTTTCGACAGCGCTCATGTATTTGACTGCTGATACTGTGATCCACATCTACAGGTCAGCCATTTAAATGAAGGAAAGGACAACAGGTAGTAACCTTTGAACAGGAAGAGGAAGTCATTTTGAAAAAACATCGAGACAAACTGATTTAATATTAACTTTTGTGACCCTTGTACAAACCAATATATTCTTTCTCTCTCTCAACTCTAACACACTCACACACACACACACACACACACACACACACACACACACACACACACACACACACACACACACACACACACACACAGAGCCTCTGATCTGACAGTCTCATATTCGATGAATGTCAAGTCCGCTGAATTCATTTGCACATTTTTAGCAGAGGGTTGATGCATCATTCAGGCCTATTTTTCCATGCTGTCACTGTTTTACATCCAATCTCATCATTATTTCATACTGGGCTATTTATTTATTATGCTGCTGTACAGCACACACACACACACACACACACACACACACACATGCAGACAAACAAAAATCGATGCACATAGCGTATTCACCACGAATTTGTAGTTACTCGCTATCTGTTTTGCTCTCACTGGGTGAAAAATACTTCCTTTGCTCTCCAACTATTTTTCCAGTGCAAGTATTGTATGCACCAAAACATTATTCTTCCTATTCTTGGTTAAATCTTCTGCATATAGCTCCATTCATTACTTACACACATATATGTATAATGTGCATGACTACAACAGTGTAGTGTTTAAAGACAACATAACTGGGATGTAATCCTGAGTCCAGATCTATAGATCTTGGTAGATACATGGTGGAGACCTGAGGCCATTTATTCAGGTTTTAAAGACAAGTTTATGGGACCAATTTAGACAACTTACATGGTAAATGGTAAGAACATGAATCCGGTGCCAAATCAATTGACTCCCCACTGGAGGTATGATTATTTGCTCTTCCTGATCTTTCCTCCAAATTTTCCTGTTAATTCAGGTTGTTTTTTTACAGGGTTTTATATGTTGTACAGATTGTAACGCCTATTGAGGCTGTAGCGTGAATGGATCAGGCTCGCGCCTAACACGGTGGTAACTCTGTCAGTAATCTGACCAACTTTTGTGGGTTTGGTGTCCCACCGAGATGTCAGAAAAATACGTTCGGCCTTTTATCTCACCCCGTCGCTGAATCATTAGGATTTCGGACTTATTGTCTTTCTGAGTCTTGTACGGCTACGCCCTAGGCGCTCTCAGTAGGATGCTACCCTAACACCCAGTATGAATAGTTATGTAGATCGTCTATACTTTACTATTGCCTATTTTATGTTTCTCACCATTTTGACTGAGGCCATGTCCACACTACTCCGTTTCCATTTGAAAACGCATGTTTTGCTACGTTTACACTGAGCGTCCACACTACACCGGCGGTTTCAAGCACCGACAACGGATAAGTTTGAAAACGCTCCCGAGGTCGGATAAGTTTGAAAACTCCGGGGTAGCGTTTTCGTGTGGACGGTCGAAAACGGATACATTTAGAAACAATGACGCCTACACCTGTGTTCGCTACTTGATTGGTTCTTAGCAGTCACGACGTGCCCTTCCCTGATTCGTCACGCCCCTATCACCTGACCCTTACCCGGAAGCTCACAAACAACAACATTGTCAAGTCCGCAGATAAAATGTAAAAGGAACAAAACAGTAAATGCTGTTCAGTAGGACAGATAGTTAATTAAGCCACCAGCAGAGCTACGAGCGAGAACAGACAACAACGAAACCGAGAGGGAACGAGTGAGAGACGTGTATGAAGGCAAATCATTGCCAAAATCCGAGAGCGCAAATGAGATCCATGCTCGTGCGAAAATCAAAGAGCCGCGTGCGTATTTTACTTTGACGAGTGCTTTTACGTCACTCCGTGAGCAAAATTCACTCTCGTAAAAGAAACTTCAACCCGCTCGCTTTTTCCTGCTCGCTTGCGAGTAGTTTTTCTTTTTGACAGTAAGTCTCCATTGTATCTCTACATCTAATTGGTTACAATCCTCGTCTTTGGATAGACCGGATATCACTCTGACACAGACGCTCGGGGGAGATTTTCAGATTGCAGGTCAGGGGCAAATAATGTACATTTTACTGCACGGGTACTTTTACTTTCTGCACTTAAAGTAGATTTTGCTGACAATAACATTGACTAAGGTTTTGAATGCAGGTATTTTATTCGTAATGGATTATTGTTTCATTAGTATGGTATTAGTACGTTTACTGCAGTGAAGGATCTGAATACTTTTTCATCCCCTTATTACTTGTCAGTGATTTAACAGTTAATATACAAACAGTGGTCCGTAATCTTGGCTCCAGATCTTTGAGCAGGTCCAAATTGTTGCTCATATTATATATAACTATGTTATATATCTTCTGTAAACACAACAGTATGATTAAATATGATCACATCATGTTTAAATCAATTAAGATCAAAGAGTTTCTTTGAGCTGTTTGTCACAAGAGGTTTGAGTATCAAACACATTGTCTGTAATAGAATGGAGTGAATTTAAACCAATCTGAGCAACTTGACTTTAACACATTTTGAATTATTGTATTTAACAACTCTATTAACATAATTTGTATTTCATCAGCCTCTACAGTCTGAAAAGTTGACAAAACCTGTCAGACAAATGTAGAACATGCTGAGATGTAGTGGAGTGTTTAGTGGCGGATTGAAAACCACCTCTATCAGAACTAGCGTCTGTGTCAGAGTGATATCCGGTCTATCCCAAGACGAGGATTGTAACCAATTAGATGTAGAGATACAATGGAGACTTACTGTCAAAAAGAAAAACTACTCACGAGCGAGCAGGTAAAAGGCTCGCGAGCGAGCAGGTTGAAGTTTCACGAGCGACTTTTGCTCGCAAGAGTGACGTAAAAACACTCATCAAAGTAAAATACGTGCGCGACTGTTTGATTTTCGTACGCGCATGGATCTCATTTGCGCTCTCGGATTTTGACAGTGATTTGCCTTCATAGACGTGTGTTGACCACATTTATGGACCAATGATTGAGTAAACCTTTACGTGTAAGTGTTGATTTTAAAGTGAATTTGATATGTGAGAGAGAGAGAGATAGAACATTTTGTCAGTGGTTCAAAAGCTAATACTATCAGTCCTGCTTTAACAGGCTCTCAGTCAGCTTTCGCTGTGAGTTTTTTTCTTCTTTTTTTGTCATGCTGTCTAGCAGAAGTGCAGTCGTCCAGTCCACTCTCAGGGTGTAAGACCTTGTGATATTGGGTTGTATAAATATGATTGACTTGAAATGTCATAAAATGTATTACAGACATTCATGGCTTCCTACTTCCGTGGTCCTCTGACTTCTCCTTAAGCACCACCATGAGCTTGACATGGACTTTGGATGGATTGGAACAGAATCATGATGCTGTAACTTTGGAGATTCCCTGACTTTTTTTCTTTGTCAAATCTTTTGGTTTACGATCACAACTAATGACATTCCTATCCGCCTCAGCTGCATTTTGTTCGAGCTAACTGTCAAATGTTAACATGCTAACAGGCCAATACTTCAACCAATGTTCATACTTCATAAAAAAAGGAGCAATTAATGCATTGAATACATGATAACATGTTCTGAAGAAGGACTACTTAGTGTTTGCTAAAGAGAGAGACCCTGGAAATGTGGACACTTTTGGTGTATTGCACAAAAACAACATTGAGTGTTAATCTTATTACTGCTGAACTTAAATTAGATTGTATCTTCTCTGCTACAGCATAGATATCTGGTATATTTGGTCAGTTTACATGCTGGTGTGGTCCTTACTCTTCAATAAGCCAGTTAACAACATACTGTCTGATAATGGTTGGTAAGCTTCAGCATAAGGTTCTTTAATCCATGCTGCTGTGTTAATAATATAAAACTATCAACGCATTGACATTAACTTTGACTACAGTAGGGGATGACTTTATTGGGATTTCAGTTGGACTTGAATGGTAGAGGGGCATCATTTCTGACTTTGTAAGTTTGTGCACGTGCACTAGAACAAGCCCTGCTTGTGTTTACAGGTGGCTCAGCTAATGTCAATAAAGTTAACACAAGTGCACAGAACATCGTGTCCTCCATTTCTACACTTTCCAACAGAGTAAAGTTATATCTAACATTACATAAACACAATAAGTCTTCGTGGTCACTTAGCAATTACTAATTTGACCATTAGTACTATTAGTACTATATTAGTAAAGCCGGATTCACTGGTTAACAATGTAATTTTGCTAAAGATACATTTGTTGTAAGCAATTGCAATACAAGTGAAAAGTGTAGTTTTTAGTCAAAAGAAAAACTCTCGAGGCTTATTATGAGGATGTCTCCAAAGTGGAAAATTTCACATACTGTATTCACTACAGGTTATAAGAACTTTAAAGCAATGTTTAACCACGCGTTCATAAGCACTGCCTTTTGACTTAAGCGGAGTTCTTCTTTGGAGAGTTATAACTATATCCACAGAAGTGTAATGCTCTTCTTCTTTGTACATAATACTTATGTTATTCCAATCCTGTGTTGGTATCGGGCCAAACGCTCAGTACCAGTCTATATTGGTGGCTCTGTTTCTAACTATACACCTGCATTTGACAGGATTTGAATGGTCTTCATAAGACTAAGCGGCATCCCTTAAATTTCAGTACCCCAGAGTATTCACTGTAAATAATATCATGTACAGGCTGTCGTTTGACATTTTCATCTTAACCCAAATAGCTGACAGGGAAGTCTTGCATGACAGGAAGTGAGTTGCAGTTTGCACTGGAGCATTTTGAAGTGATCTGAATGGAAAATGATGTGACGTCCGGCTCTGAACTCTGCTCCTTTAAAGGTTCTGTAAAGCTCAGTGAATATGTCAGGTTAGATACTGACACAGCCATCTTAAAATGTATGCACTCACAGTACTGGTACCAATCACATGTGCATCATACCAAGCAGCACTTACTTTTTCCCTGAGCAGATATGTAGATTTAATTGAGCTCAAAAGTCAGCACACTGAATCAACACACTCATCAGTTAGTATTTAGGTCAGGAGTGAAATCACCAATTACTCTCTGCCTTTGTGTCCATTTGCCTTTCTGTTTATTGGCCTCGGTTGGTGTCTAGTTCAAAGAAATCTATAACGTTTTGCATGTTGTCGTCCACACTGTTGAGTGGACAGTTTTATCCACAAAAAAGATGACAGAAGATCCAGTCCGTCTTGTAACGCTGCTCTGAAAATGCTCCAGCAAATAAGTCAAGAGAAGAGGCTGACAGGAGAATGTGTGAGTATGTGACTGATAAACAAGCTACACACATGCAGGCTGCACATCGAGCTCAAAAGATTTTGGCGAATATGTGCGTGTTTTCCCCTTGCGGCAATAATAAAGTACCTATCTATCTATCTATCTAGTGAGGTTACCACTGGATAGATGAGATTTGGATTGTTTCTGAGAGAGTTTCTGAACAGATGTTTTGCTGTTGGCCTCCATTTACACCAATTCATCAAGGATTGACTCAGTGTTCAGCTGTTTTTGGATTCTCCTTTCATCAGAAATCTGATTGGATAAAAGCTCTCCTTAAAACAAGCTGTGCTGGAAGCAGAGCAACAGAGGAAGACAGTAGCTGTGCAATGAGAAAAATAAGCTAATGGGAAAAAAAATGATAACACATGTAGTGTATTTGTGAAAAATTATAAAAAAAGCTATAACTTTGTGATTCTGTTTGGGCCAGCAGAGAAGGGTTAGCTGGCCCTGACGGCCCACCACTGGTCGTTGCACAACAACAACAAGACAGGTGAAGCGGCAGAAGTTTATATACTCCGTCTTGTCATCATGCATATTTGCGTGCAGGCTGTTCTTTGTGTGGCGTTGTGTGTCGCAATGTATTTGTACAGTTTGACTGTGGATTGAAGATGGTGGTGTTGACAGACGAATAAATCCATCAGTAACAAGAACTAAGGTGTCGATGTATTTCCTGGAGGGAGTGATAGCGTTACTACTGTGTTAATGTGTCTATGGTGTTGTTTTTATGATATGGTTGATATTGTTCCCTCTGATGTGAATAATGTTTGAATGGCCCAGGCTCTTTAGTGTGCGGTGGAATATGTGTTTTAGCGCCGCAGTTTTGCTGAATTGATTTTGACTATATGCATTTTCCGTTAATGACTCAGCATCCCGTCATCCGCATATTCATGTTCATTCATGTTCAAATAGGAAGACACGGTAGATCATGGCAACCAAAAGAAAACGTATGTGATCACTGAGATGCACTTCGTTGTGTAATTCAATGAAAGAAGGAACATTGACTATGAGTTCAACTCTGTAATTTCAGATTTCAAAGAGTTTAATGACCTCTCGTTATTAAAAGTACACCAAGGATCCAATATGCCACAACCTGAGGGACTGTGAAGGATACACACACACACACACACACACACACACACACATGCATATATACCGTACATATATATATATATATATGGATATACTACATGTTGATATCCATATCACTTTGATTGTGTAGTTTTGCATTTTGATGCTTTGGTAACATTGTTAAACTTACATGCCACTAAAGCCTGTTTGGATTTGAAAGAGAGAGAGACAGAGAGAGAGAGACAGAGAGAGAGAGAGAGACAGAGAGAGAGAGACAGAGCGAGACAGAGAGAGAGAGACAGAGAGAGAGAGAGAGAGAGAGACAGAGAGAGACAGAGAGAGAGAGACAGAGAGAGAGAGAGAGAGAGAGAGACAGAGAGAGAGAGACAGAGCGAGACAGAGAGAGAGAGACAGAGAGAGAGAGACAGAGAGAGAGAGACAGAGAGAGAGAGACAGAGAGAGAGAGACAGAGCGAGACAGAGAGAGAGAGACAGAGAGAGAGACAGAGAGAGAGAGAGAGAGAGAGAGAGAGAGGCTGACAGCCTGTCAGTTTGCATAGACAACAATGTGGCGAACCCAACCCCCATTCCTTTGATGTTGGGTTTCAACTAACGATGACTTTCAATATCATTTAATCTGATTTTTTTTGAGCAATTCATCTTTCACTGAAAAACTGCCCAACACAATTTTCCAAACCATGGGGTTAGCTCTGTGGCCCTCTGCTCATCTCTACTTGAGACTAGCAGCTCAAGGCTACACTAGCCACTATTACACCATGTTGCATTGTTGTGAAATAGCCTACTCTTTTAATGAATAACAAACTATTTTGGATGATGAATTTACACAATTACAGAGCAGAAACACATTGTATGTTATGTATTATAAAGATACCATATCATCAAATATGTGGAATTGTAATGTCACAGTTCAGTTTGGACCATAGTGTTCTTCCAACTTTGTGCCAACAGTTTGGGAATAGTTTGACATTTTGGGATCTATTATGAATTACAATAAGAGAGGAGCGGCCTGGATGCTAATATAACTTAGCTTAGCACAAAGACAGTAAACAGGAGGGAAACAGCTAGACTAGCTCTGCTAGCACCAATAAAGTTGTATCTTGTGTATTTAATCTGTGCACAAACAGAAATTAAAAATAGTGGTTATATTTTTACCTACAATCTCCACAGCACAGTGTCAGCGCTAGAGAAAGGTCTGGCTCCACACTTTATAATTCTCCTATAGGGGTCAGAAATGCTCTGGCTTTCTCTGAACCAATCCCAATTGTCTTGGGCAGCACTATGCACAGGATGCAGCGACGGTGGCTTTGCAAAATGCAGTAGAGAGCGCAGATGGCAGAAGGGGAGGAGAATACAGTCCACATCCTGTGAGTCACACCAGTTTTCGCTGGTTGCCTGGCAACTTCACAGTGACAACAAGACAACAAGTGTTCACAACCAGCCAAGAAAGAGTTACTGCACTTGTTCACTTTGGATAGAGCCAGGCTAGCTGTTTCCCCCAGTCTCCAGTTTGTATGCTAAGCTAAGCTAATCACCTGCTGGTTTTAGCTACAAACAGACATGAGATGGAATGGAATCTTCTCACTTAAATCTGGGTAAGAAAGTAAATGAATAAGTTTCACAAGAGTTTGAACTATTTATTTAAGCTTTTTTTAGAAAGGACTTTTGTCAACAAACTCACAAATGCATCACAGGTAAAAACAAAAACAAAACAAAGAACAAAGAAAAGGAAAAGACAATAACATGCTAATAATGACACCAGAAATATGAAACACATTTTCTTGGAGAGAGCGTTTTTTAGAGAAGAGGAAAAAGGCTACAGACTTATAGAGATAGGCAGATGTTTTGGGGTTAGGAAGAGGTTAAAAAGCTTTATGCAGAGGAAAGGTCTGGAGTGTAACCTTTATAATGTGAGTCCCCTTTGACATATTGTGTAAGGTTATGGATCGGATAAGATCCCATATGATGGAAGAGCATGCTGAGGGCGTCATGCTAACATGAAATTAGCTCTCATATTGCAGGCATGCACATTAGGATGTGTCAATATTCTTTTATCTGTTAATTATGATACCAGGTAAAAGAGATGAGCCAGTAATTAAAGACCTGAACAGTCCCATTTATTAATGAGCAAATGAAATTCAAACGACATTCAAAACACTTTATGATGAAAACGTGCCACCAGCTCTGCTGGGATACCTTCAAAAGAAATTTGAATCAAAGCTATTAGAACGGTGTTATCATGCATCAAAGACTTCACAACTTGCTTCAGTAGATGCAACACACAGGCCAGACTTTGCTGCAGACAGATTATTTTGTGTTAGATTTGATAACAGTTTGTCCTCAGTCATGTGGTTGCTAATACTGACCTAGACTGGCCAGTAAAGTAATCCATTTCAACATTTATAGAGCAATTTGTTTGTAGTATATTACAAGGCTATCTATTATGACACTTTACACACATGCACACACACACACACACACAGCTTTCGTGGCTTTTGGGGACATTACATTGACTTGCATTCCTTTCCTGGAGACTTACCCTAACCACTACCAGACTAAACCTAACCTTACCATAACCTTAAACCACGTCTTTGGAGACATGCAATTGTCTTCATTTTGTCCCCCCAAAAAAGGTTAGACCCCACAATGTGACTGTATAATCAGATGTATGTCCCCACAACACCAGTAAAACACGCCCTCCCCGACACACACACACAATGCCTGAATGGTCTAATGCAATGACACAGAAAGATTGATTCAAGCTCCTAAACAGGCCACATCCCTTCATATTGAATAATCTTCTCTCCTCTCCTTTCCTCTGTCTCCTCTCCTCTCCTTTCCTCTGTCTTCTTTCCTCCTCTCCCCTCTCATCTCCTCTCCTCCTCTAGTTGCTGTCAATCTGATGGCATCAGGACGGGCATCAGGGATTGATGGTCTCTCCTCTGACAATTATAAGTGGTTCTTGAATACCATTACTATACTTGAATCCTGTATGTGTTGTTGGAGTGCTTCAGAACAGGATCTCTTCCCATCTCCTGCCGGCGAGCAGCTTCACCATCAAACACACTTGGGACATCCTGGAATGAATTGTACACACGGACTAAACCTATTGTGCACCTGACAGGACAATCATGGACAACATTATCCTGAAGCCAGATGTTTTTGATGTCTGCAGATCTGATAATGTTAATTTTGCTTTTGTCTCTTTGGACCAGAAGACAGCTTTTGACAGGGTGGATCACTCTTACTGCTTTTCTGCACTTAGGGCTTTTGGTAATGGTGATCTTCTTTTGGCTTTTGGTTGGTTTATTGTACAGTGGTACTCAATGGTAAAGCCGAGGGCACGGCTGAGTCGACCAATCCCTGTACAGCTAGGGGTAAGACAGGGTTGCCCCATCTCAGGTCAACGGCAGCTTAGCTAATGAGCCCTTGCTCTGCAGGTTGAGAGGTCTGCTCAGTGGTCTCTCACTGCCGGGGTCCTCCAGTCTTGAGCGTCCCCCTACTGTATCTGTTTATGCAGATGATGTTTCCATTTTTGTCTCCAGCCAGATGTTTGCAGGATAGCCTATCCCTGTATGAAAAGGCCTCATCTGCATGGGTGAATTGGGCTCAGAGTGAAGCCTTGTTGGTGGGACAGTGCCTCGACTTGAGTGGGGCAAAGAGGGGCTGAAAGTGATGAAGGTGTTGGCTTCCAAGCAAGTGAAGGACGAAGTGTGCACTCGGTTGTCTAATTGGAAATGGTTGCTATCCCAGTTGTCATACAGGGGAAGAGTTGTAGTTGGCAATATCTTGTCTGACCGGCAACATCTTTGGACGATAGCTGATATTAAAAAGACAAATATAACTGATTGCTACAAACAGATACAGAGTGCACCTGGAGCTCGAGCTGGGGAAGAGTGTATTTTCTCTTCCCAGAGTTAAACCCTTGAATATTTATTTGTTCAGTGTCCTAGGCTGTCAGCACTGTTCAAGCTTTTAAAAAGATCGTTTCAGGGTCTCGGGGAAGTTTTTTCCGTTTGCTCTGCTTATTTTTGGTCTGAAAAACTGTGCTAAGAAAAAAAACTGCACATACATTGTCCCCAACTTTTTGTCTAGTTCTGGTAAGTAGGCCGTTGTTGGCTGAGATGCAGGAACCAGGCTCAGAGTGCAACTGGTACCGGTTCTGGAGGGACTGCTGAAGGCCAGACGGGTGGAATTTGGCTATTATCAGATGATGGACAATGTGAGGGCCTACAGCCTATGAGCTGTTGGGGGGGGTCTGGTATTTCCCTGCAATGGTTTAATAAAGGGACTTTGAAAAGCAAAACCTCTCCTCTTCTCCCCTCCTCTCTTCCTCTTCTCTTCTTCTCAATTTTCGGTTACCCATTCCAATAGAACATCTGTGAGAAAGCTGTAATGAATTAAAAAGAACAACCTTTCCTTGTCCCACCAATATTTAAATGAACAGTTATGTGTTGGTGTTGAGTGTCTCCTGTTGTAACAGCACACATATAGAAAAACAAGGAACACTCAGACGCAGACTGGAAAAACAGAGAGTCCAAACGGGGAGAAATGGAGCGCAGCACATCAATCATTAGGATGATTATTATGGCAGTTGTCATGGCAACATTCTCCCATCCCCCTCTCCCTCCCTCTCTCTCTTTCTCTCTCAAATCAATTCAAATGCACTTAAATGCCACAGTAGGCATTGTAAAGATACTGTGTGCAGATGAACAGGAGAAAAACAGAAACTGAGAGAAGAAGAACATATTGCACATGGCAAAATGAAAAGGATAAAACAAGGTTTTTTAAAAGCCATTTGATGTTTAGTTAAGATGCCATATGTTGCAGTCCTATTTCAAATCATGTAATGTGATTCCCACAAAGCGATAGAGTAACTGTAAGTCTCTGCTGGCCACTACATTGTATAGACTTTATGTTTCACCAGTTCAGAGAGAGAAATGTGCAGGAAGAGGGAGCTGCACAACCCAGCTAAATCCTACACGGTTTCTGGTGATGACAGATGGTGAAAGGACTGAGGGTTTCTGGGATATGTGCATCTGGAACTAAGAAGTCCCAGTAGTTGACTAAGAACCCGTCCATCCATTCAGCGAGCATTGGGGGTCTGTCAATGGCAAAATGTCCTGAAGGCGGTACTGCACACTTCAACATGTTTTTTAAGGGTTTAAACTCAATGATGTGACTGCACTGTGAGGAAAAGAACATCAATGCTGGTGTTAATATTTGCTACCAAATTTACAGAAATCTGCAATTCATGGTTGAAAACTGCTCAACATGCTATCTGCATGTTTTGTTGAAAATCCATTTCTGATATAATAGTAAAGCGTTTGGGACCAATTTTTCGTCATGAAATCAAAGAATGTAAACGTCTTCTAATCAAACCCTCCTCTCCCCACAGTGACTTTCCTCTTTCATTTTTCTGTAACCGCTGTGTAGCATCACAATCACAGCACACTGATTATCCTACACTGTGGCAAGAGTGTATGGATGAAGCATTAAGTTGTTAAGTTTCACTAATACAGTGGCTGGCTAGTTAGCTAGCTTACGTTAGCTTACTAATTCCACCATGCTGTTACGCTACACTCGTTACTGATAATGGTGGCCAGCTGCAGAGCACCCAGTTTATTTAACATCCATTCAAGTTCACGGACAAACTTCTAGTTCCACTTGGACATACTTTACTTACCATGGTTGTACACACACTTTGTTTCCTACTAGACATCACAAATCACTTTGCTCATCAGTAAGTGAAATGCACTTTCGACAGTACTACCATTGTTTCACATTATTGTTTTCAATGATGAATGAACGTACCGGGAAAATCAGACGCGTCCACAGGAATCAGACAATAAGGACTTATTGTGAAAAACCAAAAGCGGACTTCCACCATTCATGGAAGAGGACATTTGACGATGGGGCAACAGTAGTTTGTACATCTATCATACCATTAAAAAATAAATACACATGATAACGCAACTACATTACATTTTTACAATAATATGAATAAATAAAATAAATTTTCAAGAATTAAAAAATAATCAAACGTGTTAAGCTCTCTGTGAATGAAACCACTCTAATCTTTCAGTCCTGGACCGTCTCCCAGCACTGACAGCATTTGAACCATCACAGCTCTCACATACTGCTTTCACAGCTGAATTATTCAAATGTAGAAAGACAACACATAGTCACCATAACGAAGCATCTTTATGCTCTCTGTTGGTGGGAAGGTGTTGCCATGTCATGCTGACATGACAGTCACTGGTGTTCAAATCAGAAGCAGTGCAGGTAGTACAGTTTGCATTTCCTTACATGGGAGTGTGACTTTTTGTGCAATAAGATAATCACTGATCGTAATGTCAATTCATGGATATTTGCTCCAGCTTGGGGTTCTATGTTCATAGATTTCCAGCCAGCTGCCCACAAGTCAGACAAGACTGAACCACAGCACACAGTCTGACAGTAAAACAAAAACATTTCAAATTGCAACATAACGTGAAATAAGACACCATTTACAACACTACAAAAAAGTCAATATACTCTGTGTGTGTGTTTATTCTCAATAGGTTGCAACAACTTAGTTGTAAGCCAGTGTATTACTACTATTACACCCAGGAGTTTGAGGGCGAATGTGTAGGTAAGCTTCAGCACCGGCCTTAAGTGGATATTAAGAAGCTTTTATGTTGGTCAGATGTTTTACAGACAGTATTGTCCCTGCTGCAAATATAAAGTGGGCTGGAAGACTGTGATGCTATATACTGCCCTCCAGTCTATTTCTTGACTTGATTTTTTCAATGTCTGTATTTTCATTCTCATTCTGTCTGATTATGGAATGACTCCTGAGATAAAAAACATGGATCCCCAAAGTGCACAATGCCAAATAAAAAAACATAAAATAAATGATTAGGCCTTCTTGTGAATTAAGGTATTAAAGATACTAAATTATATATACACATACATACATACAGATATTAATGAGTGAGGGATTGCCTCCACAGGGCTCTTAACATGGTGCTATATATATATATATATATATATATATATATATATATATATAGATATTAATGAGTGAGGGATTGCCTCCACAGGGCTCTTAACATGGTGTTTGCTGAGCCGTAGCTTGCAGCTAACAACCACAACAGTGCTGATAGAGCTAACAGTGTTTGCCTGAGGGGGGGCTGTACACTTCCATGATGACGCCGTGGTTCTGTGAAATTTGAGTTCATCATTCTTATTTCATTCCGTGACATTTTTCCAGAGTAATGCTTTTATTTCAAGTGTCAAGTTTTCCTTCATATTCCTTTAATTAGCCAGCTAGCTAGCATGTGCAGCCTTGCTAAGCTAGATGAATCAAAGGTGTTACCATATCAGTTTCTGTGGCTGTGTGTTCTGTGTATTTACAGCCTGTAGCTGGTTGATTCTGAATAACTTGTTGTCACTCGTTCTAGTTCGAACAGGTGCTAACTGGCTAAATCTGGGAGCAGTTGTGGAGCTTGCTAGTTTAAGAGGCACAGGGGCGTGTGATTGGCTCGAAGTTGGTGCTGACACCACTGTTATTAAAAGTGACATAATGAAGTAGAACCTAATATAAAAGAAAAGCAGGCACCACATGTTATTGAGTGTTCACAGGACATCTGGCACCTCTGCGATGTCTTGGGTTGGATGCTAGTCGTCATGTAGGCTGGAGGCCTCGTCCTACATTTGACAATCGCTCCATGCTAACCATGACGCCTTGCTAAATTTGTCTGAATTAAAAGCAATTAAATCACATTTTCTGGTGTCTCATTATTATATTGAGTTATTAAAATCATTATTATTTCAGTCACTGTGGAAACATTCTCATCATCAAGCTGTCAGTTATGCTTTTGTCAGAGGTCTCCTAATTTGATTTGTTTCAAACCTCATATTTAAAAAGAATCAGTGCTACAGTGTCATTCAATGCATAACTTTATCATCACAACCATTATCTCTTTGCTATGTTTGCTATCAAACACTCTGTTCTTTATTTTCTTGAAGTACACAGAGGGACTATATTTGTTATTAGAATCTCATCACTACACATCTGCAGAGAGAAATACAGGGAAAAATAATGTGATTCTTTCTCTTTGCCCGCTCGCTCCCCTCCCTCTTTCCATCTAGTGTTTTCAATTTTCTCAGACATGAGGAGATCGATGCAGGCTGATGGGATTATGTAATGACCCTATTAGCAAGCATGTGTTTTTGTGTGTGTGTTATTTAAAATCAGGACATTCACATGAAGAAAAACCCTTCAAGGTTCTCCATGTCTGGGCCGAGGGCTTGAGATCAGATTCATGAAAATATGAATTCAATTCAATTCAATTCAATTTATTTTTGTATAGCCCAAAATCACAAATTACAAATTTTCCGCAGAGGGCTTTACAATATGTACACGTTTGACATCTTCTTGTCCCGGGACCCTCACATCGGAACAGGAAAAACTCCCCAAAAACCCCTTTAACGGGGAGGAAAGAGGAAGAAACCTGTGGGAGAGCAATAGAGGAGGGATCCCTCTCCCAGGATAGTGTGTAGAACAGGATAGCTCTTGTTGGCTGGTGGGGGCCGTGGCCCCTCCTGTTGTTGGTCAGGCGGGGTCCTGTGGTAAACGCCCTGCCTCTGAAACCCTTCTTGCCTTTGAGCACCCTGCTCCCTTTGGTAGCCTTGCGGACCCCTCTGGACTCCCGGCTCTCGCTGGTAGCCTTGGTAGCCTTGCGGACCCCTCTGGAATCATGGCTCACGCTGGTAGCCTTGCGGGGCTCTTTGGAATCCTCCTGGCTGCCTTCTTGGTGTCTGTGAAGGGCCGGGTCCCTCGGTGGGCCTCGCGTTGTCATACGAGGGCCTGGGAGCCGGCGGCTTCGGTTGGTTTCCTTTCTCTCTTTTGTCTTCCAAGTGCTTTTTCTTCAAATCCCACTTTCTTACCGTTTCTTGGATTTGTTCTGTGGTACTTTTGTTGATGTTTAGGGTCACGAAATCGATGTCATTCATTAGGCCCTTTGTCAGCTTCCTAAGGGCTTGCACACTTCTTTCTGGCGGAATCGCCTGTCGCAAGGCATACCACGCCTGGGTGAGAGTTTGCCCTTTTTCTAAGCTTTTTCTTGCCTTGTCGATTTGTGACTCCTCGTCCTCGCAGTCTTCCAGCACTAATCTTCAGTAGTGCTGTTCCGCAGTTTCTTCGGGACCCATCGGTTGGTCCGTCATATGGGCCAGCCACAATCTCTTCGCTTCGTCGTTCGTGGAGCTGGCTTTTACCATAAGCCATTTTTGCGTCAGATATTCTTGCACCGATTCTTTTGGGTCTCGGTTGGCCACCATCGCCTTGATCTTTTTGAACTCACCAAAGCTCTGGGTGGAGGCTTGCATCTTTGTTATGCCGTCATTGTCTTCAGCGGTGGTGAGGCAGCTGCTTCGTGCGAGGCCCTGCCCTTGAGATGGCTGTTCGTCTTCGCTGTCCGAGATGTCTTTCAACAGCGCTCTTTCTTCCTCCGCAGCCAGCTTCCAGGCTGCTTTCTTCAGGCGTTGTAGCATGACATCGTACACGATCGCCACAAAGCCCGTGCGGAAATTACCCGTCAGCTCCGTGGCTTTTGCGAGGGAGCCGTAGGTCGGGGTCATCAGAAAATTCGCCCATTCTCCATTTGTTGCGTAGACCATTGTTCCTTTCATTCCCTCGAGGTCGTGCAACCATATTTCTGGAACATCATAACCCGTTTGACCGACCTCTGGAACATAGGCTTTTCTTCCGTCTTTGGTGGTCATGGGCCCATATTGTTCGTCTCTGCCGAGTTTCTGCGAAGCCGTGTATACTGAAAGGAGGGGCAGTGCATTCTTCTTGCCTTTTCTGCTTCCCTGCTTCAGGTCTGTTACTCCTCCCGGAGCCTCGTATTCGATTGAAGTCAGGCTTTGCACCGTGTCTTCTTCATCTGAACTTTCAGCTGCGGTTTCTCCCTCGCCCTCCCTCTCTGGTCCTGCGGACGGTGAGGCCGGCTGAGTTGGTTCTGGTGTTCTCTTCGGAGTTCTGGGACTTGCCTCGATCCGGTCTGGACTTAGGAACCTTATGGACCCTTCTCCTCCTGTCTCGTAGTGCATTCTCTGCAGGCCGACGGACTCCGCTGAGCTGGTGATCCCATGCTGTGATCTTTTTGGCATGGGGGTTTCCACGTCGGTCTGCACCGCTACTTCTCGGGGAGAGGTGATTGGAGTTTCTTTTTTCTTTGGACGTTTCTCCTGGCTTGAGCTGACTTGTGGACGTCGCTCTTCTTGTCTCGAGGGACTGGGTGTCGATTCCTGGTTGCCGCTTCTTTCTTTAATCCTGCTGATGACGGGAGCCGTGGCAGAACGGCTCTCACAGCTGGGGCTTCTTCGTCCTCGTATTTTGGCTGTCCTGCCCTCCAGTTGTTTGGCCCCTCAGTTTTGTAGAGGGGTCTCAGTATTTTCTCTTTTCGCTCGTGGTATTGGGCCGCCGAGGTGACTATCACCAACTCTTGGATATTGCATCAACTGTGGGGAGCTTTCATCCGGAGGCGCATAATCCTCATGGCCGCTTCTTCTGCTACCTCCCATGGTAGGTTGCCGGACCTGGCCCCGTCGTTGCATATGACGACTCTTTTGAAGGACATCTCGCTTGCTCGTTTGTCTAATGCCTCCTCTATGTCGTCCCGATAGGCGTCCTGATCTTCGCCATCCCCATATCTTTCGATCGGTACATGTAGCACCGCATAATGACTTAATGTTCCGCCGCTTGTAACTACTACCGATGGCTGGTTCTCTCTATATCCCTTGCGGCGATCTTCAAGTTCTTCTTGGTAGGGTTTGCCTGCCTCTTTCACCAGTCTCTTTCTGAACCGGGTGATATGAGGCTTCAGATGTGAGTTGGTTAAGACAACCAGTCCATGGCTGTCTATGTCCCAAGGCTCTCCGTAGTGGTTATATGCGGTCAACCCTGTCTGGTTCGCATACTTTTTGTTACCTTCGGGCATCTTTCTCAATGTTGGAAGATAATCTTCTGGGCTTGTGGAGCGAACGTGTCTGGTCTTAGCCTGAGATTTCTTGTACCGCCCCGGCCCGGGTCCTTGAGCTCCTTCAGGGCCTTGCTTACTGCAGCGGGAGTCTCAGTTTGGATAGAAGGCGGGAGCAGTTGGTATGCATCGCTTCTGTTCAGCGTTGAGTCATCCCCCTCCATTTCGTCCCCGTTCTCGCTGCTGTCTTTGTCTTCCTCTTTTTCGGACCCCGAGGACTCCCCTGACTGAGAGTCCACGGAGGCCTCGGTGTCTTGAATGCTGATCTGATCTTCGCTGGTATCCTCAGCGTAACATGGTTGTTTAGCTATATATGCCTCTATTTCGTCTTGCTCTTTTTTATTTTCTTTGTAGCGGGAGGTGGCTTTTACTTTCGGGCTTATAGTTAGCCACCCCGCTCCCATTTCTGTGGCCAGCATCTTCACGACCGCGTCGTATTCTTTTGATGGGCTAATTATGGTGACAATTTTCCCTTTAATGACTTTCATTACCACGAGCCACCAATGTAGCCACTCTCCCACTTTCTTCTTGGTCTTCGGGGGTCCTTCACACCCTACTACTGCCGCCACCATCCCTGACTCATGGGTGAGGGGAGCGAGATAACCCCCCTCCTTTTTGCAATACTCTTCTACTTTCTCTCCCACCTTCTGCTTATCTGCTTCTTCATGCAGGTCGATTAGGTGTTTCTGGACAGAATCGTCCCATGTGGCCCATCCTCTTCCATTCAGGATGATCTGATGTGGGATGTTGCCTCTGTCGTCTTGATCCAGCGTTGGTCCTCCCGATGCCGCTCCGCGTGCTCCAGCGCCGTCCTCCTCCTGGTCCTCGCTGCCGTCTGCTGCCGGGTCCTGGGTCGATGTCGCTGGCACGTCCTGCTGAGTCGTCGCCGTCTGCGGGCTGCCTCCGTCGCCATCGGGTCCGCTGTGCTGTGCTTCCATCTTGGACTTTGTCTTTGTCTTTGTTGTCTCGAGTCGCCTTCCTCCCAAAGCCTCTCGTCGCGCGTTGAGGAAGGGATGGGATCAGGCTCTGGTACCTCTACAGGTCGGATGAGTCTGGTCGATGCTCCCCGTCGCCTGCGGCTTCTCCTGTGCTGGCTTGTAAATACCACACACAGCTTCGATTCGTGGATGTCTCGCAATCGGACTTCTTCGTGGCTTGGGCAGCGTTACTTTCTACCCAACGCCTCACCTCAGGTTTTTTCGTACATGAACGACAGCCTCTCTTGGCCGTCGGGGTTCTTCTTTTGGACTCAACATACTCCTTTTCCGTCGTGCCCCACGTTATGGGCGCCACGTGTTAGATCCTGGGGTACTTCTGGCCCGATATGGGGCTACTTACTGACTCAGCTCTCTATTAAAAGATTGTCGAGCTGGTGTTCTTGCGAGGGAACTCGCCTGGCTCTGCTAACTGCCGTTACTCCCGAAGTCTACCCTGCTTCCTCCGGTCTGAGCGCGCTCGGCCGAGAGACCAGTCCTGGCCCCGGGCGCTCCCACCAGTCTCGTCGGTTATGGCAGCTTCCCTCTTATGGATCCGTGCTCTTGGTAAATGCCAGGTTAGGTTTTAACGGCTAGGATCTCTTCTTTCTAAAACCGTAAGGGATTGTTAAGTGGATTCGGTCTCTAGGATAACCTTACAGAACTCAGTTGTTAGACATACAATGGCTTTAACTTTTTACTGCCACAAGGAACTTTTTACTACTTGAGCAAATAAATGCACTTGAGAATTTTACTTTAAATGCAGATTAGATATTTATTGCAGGTTATATTTAGTTAGTTTGCAAGGGTTAAGCTACAGCTCACATAAAACGTTACTACACTTGATTCGTTACTTTAATTTTCTTCTTCGATTATACTCATTAGTTTTAGATGCCGAGACGGCTCCGTTGGAGCTGGATCTTCAATGGTGCGATGAAAAGGTTCTTTTGGAGTTGTTAGGAGCGAAGGTCCGGCCGGACCCTCGGTCCTCCTGCTCTGCAGCAGAGTCCGTTCAACAGTCCTCAAAACTCAGTACAAGTCTTTCTAGGGCTGCTGCGTCTTCTCCGTTGTTCAGTTGTTAATGGCGAGCAGTGGGGAGAGGAAAATCTCCGTCTTTAAATCTTGTTGTCCACGAACAGCTGTCTTCTTTCCGTGAACAGAGACGAAGTCCTCAATACTTCAGTTACGATCGTCCGTATCTTCTCCTCAGAGCACTTGGATGGCTCTCGTGTAGAAATCCCAGTTTGGAGCTTGCAAGCGTCTCCTTTTATCCATGATTTGGGCTGTCTGTTCTGTCTGCCCCCTCCTATCCAACACATGATCTCATTCACCCACCCACTTGAGTGGGCGTTTGGTTCTGGACATGTCCAGACTTATTCTATATTACATACATTATGCCTGTATGACTCATCTTTTGCAACAGTCTTTTGCTGCCACGTCTGCTTTTCCGATCCACACCCAAAAACATCTGTTCCTAACTTCACTCTTTCTGCTGACTCATCATGACAAAACCTCTGGTGGAGTACTGTTTGTATTCTGCCAGTCACGGGTTTCCACTGACGAAGCCTCAGGTCCTGGCCCATGCTCTGGCCATCTATAACCTCCGCCACCGGGACGCACAAAGAACCGTGCTTGGCCAGACGTGGTGGATAAACTTCCGGGAGCAGCAACACCATCGCCTTACTGCCCGGACCCCAGACATCATTGACCGTGGAAGGGCATCCTGCGCCAAGAGGGGGCCAATTGAGGAGTATTTCGGGCTCCTCACCACCACCCTGGAGGACACAGGTTGAGGGAGAAACCTCGTCAGATATACAACTGCGACGAGACGGGGTTTCAGCTGGACTCTACAAGAAGGAAGGTCATCATGCCCCGGGGGACTAAACATGCTTATAGGCAGGCCCAGGGAACCAGAGACCACATCACCGTCCTGGCCTGCCTCAACGCGGCTGGGGAGGATGTCCCCCCATTCATCATCTACAAGGGGGGATATCCTGGGGGCCCCTATAACAAGGAAGGGGTTCCCGATGCCCTCTACGGGAAGTCGCCAGCAGGGTACATGGACAATGAGCTGTTTAGGAAGTGGTTTGTCGGGCATTTCCTGAAGTTCGCCATGCAGGAGCGCCCGCTGCTGCTCATCATGGACGGACATCAATCCCACCTGGATCCAGAGCTGGACCGGGCAGCACAGAGGGAGGGGGTCATTCTCTTGTGCCTGCCACCACATACGTCTCACATCCTTCAACCTCTGGATGTGAGTTTCTTCAGACCCTTGAAGGCAGATTTCTCTGGTGTTACAGGAGATCTGTCGGCAGTGAGCCACTTCTTCTTGGTTTCTAAGGAGTTTTCAAGGGTCCTAAGAGACTCCTACCAGAGGGTGAAGGATCGGAGACTGGTGGTGGCTGGGTTCAGGAGGTGTGGCCTCTACCCTCTGGACTCAATGGCCGATTGGTCACGGGTCATGCTGTCCGGGCTGCGGCGTGGGGCCTCCTCACCACCTCCGCCAACCTCATCGGCATCTTCCCGGGCTGCGCCTGATGTTGCCCTCCCCTCCAAGCATCCCCTTTCTCCAGCCCCTATCCCCAATCCCCAGAACCAACCCCCACCTGCCCCTCCTCCCAATCCCTACATGACCCATCCCCTAGTAACATCAGGCCGGATAACAGTAGACCTGGCCCACCTCCTGGCCGAAATAAACTACAACCACAACACCGGCAAGGTCAGGAGGAACATCACCAAGGCCAGGTTACTGACAGCTCAGGAGATGTCTGACGTCATCGTGGAGGCAGAGGACCGTGCTGCAAGACGGGAGGCCCAAGCTCTGGCCAGAAGAGACAGAGAGCAGCAGCGGGCCGGAGACACCGGCCCGGCAGCCACTTCCTCTACCCTGTCTGGCGGCTCTCGCCCCAGCCGCAGAAGACCAGTGTCCCTCGGGTCTACTACAGCCACCAGCTCCGGACTTTCCATCGCCGGTCCCTCATCCCGCTCTGCCCCCTCTTGTGCCTCCCACGGTCCCCGGCTGCCTGCCAGCAGCACATCACCGCCACTGAGCCTGCCTGCTGAGGAACACCGCCACCTTCCCCCGTCTCCTGGTCAGCGCATCCCTATTTTGCATTTGAATTCACGTATAAATCAGAATTTATTAACTATTGTTACGCATAAACATTATTATAAGTATGTATTTTAGAGTTGTAATAATAAAATATGATTATTATTTCAGAGTCTTCAACATTGGCTGCGGGACGTGGCCTCTATGGGTCCCAAACTCCTTCCTCTCCCTCCCACTGTAAATCCTTTAAATAATCTGAAAAAAAACCACAATATTATAACACGATGGTGACATTAGCCATGATGAAGAGTAAACAAAGCATGGTTATGCTTTTTCTGTCATTTATACAGCCTCCCAACCTGCAGAGACCCGACCTTCATCCAGCTCCTCGTCTGCTGGACCTACGACATCCACCGGTACTTCATGTTAACGTTCATTGTATGCCAACCCATGAAAATCTGATCATTGTCTTTAATTCAAAGTCATTTTTTATTTATTTTAATAGGTCACCCTCCTGAAGAGATGGAGCAGACAGTTTGGGAGTGTGGCCGGTGCCAGGAACCTGACCCTCCAGAGAGCTCGGAGGGATTGGTGTCGTGGGTCCAGTGTGACAGCTGCCACACATGGTATCACACCATGTGTGTGGGCTGGGACGAGGAGCTGGATGATGAAGATGATTATTTCAAATGCCATGTGTGTCCTGATTTTTAATTTAATTTTTGATTGGTTTGTTTATAAATAAATGTTTGCACAGAACTTTTCAATCATTTGCACAAGTTATTTGTCTTTCACTTTAACAATGTAGCTTTTTAATCATGAATACTCGTGTTTTTAGTTGTAATATAACTCTTACTCTGCACTGTGTGTTATGATAATAATTGTTATATACAATATGTGTACATAATTGTTAAATTCCATACATCAGCTGGTGTTTTGCCAGTGATTGACATGAGAAGAGTTTAACAAAACATCCAGCATGTGGTGGTATAAGCTGAAACGGAAATTAAGGAGCTTTTATTGCATCATTTGGAGTTGTTGAAGCGTGATATCTTATTGTGAAGGACAGAACTACGGTCCCGGATGTGTTGACAGCATTGATGGTCATTTTTGCGACCCTGGAACAAGAGAATATCCCCGAAAAACCAGCAGCAGCCAGTGTTTACAACGAGGATAGAAGTCCGTACGGATTAGGCCAATAGCAGTGCACGGCTAATTCACCCGTGTTAGCATAATTTTAACGACTCTGGTAAAGGCAAAGCTAACTGTAATAATTACAACAATATTTCGTTTGAAAGGTACGAAGTTTAACTTCAGTTTAACATCATTAAATCAACTGAAAACATTACACGATCATTTTTATCAACATTGTAAGTGAATTGTATTGAAACATTAGCTAAAAACGGTCCGGTTTGGGGTACAACTCCGTTAGCTTCTCAAGGCACGAGGTCATTAGTTGGTTATTAACAGAGGCTGGGTAACGTTTTGCAGTGGAGTTAATGTTACTGGAACTGGGTTGTTGAACTGAAAGTTGAGCCAATAGTTTTCTTCTTGTTTTCACAGGTTCTTGTGAAGATGCAATGGAAGTGTACATATTGTGAGTTCATAAGTCGACTCAGGTCGCCCCCGGATCGCGCACCGTCAAACAGCAGACTCACTGCAGACACCGGGGTATCCGCACATCAAACGCGCCTTTTTCCCCCGTTCAAATACTGCAGGCAGGTAACAGGCAGCCTACCATTAGGACCCAGGCAACAGGGGGCATACCATACAATAGGGTGGGAGGTTCACCTTTCCTCCTGAACTCAGACAAACCTGAGAGAGCAACTGATCTACCTCGAGGCCAGCCTTTGTTTGGTAAGTTCTCTTTCCTTTTTTAAATATCTTTTAAAAGCATGATTTTAAGAGTGAAATTGTAGAAAAAACATTCTGCAAAGTGTTAACAGTACTTTTTTGATCCATTTTAGATTTCCTCCCTGGCAACCATCGGAGGACATGACACAAAACGGGTTACATGGAACATCCTTGCCCGCATGTTCAACGGTGATGTTGGGAAGAGAATGAACTGGAAAGGGATAAATGGGAAAAGTCCTTCAGCCAGATGGAGTCGAAGACTTTGCTCCTGCGTAAGTAACTAATATTTAATGAAAACAATCTGAAGTCACCCAGAGGTCTTAGGTCGTGTTCAAACTTACAAATTCTCTTTGCAACTTCAACTTCATTCTCTGCTCAGGTAGATATTACTCGACTATATCTTCACACAATAGTTATATGATATATTAGCTCTGAATATAGCACAGCAAACCTTTACATGCCAGACAGCCACTGGCTTTTAGACTGCATGTCTGCTATATGTTCCACTGAGGGCTCATGGGATTTTGTATGATCTGCTTGTGATTACAGATGCCGTCGAAAGAATCATGTCTCACGTGCCGCCACAGATGATGAGTGTGAAACAGCAATGAGGTGGTTCAACCTGGCAGCAGACAGGGGAAGCTCCAGGAGGCGTGCCACAGTCAGCATCCCTACTGAACAAGCCTAAACATGTATGTGTTATACATGTGATACATGCAATGTTTTAAAATCCTGTTTTTGATACTATTCATTGCAGAGTTTGCGGTCTGTTTAGGTCTTATATGCAGAGACACTGTGGGGTCTGCTAGCCCCTCCAAACCAAGCCTCACATGGTTTTAATCCCCCTTTGTCACCAAAGACTCGCAGGAAATGTTTAACTACTAAGATACTTATTTTGAATTATGTTATGAGTTTATGTTGAATGAGGAGTAGGAATGTTCCACCACTTGTGTTTTACAGTGTATGCTCAGGACTGCATATTGGTGTTCAGTTGTTTCGATATGTTTAACCCAGCTCCTCTGTCCTGATCCAGTCAAGTTGAAATGTCTGCATGTGAATAGTCATTCACACGGCACAGTTACTGTGTAATGCTGCATTTCTTCTCTCGACAAGTTGGAATTTCTTGTTACAATGCAATGTTTTGAAAAAATAAAACACATTGGAACATTCAAATGTATTGTTTAATTTCTTTCCTTCTGTACAATTTTCTTGAAACAATACATTAAATCTCAAAATCAAATAGTATAATTAATTTAATTAAAAGTAAAGACATTACTTAAATGAACTAATGGTCTTAAGTAGCAATCAATAATGTTATATTAGTGATTTGTTTATATATGCTTATGTATGTTGAACTTAAAATAGTTATTTCATTAAACTTACACTAAAGAAAAGAAATAATTCAAGTGAACTAATGATTTTTAGTAAAGATTACTAATGTGGACTTAAATTTGTCTACTGCATTCATTAAGGTTCTATGTTAACACAACTAGATCTGTTTAGTTCCTCCATTTGTAAAAACTTAAATGGTTTGAGGCAACGGGTTTCCACGGGGTTTTCTAGTAAAGTCAACTAGTTCGGGCTAACAGTGTTCTCACAGTCAATGTGAGGAGTTGTCAAGCTGTCATAGAGACCATGGAGCCCACACTGTCACTAGCTGCACAAATATGATCTTGGAAAAAGGAAAAAGTGATTTTAGAGAAGCAGACAGAAGGGTTTGAAGGATATATCCAGGATGTCAAACTGATTCATCAGTGAAAACAGGTTAAGAAGACAAAGATAGAAGCTAAAGCTACAGATCATAGTGTGAAAGTGAACCACCATATTACCTGGTGATCGGGACAGAACACAATATTAAGGAACACCTCTGTTTGTAAAGACTTTGGCTGCAGCGCTCTCCCTCAAGACTTGACCAATTTCAGGTTGAATAATACCAAAGTTATCCTGCAGCGCCACTGTGGCTGAGCAAAACAACAGAGCTCGACCCTCCCTTACATCAGCAAGGCTTTAATCTCAAACGTCCCGCTGCCTGGTGGCCAACACATAACACGATTGGTTGTGGTCGACTGCGTTCGTGTGTGAATATGTATGAGTGAAACAAAAAAACAAATCAAAAAACAATCACACAGCTTCTATGAGATATATATTTTTGTATTTCATTAATCTTTTCATCAAACAAATGCATGACTGGTAATGAGTACGTGCTATGAGTGTCTGCTCGGCAGCAGGTGCAGCCTTGATAATGGAACGTGAAGCAGGTGGGCGGCTGGTGAGTCAAGCAGAAATATTCTGCAGCATTCTGTGTGCGGCAGACTGATCTAGAAAACAGTAAAATGCCTTGATGGATGACATTTAGCCAAGTTCAGGATGATGGGGGGAACTCTCTCTCTCTCTTCCTGTCTATCTGTCTGTCGCTCTGTATTTTCTGGGTCTTTGCTCTGACACAATTACACTTCAGCTCCTATCAGCTCCAGGACGCTTCACTGCACCCCAGGAATGGATGGACACACACGCACACTACAGAGTCACTCTCTATTCGCTAGACCTACTCGAATTTATATTTCATGTTTTTTTCATTTGATGTTTCTATTATTTTTCAAGCAAGCTGTAATTGCTTTATGAAAAAAAGGAAACAGTGATCCACCAATAACCTTTGCACAAGGTTCAACTAAATAAATCTGAGAAAGATGAAATTAAACTTTAATGATCCCTACTGGGACATTAGAAATGACTTAATGAAGATTAATTAAAATGCTGGTGTAAAAAAAAATGTTTTCAACCAGTCCAGCTCCAAAAACAATTTGCAATTCAGTACAACATTTCCATAGTTTCCATAGACCACTGATTAACTTACGTCCAAAACTCTGCCATGCAAACATGCTACATGTTCCCAGTGTTGTTGCTTGGAGCATTGTTGGGGAAGTGGCCGTTCATTGCGCCTGGCTGTTCGGAACGCGTGCCCCATTGAAGCAGGACGATTTCTTGGCTCTCGATCCCGGACGTGCTGCAGGGAAGCGAAGAAAAAATTTGTCTGTAACGCTAGTATATCCAGCATCCAGTAGCAAAAGGTAACACGTATCCGGCCCCAGCAGGCAGCTGTTTTCAGCAATAAATCTGTTAAAAAAGCAACTGTAGACTACCCGCTCAGCAGCAAACGGCAGACAGGAACAGGAAGAGACTAGCTGGTGAGCATAGTGGAGCATTTAGCAGCTATAGAGACAAATATTCCCCTCAGTGAGGTGGAGACCAAACATGGAGCTAAAAGAGAGTGAATATTGGACTGCTCTGTAGCCGCTGGGTGTGTAAATCACCAGACTGTCATCCAGGGTTTGTAGCTTTACCTATGAAAATGAATGTGCTGTAATTTGTAGATATCCCATGAAATCAATTCATATGTAATCCACATAATCATGAACCAGGAAGTATAAAGGCTGCAAAAACCTACACAGGGCAGGCGGGAGTGCAGATAAATGGGTCAAACTAAAAGTTGTCTTTCACCCAGACTGCTGTTCATGTGTGACACAAAAGTCAATGTCAATTTGTTTGTCACGGAACTTCCGCACTTAAGTAATTTCACTTCTGTAGTTGTTTCAACCCAAACCACACTGGTTTCATAAACCTAACAAATAAGTTGGTGTTGTCTAAACTTAACTCAGTTGTTTCCTGTAAAGTCGAAAGTTTATTTTGAAAAGACTGTATGCATGTAACGAGTGAACAAAATTGACACGTGTTGGACTCAAAGGAAACCGCACAAAAATGAGAAGTGACCTTTTTTGCAAGATATCATAGGAATAGTTGTCTGAGGATACGTTGAAATAAGCAGCTGCTTGCTCACAAGTTCATCATATCAGCCTAAAGCTGATGATATGTCAGGGTTGTGCAGACAACTTGTTTCTGCTGCCCCCAAGTGGCCAATAAAATCAGTTATTGCACAAGATGTGTTCAGTTGTAATGCAAATGCTTGTAAATTTGATGACTGGACTGTTATCATTGTCGCCAGAGGCTTCACCATTAAAGATCTCCTCTATGAAAGGAAGAAGAAACAGCATTCACAAAGAGAGGCATGCAACTCTCTGAAGAAGACACCATCAACTAAATAGTGTAATCAGTTATTATTTTCAATACAATGTGAGCTCTGTATATTAACCTTGTGATTTAGAGGATGAAAGAAACTCTTGCGATTTGAAGGAATGTCAACATGTTTGCAAATGAATTCCATCTTGGTTTATTACCTATAACAGGAAGTTAAAAGTGATACATGATCTGTACATGAAGGGCAGTAGGTGTCTAGCGCCCTGAAAACAACAAACACTTTCACATATTACCAAACTAACGTTTACTAAAACATGCACCATAAAGGTTTCCAATGTTTAGCTCTCAGCACAACAGAATATTCTCCTACAGACTCCAGCAAGAGGTCTGAGGTGGAAGAGGTGAACATATAGGTGGTTATACATTTGGACCACATTTGTCTTACTTTCAGTCTGCTGGTGGAGCTCCTCCCACATAAATGTCAAACCCTACTTTTTAAACTGAGGACAGTGAGATTGGTTATTTTTGTCTATCATTAAGTAGTTACATTAAGCTAATCTACATTTAGAAAACCTCTATCTCATACAGCCTGCATCATGAAGCTAATGGATAAAGTTGTCAAGGCAGGGTTTGTGTCCTCCACATCTCCTCTCCTGCCTTCCTTCCCTCTATCTTCTCCCACCCTCTCTCTCTCTCTCTCCACCTCCTCTTACTCTTTCTCCCTCATCCTTCACTATGTGTGTGTGTGTGTGCTGTGGTCATTCAGGAGTTAATGATGTCTGTGCTAATGTGATCTAGGCCAAGGGCACAATGGACCGACACACACACACACACACACACACACACACACACACACACACACACACACACACACACACACACACAGAGGTCAATAATGTGAGAGGGTCGGACAGATGGTCAAGTTGACAAACAGCAGGGGAATTCAAACCACAATGTGTGAACGCCACACACATACGCTGATTATTATACTTGTGAGGTATTTGATTTATTACATATATATTTCTTTAAACTCTAATTATATTTCTAAGCCACCATTTGCACTCTAACTATACACTTAACCCTTGGTGGAGCCTCGCAGCCTTCAGTGTCCTTTCTCACATCCTCCCTGTCCTCTTATCATCCATCTGTTCATAAATCAGTCAGTTATTATGGAAAAGAACGATTGTCTCAGCAACACTTCAAAAGTCTTCACAAAACACCCAGACACACAGTTTGTTCAGTGGGTTTTATATACTGACACACATGAGAGTTTACATGTTTCATGTGTCGTAGATCATGTTGTGGCTTTGATTTGATTCATTCTTGTTGGATATTATATTTATTGTAAATATTTATTTGGTTCAGTTGTCATCAAAATAATATATATATATATATATATATAGAGAGAGAGAGAGACAGAGAAAGAGATATTGTCATTGTCATTATAGAAATATCAATTATAACCTAAATTCCCTGAAAATTATTATTATTATTCCCACTTTGGCAGAAAATTGCGTGCTAGGGCAACTAGCTTCTTCACTGAAAAACACACTTTGAAGACATCATGCTTTAAAGGTGAAGCAAATGCAAAGACGTCATGCTTTGTTGCAGTTTCTACTTTCAAGAGTGGAAATCTCACAGTGAAGAAAAGAGCACTATAAGCTGAGAGGCCACCAGACACAAAACAACAGCGGTACGAATGAAAACTCCACTGATCGGTGTCATGGTGCTGTTAAATCCATGCACAAGTGTCCCTGGTCTAAGAGAAGGCCTCACAGTTTCCTTACACTGCTCTGTGCACATCACTATCAGCCTTACAGCAGCATCACCCATTTCTTTCACGTCACTACAGAGCCCCCTGCTGGTCACGTGAGGAACTGTCACTGGCTAAATCAGGAGTATCTGAATGTGGTTCATGAGAGGAAGACTAAAGGAGGCTCCACAGATCAACACAACTGGATGTTGTTGTGGAAAAGGGGACCAATGTGTCAACACAAAGCCCAAATGATAAAAAAGGTGCATATAATGTACCTTTCGTTTGTTTTTAACACAATATCAGTATTTTATTTTTTAAATATCAGTTATTGTGAATACCGGTTTGACTTTGGCGTCGGTCTCCTGCTGGAATCAGATTGGGATGTTGTGAGTTCACCTCCCCTTAGTTTAACCAACTTTATGACATATTTATCTCCTGAATTCATGAGTACATCTTCAAAAGTCTAACTGAAACAACACAAAGAGTCTATTTTCTAGCGGTACGCTTCTAAAAATAAAATGTCTACGCTTGTCGCTGTTCACTGTTGATCTGTGACAAAAAGATCAGGTGTGCTGAGGTGTGTGCTGGTGCCTCTGTGTAACAGCAGAGGGCAGCATAGTTACATATTGATCCCGGTATCCAATATTAGGCTATGGTGGAAAAGTCCAACAATGACCTCCTAACGTCCTTTTCTAACCACTTCTCCTTGACCTCTGTGGAAAATGTCATGGGGTCAAGGAAAGATGTGAAGGAGAATTCATGAGGAGTTTGGAAAAGACAACTGTGGTGTTCAGAGAAGCCAGCTTTTTAAGTTTAATAATATATAATAGGCCGAGCCTGTTTTGTTTTTTACTGATGCTTCTTGTTATTGAGAACGACAATTTGTTCATTGACAGTTTGCTTTGTTTACTATTCATTCTATTTTTTTAAAACGTATTTGTTCGAAGTAAATTAATACGTATAAAATGAAACAAAAGGATTCTCACTGTCTATTCATATTCATCAACCTGAATCCCATTTCTTTATGACTGTATGAGTATAATTGTTAAACCTGTGTAAGATAAGCATGTTGATTGTTTTTTTTAATGTATGGCCGAATGGTGCGTCACTTTAAATGTTGCCGCCGCAAGGAATTGTGGGGTGGCATTATCTACTTTCCTTTCTTTAATGAAGGTCCAGTGCTTCCTATGCTAAAGGAGCTAATAAAGGAAGCATTGAAGCACCTTTACTGAGCATTTAGAGAATTCAAACAGCTCTTATCATGAAGGACAATTAGTTAGGAACCTGCCTCAGCAAAAAGGACTATTTTACCACAGCCACTGTCTCTGCCAACTCCTCAAGATCCATTCAAATGAAATAAAAATGAAAGATTAGAATGAAATAAAAGATTAAAATGAGATAAAAACATGTTGCATTTTACTTCCATGGAGAAGAATCTCAATCTACTATAATATTGAGATAGTAAAACAAAACGCTCTCACTTTATGTCTGTCTGTTTCAATAATACCGTCTCTGTGGAAACAAAGAATCAATAACATTTTACTACAACATAATATTTTCACAGCAATATATTGTTTATTTGTATAGCACCTTTCAGAACAAAGTTATAATGTGGTTTAGAATAAACTAACAACAAAAAAACATTCGATAAAATAGTTTAAATATGGAGCATGTGATGATAGTAACCACCGCTCCATTCCCCAGATTTATAAAACAGATGGTAGAATTGCTCTGTATGGTAATGTGCATCTGTTATGTATCATTTTCAGTCTTGGGGCACAACGCTGGCAGGATATCTGAGGATTGTGACTTATTTTATGTTTTTCTTCTCCATATGATCCACTTAAATCGTTCACTACATCATCTAAAACAGAAAGATTCAAGATTCATCCTGAAAGATTAAACCACCTTTGGATATTTAAAGTTTCAAATCGTTGTATGTTGCACCCCCACAAGGAACTCGCATGGAAGTTGAACCAGGAAATGTGTTGTATATCAGTGCAAAAAAAACCTGATTTGTTGACATATTTAAGGCAGGCCAAACCTTCTGAAATCTAATTTATATGCAGATTTATACTCCGGACAAATGACAGAAGGTCTTATAGGGACCTTTCTGATAAGGTTTGTTGGGATCTGGCTGGAAAGTGTTTGGTTATCAGCAAGTATAAAACTAAATTATTGACATTAATACAATTATCAATAAGCTTTTTAACACATGATAATAACAACGGGGACAACTGCAGAACAGGGACCAATAATCAAACTATAAATTAAGTCTCATAATTAGTATTCACTCACAATGTCAATAGTCAAAGTACTGTTCCATATTCAGAGTGAACAGTGAAGGTTTGAATTTGAGCACAGGCCACATATCCAGCTATAATGACAATACACATGCACAAAGTAATCACAGAAAGCTGCTATTTAAAGTATAACAGAGTTTATTAAATTCCAATAATGATGATAATGATCTAGTCAAATAATATCTAAAACTAACAATACATTTATGAGCCTACTATCTAAAATCAACAAGCAATCTGTGGTGAGAGAGTGTGTATATATTCTTGTTATTGTATCCTGGTGAGGACTTTGACTTGATTGCACACAGACCCATGGGGACTCATGTCAGCATGGGGACAAAAAATGAGGTCCCCACCGGCAGACCCCTCCCACGAGCTTCAAAACAGTGTCTAGACATGCCCCATGCAGTTTTCTCTGAAGTCCACTGTGGAAGCTTGAGTCTGCTCCACAGAGAGGAAGGCCAGAGCGAGTGTCCAGCTGCTGTTCACAGTGGACACGCTGCGATAATAACTCTACCAAAACTGGTTTACAATTAAAAGGATTTTAATCCCACTGATGCAAATACAATTATACACTGAAGTACACTATTTCTATGAAATATCATTTTATCTCACCCGGTGCAAAAAACTCTCCTCGCTCCTCAGGAAACACATCCGTTCCCTGGGAACCACACTAACAGAGAGAAAAAGGCTTTCTAGATCCCGCCCTCATATCCGTTCGAAACTCCTCCCCTTCCGTATATCCCAATTCCTACTGGCTAACTTCCCTGTGCACTTCTGTAAACGCCTGTCTTCATGTCTCTCTTTCCCTAAGTTCTTAACACATTCAATGACTGTCAGTTATTGCTTAATCCCTTCTGTGATAATCCTTCAGTATAAAAGTTAAACTTCTGCAACTTTGGCAGAAGCTTCATGTCTTTAGTTCTACTTTTAGCTGCTAATCCTAAAACACTTTATGCTTATCTTAATTATGCATTTCCAAAACACTTATGATTATGACTAATTATGAATTCTCAAATATGAATCATTAAACACTTTTATTATAACTGCTAAACACACAGTTCTACACTCAAATTTCCTACACCACTGGAGAAGCATTTTCAAGACAAAAATCTGTGTGTGTGTGTGTGTGTATGAATGCTACCCTACTGTACACACACAGTACTGCAGTCCCCATGAGGTCGGCTGTTCTTGAAGTGTGCATCGCTGTTTGTCCACTCTCTACCGCCCCCTATTGGTCAAACGTAGTATTAAAGTTTGTGAATACATTTTAAATGTTGTCTTTTTTGACCAGATATGATAAAGAGTAAATGAAATGCTATATGACAAAAAATGTATATATGAATAAATAAATACACAAATACATAATATTAATATTATTGATATTGCTAATTATTAATATTATTTAAGAATGTGCATTAAAACAATAACTATAATGTGTATTGTTTACATTTATCATGTATTTTAAGGCTGTCTTGTTTTCAAAACATAATGCAGTCTGTTAAAATGTTAAATGTTAGACGAGCCTTAATGTAAACTCTTGTCTGTGTTTTAAGTTTCTTTTACACTATTTGAATGATATTTTATCATTATTCATTATCTCATCATTGATATTATTAACAACAATAGAAACAACAATAATAGTGTATATTTCATTTATTTTGCCATGTCAGTGGTGTAATATGAATTAATACGGAGATCAATAAGGTCTTGTTTTGTTGCACTGCTTCTTTTAGCCAACTTGTCATATTAAACAGTGCTCACAGTTCAATGACAACAATATTGATGATAACAGACAAATGCATGTATAGAGTTGTATCCATAGACATGAAATAGGAGTAGAACATTTTTTTCCTTCAAATCAATATTGCAGGATGGTTAGAGGGGCGTTTTCATGTGTACATTTACTATTGCAATCGATATATCCTCCTGGGACCCCGCCTATTCATATTTGTCCTCTGTAGTGGACAGTTTGGTTTTGCATCTCTCCTTTTACTCATTTGAGTTACCCTATCAAGTCCTGCTGTACTCTAAAGAGGACATTCTGGGCTTTCCAGTGATATCACATGGGTAGGGGTGGGATGATGACAACTTCCCCTTCCTTTCGACACAAGATGGCATCTGTATCAGCCAGCACATTTTATGGAAAGTCAAAGGGTAAGTCAAATATCGTGTAGTTATTGTTTTTTTATGATGATATTCATATATTTTGTTGTTTATTAACATGTCAGGAATGATATATTTAGTTCTGAAAGCACTTCAGTTATTTGTTTTTTGAAATAGTCATTTTATGAATGTCAATTATAGTGGACACCAGGACCAAATTAATGTATTTGATGACTCAACATTGTTGTAGGAGACAGAACCCAAGCAGAAAGGATTCTGTACCGGATAGTTGAGGGAGAGTCAGATTTGGAGCTTTCAGATGATGAGAGAGGTTCATCATGTGTGAGGTTTACTTATTATTCCTGTTATTACCTTTCATTTATTGGTGTTATTTTCCATCATAATAGATTCACACCTGTGCTACCTGGGCTTCCTGACTGTCAAGATGACTCTACAACCCGTGCAGACTGGAGTCCAATTCAGTACTTTTCCCAGTATATTGACAACAAAGTCTTTGAAGATTTGGCAGCATTCACAAATCAAAGAGAGCTGCAAACTAGAGTGGCTCTGAATACTACTCCACAAGAAATTAAGATCTTCTTTGGCATGTCAGTCCACATGGCCTGCTTTGGCTACCCCAGAATTAGAATGTATTGGGCCAAAAAAAAAAAGGTGCCAGTTATAAGCAGCAAAATGGCAAGGGATAGGTTCTTCAAGCTGAGAAGCTCACTCAAGATTGTGGATGACCTGGATGTAACAGAGGAAACAAAGGAGGCAGACATTCTTTGGAGAGTCAGGGCATTACTTGACCGTGTGAGGCAAGGCTGTCTCAGCCTTACAAAGTCTGAGAATGTCTGCATTGATGAGCAAATCATCCCTTTCACAGGCCGCTGTCCAGTCAGGCAATATGTTCCAGGCAAGCCAAACCCGACTGGTCTAAAGGTCTTTGTCCTTGCTTCTCCAAATGGTCTGATGCTGGATTTCGAAGTGTTCCAAGGGAAGAAGACATTCAGGGGCCAACGATCAGGGGCGTTGGAGTAGCATCAGTCCTACGCATGGTTGAATCTGTTCCCACAGGAACTCACTGATTCTTCGACCGATACTTCACAACAATCAATCTCATGGATGCATTGCTGGCAAAGGGCCTTCCAGCAACTGGAACCATAATGAAGAACCGAGTCTCAAAGCTGTGTCAGCTGCCAGGAGACAAGCAGTTGCGAAAAGAGGGGAGAGGAGCATCAGTGTCTGTGGTCAGAAAGAGTCCTGAACTGGCAATCACGAAATGGTTCGACAACAAACCAGTGCTGATGGCTTCCACTGTACATGGGAAAGATCCTGAAGACATCTGCGCCAGAAGGTCCAAGAAAGAAAAAGTCCATGTCCAGGTGAGAAGACCAGCAGTGATCAGACAGTACAATGACAACATGGGTGGCGTGGACCTATGTGACCGCATGCTGAGCCTTTATCGCATGTCAAGCAGGACCAAGAAATGGACATTGCGTGTGATTACTCACTTCTTTGACGTTGCCATCACAAACTCCTGGATCCAATACAAGTCTGACAGCAAAGTGCTTAACCGACCAGTGAAGAACACCCAACAGTACTTGGACTTCAAATTGCACCTGGCTGAAGAGCTGTTGGATTGTCAAGAGCTTGATGACAGCAGTGAAGACAGTGAAGAAGAGTATGAGCCACCAACCAAAATGAGGATCCCACAACCAGAGCCATCTGTGCGTAGGCTAGGAGCCAAACATAAACAACATAAACAACATAAACATGCCAGAGATGATGGATACCAAGCATGCAGAACGATGCAGAAATAAGGGCTGCAGAAGCAAGACGTACATGAGGTGTACCAAATGCAAGATGTTCCTCTGCATCACCAAAAAGAGAAAATGCTTCCAGGATTATCACCGCTAAAAATAAGACTCAAAAGAAGAAATGAAGAACAATAGTATGAAAGCCCATTTCCGCCACTGTGAGGAAAAAATAAAGGTCCTGTTATCTCGAAATTTCTACTTACTATCTCGAAATTTCGACTTACTATCTCATAATGAGATTACTTACGATCTCAGTAAATCGAAATTATGAGATATTTCGACTTACTATCTCATAATAATGACATACTATCTGATAATTTCGACTTACTGATGGAGAAAAAGACTGTCCCTCGTGGTACATGTGACTACGTCACTAGTGATGATGGGATACTGGCCGTCAGGTGGAAGGACAACAAAACGGTCACTCTGCTGTCAACAGACATCGGGGTGGAGCCGATGTCCTCAGTCATGAGGTACTGCAGAGAGACCAAGACAAAGGAGCCTGTGAGCTGCCCAGCTGTCATCAGGAGTTACAATGCCAACATGGGGGGCATTGACAAGAGTGACATGCTGGTTCACCTCTACCGCACCCCCATGAAGTCCAAGAGGTGGTACATGCGACTGTTTGCTTACTCCATTGATGGCAGCCTCACAAATGCCTGCTTATGTACATGCGGGACTGCAAGGCCCTTGGTGTCAAAGGCCTGTCTCTGAAGGATTTCAGAATCAAGGTGTTTAGGGCTGCCAGCAGCCAGACCAGCCACATCTAGCTCCAGAAGGAGCTCATTGGCCTCTGTTGACAGCCTGACCAGCATTGCTGATATCCCTAAGCCTGTCCGGGGACACCGCAGCCACACCCCAAATGACGCTGAGCGGTTCAATCTGTCCCTCTTACATGCCCCTGTCTATGCCAAACGCAAGACCTGCAAATACCGCAGCCGGAAAGGCAACATAATAAGATCTAATGTGGTTTGCAGGGTCTGCAAGGTCCACCTCTGCATAAACAGTGAGCGTAACTGCTCCATCAGTTACCATGAAGAAGTGGCCTAATGTTGTTGACTGTTCCAGTAACAGCACGTGTTTTAATCTTTTAATCTTCTAAAAGTGATGTTATAATGTTATGAAATACATGTTCCTTTCACCTTGTATCTGTATTTCTTGTATTTCTTATATGCACTTCTTGGATTTTTTTAATATACCACAAACGGGCAAGGAACCAAATACCATAACTTCGTTGATGTTGATTTTCTACCTGAAAATATATATATTTTTTAAATGTCACAACAGTAAAAAAGTATTATGTCCTCCAATAGCACTCGAGGGTTGACATTTTGAATTTCAAAGTATTTCAATGAGTGCCCTATAAAGGGTTAATAACAATTTAAAAAACTGCGTTAACGCACGATAAAATAATTGTATATATTCACAGTATATATATATATATACTGTGAATATTGTTCTTTAGGCAAGCACTCAAATTTTCTTCTAAAAAGTTTGTTTTTCTAGTTTTAGTCTATTGCTTTGTCTTGACATTTATTATCGTTAAATCCTTGTGATTATATAATGAAGAACATCCAAGTCTGAGCCTCTCTCTTTTTCTTAGTTTTTTAAAGCTCAACAGACAACTGCTTAGCGAGACAAGAGGACCTCTACCAAGTTCTGAGGACAACGATGAGGATGTATGAGGATGTTCCTAAATCTGCTGAAGAAACAGAAAGTGACAGTTCAGCAGAAGATGTCAAACAGCACATGGGTAAGAAGAGAAAGGTACAGAGAACAACTTCAACCAACTCTCAGGAAGGAGATGTCCAACCACGTAAGAAAACGCGTAAGACTTGTTTTACTTCCCTGGCTGCACATGACACCAACAAATCCTTCTCACCGGATAGTTGTGACGTGACGGTCATGACCTTAAAGAAGAAAGACGATGGCGGCAGACTGTACAACTAAATGTTTTACTGTGTGTTTTGCTCTAAGCCTTTCAACAACACAATGACAAACCTGAAGTGGCAAGAGCAATAACATTTCCAAAGGGGTCTAAAGAACGAAGAATACAGTTCAGTTTGTTGAGAAATAGACGGAACCGTTTTTTTTTATAATAATCAGGTTATTAAAGAAGGAAAAGGAATGGTGATACCCCGTGAACAATCAAGTGGACCTGTAAAAGCCAGTGATTAGATGCACTGTATAAACTCTGATGCTTACCTCAAAAGGAGATCACTATGGAGGCACATGCAGAGATCTCACCGACACAAGAAAGTCAAAGGAAAAACTAGAGTGCAGGCCCTTTGTTCATATGCTCTGTCAGTTCCAGACAGTGTAAATGCACAAGTTTGGAAGCTGGTGCTTGACATGCATCAAGATGAGGTTACAAATGTTGTCTGGAAAGAGAAAATCATACTGAAATTAGGGGAATACCTCTTCAATAAGCATGGGCATGATGTTACAAAACATGAATATGTCATAACAGAAGATGCATGAGACAGGGCGACTGATTCTCCAGGGAAAGAAAAACGGCAAATTGAAGACCCAAATCAGAAGCACTGGGCAGAACTTGCAAAAATGACACTTTGTGTTCCTTGGCCACGACATCAGAGTGCATCGCCACTATTACAGACTGTC